>NC_067149.1:40498529-40798529 GCF_903995435.1 Acomys russatus | reverse complement strand
ATCTTCCCACAGAGCATACACTTAGATGCCAATGCCCGCTTGCAGACTGTCTCAAAAGCCATGGAGAAAGGCTAGAGTGACTTTCCTGCTGGGCTAAGCAGAATGTACTTCGGTGGGGTTACCCAATGCTTTCTGGGTCTAACAGTGTCCAAAAAACAAGCTGAAACTGTCAACTGTTGAGTGTTTTAGCACAGGATTGAAATCTTTGGGAATTTGGAATTGGATACTGGAGGATGGGGGTTTAAGGTCAACTGGGCTACAAAGTAAGAGCCTGTCTCAAGGGAAAATAAAATTAGCTGGTAAAGGCCTTGTGCTTTGAGTCTGAGAACTGAAGTTTGGGTCCCCAACACCCACATAAAAAGCCAGGTGTGGCAGTGTACATCTCTAATCCTAGAGTCAGGAGGTAGAAACAGCATATGGCGAGAGCTGACTGCCTGGGGAGCACCATCGAATGGGTCTGCTCCAGCTTCATAACAGGTACTTTTAGTCTTTTTCCTCCTTGCTTCACAGACCTGACAAGTAGAGGAAATCATCTAGGACTTGGCAATCCATTGACTAAATAGGCTTGAAAAGTCTTACCTGTTGAAGAATTTCAACCTGTCTCATTCCTAAGGCATGCGGCTAAAATGATCTGGGAGGTGACCCTGATGGAAGCTTAAGGGAGATCCCAGAACTCGGGGAGGGTCAGGCAGAGGGAATGCTATGAGTTTAAGGAGAATCTGGGCTATTGAGCAAGACATTGACTTAAAAAAACAAAATAAAAAACAGGAGTTGCTTCGTATTTCCCAAATGACAAAGCTCCACTCAGATCTTTGCTTTAGCTCAGAGCTGAAGATTATGTCAATGTGCCCACACTGACACAGGTACAAGTCCACATCCGAGGTCAGGACAGATGTTCAGATGTATTTCTCATTCTGTATAAGATACAACGCTGACCTTGAACTCCTGGATCCTCCAGCCTCTACCTTCCGGAGCGCTGAGGTCACAAACATGCACTGCCATATCTGACTCAGGTCCTGGTTCTCTTGCTGTATAACTTGGTCAAGTTATTTAACCACTCTGAACTAAGGTAGTAAGACAGACAGGCAAAAAGATCCATTATGTGGCTTCCCTAACAGTCCTGCTGAGCACATGAACTACACGGTTGGGACTTTTGTCTGCTTTACAGGATGAAATATCCTAAGTCCTAAGACAAAGTACACATTCAATAAGTACTTGGCTAATCACATGACTAAAAGACAGAACAAACAGCAGAATATTATCTGATTTAATCTACTCTGTAAACCGATGATGCAAGCTTGTAGAATAAACTGAGGCCATATACAGGCAGTAAGGGCCAGGATCTGACCTAGGCAGTCTAGCTCTATAGCATGGGGCAGGGGGCTCTGCCATCACATCCATCCCTATCTGAAATCTTCCTTCAGTCAGAAATGATCTAGTTCTCTGGCCTGTTACCCACATTGCCAGGTGTCCCAACAGCCAACTATCCTGCCTTTGCCTGTAAGAGAACAAAAAGGCTCTACAATTTTGCATGAAGTCAGTGACCTAGGGTCAGAGGACAGCAAGCGAGGCTGTGGGCGGGCCTTACCTTGCCTTTGAACAGGATCACTGGGCAGACAAACCGTCCTCTGCACCTGGCCATCTTGCTGCGGTTGATGAGGTCTTGCAGCTTGCTCACCTGCACAGTGCTCTGGAACCTACACACAACCAGAAGGAAGAGGTGAGCCATGCACTTACATGCAAGTGTCTGTTCACAAAGATGCAAAGGAGGTCTACACAAGTACAAGAACCTCTGGAATTCTCTGTGAGACAGGATCTCACTACATAGCTGAGGCAGACCTTGAATTCACTGTGTAATTAGCCTTGCAGCTCAGCTTCTCAAGTGCTGAGATCAGAGACATGCTCCACCATGCCAAGATTTAATCACTAGAAATTTAGTAGATGCCATTATTCCTAAATTTCAGATCACTAATGTGTTGAGTTTTTCGGGAAAAGAAAAAAAAAATCTGCTAATTATAAGTATGGAAATCGAAGTCCCCCTGATTTCAGAGCCTTTCCAATGAACAATAAAACAATAAAAGCCAAATTAAGTTAGCTGGGAGTAGTGGTGCAGGTTTGTAATCTCAGCTCATGCAAAAACCTGAGACAAGAGGACTGCTTGCTATATGCCCAGAGCCAGCCTGGGCTACACAGTGGCTTCAGGCCAGACTGAGTCACAACATGAGATCTTGCTTCAAAACAGGAACCACACAGAAAACCCCCAACCAAAACCAAACAAACGAAAAATCCAAAAGGAAATGAGCTCCAGCAAGCTACAGCAGCACGAGAGAGACAGGGGCAGAAACAGACAGAAAGCGAGCACCAAGAATGCGATGTGTTATATACACTGTATAGCCAGCTGGGCTACCTGATGAGTACCAGGCTTAGTGTGCTATATGTGCTTCTGCACACATACATGCACAGGTAAACATTCACACACATACACCACACATGTGAACATGAGGCAGGAAGGTCCGAGCTGTACAGTGAGCACTGGGAGGAAGGCAAGGGCTCTCCTCAACAGACTGAGCGTCAGGCCAGCCTTATAGAAGCTTAGTCCCTTCCACACCCTGACCCTTCAAATGATCCTCCTGTCACAACACAGCTCCTCAGGGCACATGCGCCTCAACACTGTTTTAGGAGGGTAGGTTAGTGGCACTCATGGACCTGTAGCTTCCTGTTAAGTGAACCCAGATGTAGAGCAGATAATACAAGCACAGCCTTAGGCTAGCGGTGTTCACCTGTTATCTCAGCATTCAGGAGGCAAGGGCAGGAGGATGGCCACAAGTTCAAAGCCAGGCTGATCTACATTTGAGTTCCAGGTCACTGAAGAATCTTGCCTTTAAAAACCAAAATAAGGTTGGGCATGGTGGTACACGCCTTTAATCCCAGCACTCAGGAGGCAGAGACAGACGGATCGATGTGAGTTTGAGGCCAGCTTGGTCTACAAAGTGAGTCCAGGATAGCCAAGGCTACACAGAGAGACCCCGTCTCCAAAACAAACAAACAAACAAACAAACAAACCACAAAAACCACAAAAAAACCCAAGCCAGGCATGGTGGTGCATGCCTTTAGTCCTAGCACTCGGGATAAACTTCTGCGTTGGAGGCCAGCCTGGTCTATAGAGCAAGTTCCAGGGCAGCCAGGGCTGCACAGAGACCTCCAACCACAGCTGCTGTGAGATTAAAAATGCAACAGCCCTGATGATATTTTAAACTCCTTTTACCTTCAATTTCAGAAGCTTCCACTTGATAGTAATTACAATTGCAAGCCATGGTTTAGGGGCACAAGACTTTATATATTTTCCCACAACTACGCAGTGGGAGAGCTGGCATAGTGTTGGATTCCAGTAATTCCAGCACTTGGGAAGTGGAGGTGGGAAATTTAGGAGCTTGAGGGCAGCCTGGGCTGTGTGAGACTCTGTCTCACACAAAAGGCAGCTATGGGTGTTTTTTGTTGGTGTTGTGTGAATGTGTAGTGTTTTGTCTTGGTTTTTGTTTTGAACTAGCTTCCCTACAAACGCCACGTTGGCATTGGCCTCTAACTTGCTGTGTAGTCCAAGTTCTGTCTGAGCTACGGAGTGACGTCATGGTCAGCCTCCAAAATTTAGCAAAACTCAAAATGACATGGGCTAGTGAAGTGGCTCAGCAGGGAAAAGTTCTTGCCAGGCATTCCTGACTTCCTGAGTTCAATCCAAGGACCCCATAGACACAGGGAAGTTTTCCTGTGATCTGTACCTGAATGCCCCACTTCCCACATCACATACAAACACAGCTGCAAATACAACTTAAAAATATAGCTTTGTGATATGGCATTTGCCCACCATGTGTGAGGATCTAGGTTTAATTCCCAGAACCTAAAAATAAAGTGGGGGTGGGGGGTAGGGAGGAGAATGATCATGAAAAACACACAAGAGATTTGGGGCTTGGGGAGGGCTTCTTCCAAGGGAGCCCCTATCACTCTTAATAGCTTTTCTCACTTCCATTTAAATCAGCATTTGCTCTGCCAAAAAACCTAAGAGGTTTAAAAGAAGCACCCCTAAAGTTGTTTTTTTTTTTTTTTTTTTTTAAAGCTGGGCATGGTGTGCTGCATATGCAGCATAGTGGCAAAAATAAAGAGACCTCGGGGTGCAGTGGTGGCATATGACTATAACCCCAGCACTCTGGGAGGCAGAGGCAGGTGGATCTCTGTGAGTTCAAGGCTAAGCTGGTCTACAAAGCCAGGACAGCTAAGGCTACACAGAGAAATCCTGTCTCAAAAAACCCAAAAAACCAAACCAAACCAAACAAACAAATAAAACAAAACAAAAAACCAAGCAGCTGGGCATGGTAGCACACACTATTATTATTATTGTTATTATTAATTTATTTTTATTTCATGTACATTGGCCTGCATGTCTGTGAGTTTCAGATCCCCTGAAACTGAAATCCCCGACAGTTGTGAGCTGCCATGTGGGTGCTGGGAACTGAAACTGAGTCCTTTGGAAGAGCAGCCTGGGCTCTGAACCGCTGAGCCATCTCTCCAGCCCCTTCAGATGTAATTTTTGTTAATGGAATTTTTTGTTTGTTTGTTTGGAGGAAGAAGAAGAACAAGCTTTATGAGCCCAGGGTGTCTTTTTCAAATACCCACAGATAGGACGGCGCTGACTCACTGGCAAATCCTCAACAGAGAAGCTGGATGCTGCTGCAGTCCCTGCCTTAGTTTCTCTGTGATATAAAGGCACTTAGTCCAACAAATGCATCACTAAATTCCAGGAATATCAACCAGAGCATATAGCGTGGCTCCCGGTGCCCAGCTTCCCAACTGCCTGGTCACATGCCCCTTTTTCAGCCTTGCCAGCACTGTCTGCTGCACTGGCCTCAGCAGCTCCCTCTGGACTCAATCCCAGAAGATGGGAAGCCAAGGGAGGTGAGTCAGGAGGTCAAGCCTTAACTACACTGAGCTTACAGCTAGCCTGGGCTATATGAGACCCTATCTCAAAATCAAATGGAAAAGCAGGGCAGTGGGAAGGCTGCTTGGTGGTTAAAAGCACTTACTGCACAAATGGCTTTGGGGCCTGTTTGGACTCTAGCACCCTAACAAGCTGCGCATGATTTTTTTGTTGTTGTTGTTGTTGCCACTGCGTCAGGCTGCTGGGCATGATTCATATGACCATGTAACCCCAGAATTGTTGGAGGCAGAGCAGGAGGACTGATGGGGCTTGCTGGCTGCTAGCTGAGCTGGAAAATGAGAGCTCTTATCCAGGGAGAGACCTTTCTTGAAAGGAATAAGGCAGCTAGATGAGCACAGTGTTCTCTGGCCTTCATGCTTGGGCACAAGTACAGGCACTGCTCCCAACCTGTGCCTACACCACACACACACACACACACACACACACACACACACACACACACAGCCATCCTACACCCCCACCCTCCCCACTTCACCCCCACACCTTCTACACCCCCCCACCCCCCCACCATTCACCACACCCCCACCCACCCTACACCACTACACCACACACCCCCCACCCTACACTACACACACACCCTACCCTACACCCCAACACACCCCTCCCCACTCCACACCATATACTCCCATACACACACACTACACCCCCCCACTACACTCCCCGACACCACATCCCCATACTACACACACACACACACACACACACACACACACAGCCATCCTATACCCCCACATACCCTACACCACACACCACACACATGCACACACACTACACCCCTGCATTACACTCCCCGACACCACACCCCCATACTACATGCACACACATCACCCCACATACAGCCTCCATACCATACCCCCCCACTACACCACACATGCACATATACTACCCCCCCCACATTTATTGCACCCAGTTTTTTTAGGTCAGAAAAACAGAACTGAGCATTGGAATGCACACTCGTAACCCTAGGATTTAAGAGGTGGACACAGGAGGGTCAGGAATTCAAGGTCATCTTGACTCAATATACAACCCAAGGCCAGCTTGGGCTATGTGATATCTTGTCTCAAAACCTAAAAGCAAAACAAAAACCTTGCATCTGATTGTCCTAGGTTGAGTTCTTGCATTCAATAAGTTCTCCTAAAAACCAGCACAGAAGGCTGAAGCAGAAGTTCCAGGCCAGCCTGTGCTACATAGTGTGAGACTCTGTCTTATAAAATATGCCACTGCGTCCATCACTAACAGAGATGGCCCCAGCACTGAGCTCTGAACTGATTTCTCTGTTGTTGCTACTCAGACAAGTCTCACTATGTATTTCAAGCTGGCCTCAGGCTCAAAATCTTGCCTCAGCTTCCAACGACTGGGATTATGCCTGGATTCGGAGTTCTTTCAGTGTAAGCGCATTCATTTCCTATTAGGCTAGATCATGGCTTATCTGTCTGGCCACTACTCAAAGAATCAATTCCTTTTCTACTTTATCACTAGTTCCTGTTTTTTTACCAGTCACTTGCCAGTGAACTGTCTGGCCCACGACCATGCCTGAATTATCACTGTAAGCTTACACATTTGTGAGATTTCCTTTGCTATTTATTTGCTGCTGGGGACTAAATTCAGGGCCTGTCTCTGGGTAAATGTCTAGCCCCCTCTTTTGGTGTTATTTGGATTATTTAGTCTTCATTAACATGATTTGCTCACAAAACTATTTCTAAAGCATGGTGTGGTAATAAATGACCACAATCCTATTACTCTCGAGGCCGAGGCAGAAAGACTGAGTGTATAGGGGGACCAACCAACCTAGTTTAAAAATCTTGTACAGGTTTAGGAAAGAAGTTTATCAGAACTGATGTGGCAACAATATTTTCTGTTGCTTTTTTTTTTTTTTTTTTTTTTTTTAATTGCTGGGGTTCTGTTTTTGTCTTTGGTTTTTCACAACAGAGTTTGTTTAGTCCTGGCTGTCCTGGAACTCACTCTGTAGACCAGGTTGACCTCAAGCTCAGACCACCTGCCCCTGCCTCCTGAGTGCTGGGATTAAAACTGTGTACCAACGCCACCTGGCCTTGTGTGTAGTCTTTTTAAAGGATTTTTAAAATTTATTTTGGGGGGAAGGAAAAGAAGGGGAAGAGAAATAAATATGAACATGCAGGCATATATGATGGCATGTGAAGGTCACAGGACAATTTTGAAGAGGTGGTTCTCGCTGTTTCTGCGCCCCCAACCCCCACCTCCTGACAGTGCCTCTCTGTGTAGTACTGGATTTACTCTGTAGACTAGGCTGGCCTCAAACTCATAGAGATCCACCTGCCTCTGCCTCTTGAGTGTTGGGATTACAGGCGTGTGCCACCACACCCCACTGTTGCCTTATTTTTGCCACTACACTGCATAATTTAGATTCTGGTTAATTTCTCTTGTCTTCACTCCCTATTAAAGTGTCCACATCTGGCTTTTTGACGTGAGTTCAAGGGACTGAATTCAGTTGTCAGGATTGTAAGAGAAGTGCTCTCTCCCTCTCAGACATCTCACTGGCCCTTGATTTTTTTTTTTTTTTTTTTTTTTTTGAGACGATCTCACATTATGGCCCAGGCTGGCCTGTAACTCACAAGCAATCCTATTTAAGTCTCCAGAGTAAGCAGTATCCCTAGTTAGAGTCCAGTTTTAATCACCATTTCCTTCTACCCTGCCTCTACTACCCCCTAACTCGGGCTCTTTATAGACTTCCACTGCTTATTTACACCCACCAGGTTGAGGATGAGGATTTTACCAATGAGGCTTCACCTGCTGGAGTCTTGGGGTCCACCACAGAGGCAGCTCAGCAAACACTCAGAGAAAACCCTCTGTCTTTCCTGGGCAGAGGATGGGCAGAATTGGGGCGGGGGGGGGGGGGGGTGTTAACTAGACCAAGCCACTTCCTAAATCTAGTTATATCCTGCTTAACTTAGTCTCATTAATGCTTAAGCATGCAGTCATATTTCTTCCTATCCAACTAGACTCAAACTCTCTTCCCTTCAACAAATAGTCATTGCCAAGTAAAAGTCACTTCAATATAATGTAATGACCATACAAGAAGTGAAAAGTAACTACAAACTCTAAAGCAGGGTCCACCTACACATCCCTGTAATTCTAGCTATATAAGACAAGAAGACTAAATTCAAAGTCAGCCTGAACAACTTAGCCAAGATCCCATCTCAAAAAAAAGGGAAGCTTGGCAGTGGTGGTGCACGCCTTTAATCCAAGCATTAGGGAGGCAGACGCAGGCAGATCTGTTAGTTCAAGGCCAACCTGGTCTATAGGAGTTCCAGGACAGCCAGGACTACACAGAGAAACCTTGTCTGAAAAAAAAAAAAAAAAAAAAAAACAACAACAACAACAACAAAAGAAAAAAGGGAGCTGGAGAGATGGGTCCACGATAAACAGCATGTATTGCTCTTCCAGAAGACATAAGTCCAGTTCCCAGATCCGTACTAGTTCACAGCCACCTGGAACCTCAGCTCCAGCAGGGGCAGAATGTCTCTGGCCTTCATTGGCACCTGCACTTAGGTGTGTGTCCGTGTCCATACACACACACACACACACACACACACACACACACACACACACACACACACACACACACGTTAACAAAACTCTTCTAGGGTTGCATAGTGTTCTTTTCCTGAAAGTGAGACCTTCATGGACAAAGTGGCAGTAATGAAAGGGCAGACAGATGGACAGAGGGGACTCCTCTGCTTACTGGCTCTTGGGTAAAGGGAAATTGCCTTTCTGGGCTTCAGCTTTTCCCTCTGTAGAATAAGGGTGACATTATATTTTTCATAGGATGCAAGTAAGCTGGTATGTGAAATCCTAACTCAAGACAATCAGAGGGCAATCAAGAAACAATTTCTCCCCTTCCCCCTCAACACAGGATCTCATATAGTCCAGGCTTGTATCAGACTTAGCGTGTAGCCAAGAATGACGTAGTCAGTTCTCTGTTGCTACCATGTAGGTCTTGGGCATCAGATTCCGGTCCCCAGGCTTAGCAGTCATTGTGTTTATCCAATGAGCCATCTAACCAGCCCTAGCCCCCACCCTGGAACTTCTGACACCCTTCCTCCACCCTCCAAAGCCCTGGCATTACAATCATGTGTCTCAATAGCCCGTTTATGTGCTACTAGGGATTTAACCGAGGGGCTTCATAAATGCTAAAAAACCAAGTACTCCAACAACTGAGCTCTATCAGCCCCTGGAAATTCTTCTCTTTAATGCTAGAACGAATAGGAATTGACCATGTTTCTTTCCAACCATACCTGAGAGCTTATTACAAAATGCTGAATGTTGGCCCCACCTCTGAGGCCGTGAATCAGATTCTGCAATAACAAGATCTCATGGTGGCTGTCACTCATACCTGAAGGCTATCAGAGGACAGAGGTTAAGTGCCAGACAGCACTACAAGAGTGGAAAAGGGCAAAAAAAAGGGGGGGGGGGCTATTTAGAAACAGTAATTTGGGCAAGGCATGGTGGACACTTCTAACTCTACCACTTGGGTGATGTAAGCAGAAGGTTCATGAGTTCAAGGCCAGTCTTGTTACATAGATGACAATGTTGTTAAGGAGAGACTGAGAGAACAAGTGAAAGACAGATACAGACTGACTGACTGTAGGTAAAGGGCTATAAAAGGCCAAGCCTCTCTACCCTTGGCAAGGAAGTTAGAGAACTCAGAAAGGCGGCGTAGCAAAGCCAGCCCTTTAGACCTGGAGGTGCCTGGGGGAGGGTGTGATACCAGCTCTGCAATCTTCAGAGAAGAATAATTTACTAATTTTTCAAAGGTATCAGAAGATGGGCACTCTTCTAGATATCCTTTCACACATGAGGAAACAAAGGCTTCAGTCTTAAATCCTCTGGCCACACCGTTCATCTGCATGTAACCCATCTCTCCCCACAGCTGGCTACAGAATGTAAGACATCTAGGAAGCCTTGAGAATGCAGAGTGAGGAAACTGGTTTAGACGGCCCAAGAGGGGATCCTGGCAGCTATACTCGTCATCAGTGCACAGGCGCTATTGATGAAAAACACTAACACCCATGCATGTTCCAGAAGTCCACACTCCTTGGTGATGATCAAGAAGCTCCACCGAGTTGGGCAGGCTGGCTCACATCTGTAATCTCAACACTGGGGAGGCTGAGGCAGGGAGGTGGGATAAAGGCCAGCCAGTACTCTAATGCGAAACCTTGTCTCAAAGCAAACAAAAAACAAAACCCAACGAACATGAGAAAGAAAGAAATGAAAGGGAAAGGAAGGAAGAAAAGGGTGAAGGGAAGGAAGGAGGCGAAGGGAAGGAAAAGTCAGGGAAAAGAAAAAAGAGGAAAAAGCCTATTCAAAAGTTGACCCTAAGAACTGTGGGGAAAGCCAGGCATGGTGGTGTATACTTTTATTCCCAACACTTGGGAGGCAGATATTTGTGTGGATATTTGTGAGTTTGAGGCCAGCCTGGTCTACTGAGCAAGTCCAGGGCAGCCAGGGATACACAGAGAAACCCTGTCTCAAAAAAACAGAAAAATAAACAAACAACAAAACAGAAAAACCAATCAAACAAAAAACAAAAACAGCTTTGGGTAAACACTGCTGCTCCTCCCAAATCCTGCTGCACAGGCTCTCTATCAACAAGTCATCTCAAACACCCCACCAGAGAGGATTAACAGCCTCTGTTTTTCCCACAGTAGCACTTATCAACCCTTTCTACACAGATGAATTACTTAGGCATCTTAGGATGCTGTGATTTTGGCCCATGGCTCTACAGCCCAAAAGTCCATGCTTCTCCCAAGGTCTTGGACTAATGGCCTGGCCTTGCTTTGAACAACAGGAGCTACCCATCACCCTTCATCCACAGGGCAAAGGTTACATAGCGGCTCTTGGAACATCTTTAAGATAAACAGCAAGCAGGGAACTTAAAGGAAGAACCAGGAACAAACGTGGAACCTCAGAGTTGTGAATTATTATCCAAGCCAAAGGACCACTCCCCTTTACAGACTACTTAATGAGATGCTCCTCTATCAAGTCTGCGCTGCCGTGAGCTGAAGTCTGGGTAAGACCTCAGTATACACGGCAGCTCTTATTTTTAATTCTTATAATAAACCCATCAGAGCCAGTGTGGTGGCACTGGCGGCACATGCCTTTTATACCAGTACTCAGAAGGCAGAGGAAGGCAGATTGCTGTGAGTTCGAGGCCAGCCTGGACTATAAAGTGAGTCTAGGACAGTTAAGGATACACGGAGAAACCCTGTCTCGAAAAGAAGGAGGAGGAGGAGAAGGAGGAGGAGGAGAAGAAGAAACACATCAGGCTTGTATTAGCACCAATTATCACCAGGACTAAACTAGCCACTTTTCTAGAATTATAATTAGTCCTTGCAAGCCTTAATTATGATGAGGCTGGGAATTACTAATGAAATACTAAGGACAAAGAGAACAAATAACTTGCCTAGGGTTAGTTTCACAGTCAGAAAATGAACAGCCAGGATGTTAACTCAAGCAGTGTGACTTTAGACGTAGGTTCTTACTTTTTTTATTTTTATCTTATATACATTTGTGTTTGCCTGCATCACGTCTGTGTGAGGGTGTCAGATCTTTGAGTTACACACAGCTGTGAATTTCCATGTGGGTGCTGGGAATTGAACCCGGGTCCTCTGGAAGAACAGTCAGTACTCTTAACCGCTGAGCCATCTCTCCAGCCCCCAGACCTAGGTTCTTAAGAGATATACAAGGTAAACACTGTCTTGAAAGCTGGGCATGGTGGCACAAGCCTTTAATCCCAGCACTTGGGTGGTGGAGGCAGGAGGATCAGAAGTTAAAGATCATTCCTCTGGCTACATAGTGAGCTAACCTGGGCTACATGATACCCTACCTCACTAAAATAGTCTGTCTTTATGTCATCATTGCTTCTAACTACATCTACTAAAGACAAAGACGGCACTGAAGCTGTTCAGAGAAGTGAAGTATGTCTGTTGTCTTAGGTCAATGAAGTTGAACAGGAGTGAAAGAGAAATCCAGGGCCATGACTCTCCACTTCCCATTCTCTGTGGCACCACCTTGCCAGTCAAATTCAAACCCCTGAGTAAATAAAGATGCCAGGGACTCAACACCACCTGGAGAAAGTGAGCAAGCCCTGCCCAGTTTCCTGACCCTGGGGATGAGCCTGAGGTCTGCCAGACATGCACACCATGGTCACAGGATGCTCACGTGTCTTTCTCTTTCTCAGAACTCTCATACTCCAGGAACACGATGTGGCGCGGGTAGTGGCCGCAGATGTCACCATTCACGTTTGGGATCACGCTGAAACAGTAGTCGCGACCAAACAGCTCCAGACATCTCTTCTCAATGCGTTCAACCTGCACAGAGAAGGAGACTTGAGCACGAAGAGGACTCTTGGGTTCTGAGGTCATGAGAATTAAGTGGCCCATGACAGGAAGAGGCCCCGGGAAGTAAGTGACAAGCACTTTTATGATTATCACTCAGTGTTGTAAAGAAACACTGGGCCATAGAGTCTGCTGTGTCAACTCACATGTGGTCAGAACGGCACTTAAACCCGTCATGCACACTGCATGTAAGACTGTATGTAGTTAACACTGGAGAGTCTCTACCATCCATAAGATGTAAGAATTCTTTCTAGATGTAGTGGCACATGCCTGTTACCCCAGCACTTTGAAGGCTGAGGCTGGAGGGTTAAGAATTCAAAGCCAGGCTGAGCTACATAGTGAGACCTTGTCTCAAAAACCGAAACAATATCGCTTGCTTAGGTTACTATAATACATTATGCTCCTTTTCTTTTTATTATTAACATGTTATGTTCCTTTGACACCAGATTCTTTCCTGCTCTATAGCCCCAGCCTAACATTTGAAGCTCCCGTCAGCCAGGCATGGTGGTGCCACCTGCAATCCTAGCACATGGGGACGCTGAGGCAGAAGAATACCTAGTTTAAAGTCAGTCTAGGATATATATATATATCTCAAGACCATGTCTCAACAACTCCTACAAAAATAAAGCAGCTCTAGTCAGCAAAATCAATAAAAGCTGCAGACAGCTGCCTCCTTACATACCATCTGCTTGTAGAGCTGAAGGGAAGACTCTCTCTCTCTATCTCTCTCTCTCTCTCTCTCTCTCCCTCTCTCTCTCAAATGACTCCTTTGGTTCTCAGTTCAGCGCAAAGCCCACAAGTAGAAAAGCTTACAACCCGAAACACAGCAAAAACTCTGCAGGAGAGCACGAAGCCTGCAGCAGTACTGAGACCAGCTGTGGTGAAAGTAAGGTTTAACTTGTAAAACCCTAATCTTCCAGGATATTAAGAAGGAACTGGGATCCATCAAAATCAGGTACCTCCTGTAACCACTCAAAAGAGTCCCCTTAAAGTCAGGTGTGGGGGCTCATGCCTATAGGCAGCACATGGGCGACTAAGGCAGGAGGATCATTAGTCACAAGCCATGCTGGGATACATAATGACTGTGAGGCCAAGCCAGGCGCCACAGAGTAAGACCATATCTCAGAACAGGCAAGATTGGCGAGGTAGCCCAGCTGGCAGAGTACTTACCTTGTGCGCATAAAAACCAGTATGGAATCTCCAGCGCCACATAAACCAAGCACGAGGGTGCAAATCTCTAACCCTATCGCTCGAGAAGTGGAGCCAGGAGGGATTAGGAGTGCATGACTGGCCTTGGTTTGGATACACACCTAATTTAAGGCCTTATCTGAACAAACACATTACCAATTCTAGGGTCTGCCTCCCCAGAAATTGTGATTTAAGAGAATCCTAGGCGTGAAATCTTGGTGTTTGACAGGTGCCCCATTGATGCCAGTTATAATCTGAAGGGTACTTGGTTATCTAATACATCGTCATTACTGGCCCTTCCCAGGTTACCTCAGAGACTAGCAGAAGATGCCACCTCCAGCATGTCCCGGCCCCTAGGTTAACCTCGGAGCCAAAGCATTTTCCTGGCCCAGGATAGACAAACCCCACTGAGTGAATGTAACGCTAGAGCTGCCACACTGGGAATGAGAGAGGGTAGGGTCTACCAGTGCCGAGCTGAGTTTGTCTCAACCAGACCAGAAGCTTTCCATGCCTGGTGATTAGGGCTGAGGGAACTTCCCGGGGGTTAGAGAGGACCACGACAACGACAGAGGCTTCTGATAAAAAGGAACAGAAAGGGAGTGTGGGTTGTCTTCTTGCTCTACAGGAAAGGAAAGGGAAGGGCCTAACTCATGCTGGCACCTTATAAGGAGGCGACACACACAGCTGCACTCCGGGCTCCATAACGCCCCACTACTCCAGGCTTCTACTCTTGACTTCTGGTCTAAAGAAGTCTCTTCCCCATTTTACTTACGATTTTAGGTTTTTGGTTTGTTTGTTTTTCTTAAACCTGTTGGCAACCCCTCCTAGGCTCCTGAAGGGTAGCAATCTTCTCTAATTCCTACTGTCTAACCTTTGCACCTGGCCCGCAGCTCCGACCCCTGACCTCCAAATCCCTTGTCTAAATCAAGCTCCCCCCCCCCCCAAAAAGGAGCCTTGGTCCTCCCATGTGGTGTTAAGCCGGATCCTTATTCTCCTAGTGCACATCCTGGATAAGTTCCTCTCCAGTGCCTCCCCAGGGAGGTTCCCTTCCCGCTCTCCTCCCATCCCTAACCACAGTCTTCCTTCAGTAACTCAGGCCAGGGACCAGTTCCAGGTCTTTGCACCTCTGGGGCTCACCTTAGAGCCGCTCGTCCCCCCGCAGTCCTTGGCCCGATACTGAGTCCGGGAGAACTCCTCCAGCAGCTCCCACAGTCCAGGCTCCTGAGGCGGCGGGTTGCCCGAAGAGGCGGTGGACCCCGCCGAGGCGGTGGCGGCGGCCCGAGCGCCCGCCATGCACAGCCTCGTGTTCCCTCAGGGCGCCTTCACCCGGCCCATGACACCTGAGGCTCGGACTCCAGCTCTAAAACCTCCTGAACCGACTCAGCCGCCGCCTTCTCCTTCCACTTCCGGCCCCGCCCCACCCCTCCGGATGTTTACTCCTGCCGCGGCCAATCAGAGCTCGGGGTTCGTGCCCGGCCTACAGGTCCCGGGCCCACCCCTGACGCGGAGGGATCCAAGTGGTCTCACGGCGGGGGCCGGCGCTCCGCCCAAGGGGTTTCCCCGGGGGAAGCCGGGCTAAACCAAGGTGGCTGCCGGTGGGGGGACAGACGGCGGGAACCATTGGAGAGAATCATAGGAGGAAGGAACCAACGGAGATTTGAGTTAGTGCTGGCAGACAGAATGACGGGAGCTGCAAATATTAAACAGCGTCTCAAATGGCACTCGTCTTTCACTGCTCCTCTAGAGTCCCTGCCAATATAGCGTGGTCTATCAGCATCCTATTATTGAGGAAGGTGTTTGAAAACTGCCTTGTTCTCTTTTTCTTTAAACGATTTTCCAGCTCTTGCCAGTAGGCAAAGCTAACCTAGAATCACGAGTTTGAGACCAGCCTGGACTACACCTTAAAAAACAACAACAATAACAACAACAAAAAACATATTTTAATGTTTGTAAAAATGTAGATGATATAATAATGTTCCTTCATTTTTCTATTAGCTGCTTTCATCATTAATCAACATATGCCAATTTCCTGCGGTTCCTCCCTGTCCAGGGAATTATTTTGTGTTTTGTTGCTGTTTGTTGTGGGAAATTATTTTAAAGCAAATATCAGCTACTAAATTATTTCACTTGTGAGGTGGGCACGGTGGCACATGGCTGTAATCCCAGCACTTGGGAGGCAGAAGCAGGCAGATCTTTGTGAATTCAAGACCAGCCTGGTCTACAAAGCAAGTCCAGGCCAACCAGGGCTATACAGAGAAAAACCCTGTCTCGGAAAAATAAAATAAAATATTTATTTGTGAATACATAATTTGTTTCTAACAGATCAGTTTTTTTTTAAGCAAAATAACCACAAGTAACAGCTTCTCTTTTACGCTCTTCTATCTCTCTCTTCTCTCTCTCTTTTCTCTCTTCTCTCTCTCTCTCTTCTCTCTCTTCTCTCTTCTCTCCCACCCCCCCCCCCCCCCCCCGTCTCTCCTCTCTCCCCCACCCCCCACCCCCAACTCTGTAGTCTAAGTTAGCTTGTAACCCACTTTATGGCCCAGATGCTTGCTTTCAACCTGCAACCTTCCTACCTCAGCCTCCTAAAGGCAGGGTTCACGGGCAAGCACCATCAACACTCAGCCCACAATATACCTAAATGTGGTCCCGAGGCTCAGCCTTTGACAGTTGTAATTATTTTCTAAAACAAACGTTTTCTGTTTGTTTGTTTGTTTTAAACATGGTCTTATGTATTCAAGACTGGCTTCAAACTATTGAGACACGGCTCAGCACTTAAGAGAGCATACTGCTCTTGCAGAGAACCTGAGTTTACTTCTCACTACAGTTTCCTTGTGGCTGGGTTTATAACAGCCTGCAGTCCAGCTCCAGAGGGATCCAATGCACATCTCTGGACTCTGGTGATACTTGCACTCACCCGTGCACATACCCACTTACAGGCACACATATGCATATAATTAAAAATAAAATAAATCTTTTAAAGTTGTAGCATAGCCAAGGCTGTCCTTGAAACTCCTAACTCACCTGCTTCCAGTTTCCCAGTGCTGAGTATCTCAAATGTCAGCCCCAAATCCCTGGAATTGTTAATCTCAGGTGTGTGGACTATCTACCCCCAGGTATCAGTGTTTGGAGAGAAGGGGTTAAGGTTTCATCAAGTATTGTATATCTGAGGTAGAACTGCCCATCCGGTTAGACAGTCGTCAAAGGTACATGTCAGTCAGCAACTTGGTTACACTATAGCTTGTGTGTTCTAAGAAAAAAACTCAAAATGAAATTAATGCTATCAAAACATAGTAAGATAACATAGTATCTTAATTACTCATTTTCTTAGATTTGTAAGAAATCTAAGAGAAAAAGAAATCGCAACCTCTGTTGACTGTCAGCCACTCCTCATGCCCAACTCGGTGTTCTCTGTCCTGACTTCTAATACTGTAAATTAGCGTTGCCTTTGGGCACTTCAAATAGAATCAAAATAGGTACATTTTCGTATTTAGTCACACCTGCACTGTGATAATTATTCTTAGTTGCCATCTTTGGGAAAGGACCTTCAGCTGGATAACTGCCTCCACCAGCTTGCCCTGTGGGCCTATGGACCGTGTCAGCCTTGGGCAGGTGGTCCTGGGTTGCAGGGGAGCAGGCTGGGAAGCAGTGGTTTCTCCAAAGCCTCTGCTTCAGTTCCCGCCTCCAGTTCCTATCTTGATGTCCCTCAGTGATAGAAGTGGAAGTGAAGCCAAATAAACTCCTCTCAAGTTGCTTTTGATCAGAATGTTTTTTTTAATCATAGCAACAACAACAAACTAGCTAGAAACAACACAGTGCCTTTAACATTTGTCTAACTGGTCACAATGGCATACACCTGTGGTTACAGCCCTCAGTAAAGCTGAGGCAAAAGGATAAGTGAAAATTCAAGACCAGCAGAACTACAATGTGTGTGTGTGTGTGTGTGTGTGTGTGTGTGTGTGTGTGTGTGTGTATAATCTCACCAAGCCTACTTTTAGTAATTTTGATGAAAATGTAGTGATATCTTATTGCTTTTTTTTTTTTTTTTTTTTTTTAGTTTTTGGAGACAGGGTTTCTCTATGTTATCTTGTCTGTCCTGAACTTGATTTGTAGACCAAGATGGCCTCGAACTCATGGTGATCCACCTGCCTCTGCCTCCTGAGTGCTGGGATTACAGGCGTGCACCACCATGTCCGGATCTTATTGAGCTTAAAAAAAAAAAAAAAATCCAAGCCTTCTTCCATTCCACAGGCTCCTATGTAGCCCAGGATTGGCCCCAAGCTCCCTATGATGCTGAGGATCACCTTAAACTTTTCTGCCTCTACCTCCTGGGTAGATATAAGCATGTATTATCATGTCTAGCTTAGCAGTCCTAGAGACCCTTGTGGATCAAACCTCAGGCTGAGCATGAGAGGCAGCACTCAGCAGACTGAGCTCCACCCCAGCTCCTCTTTTTATTTTGGAGACAGAATCTCATGATGTTACCCAGACTGGCCAGACTCTGGGGCTCCAGGAACCTTCCTGCCTCAGGCCCTAAATGAGGACTGAATCTGGCCAAAACTTAAGTTAACTTATTAAGATATAGAATACATACATATGAATCCAGCTACCTTAATTTTACTGGTTGATGGGTGTGGACAAATTATAAATCCTCACCCCAACATACTGAGCATTTATATCACCCCAGAAAGCACTCCAAATACTCTGCCAGTTGGTCTCAGTCATCTCCACCCCCAGACGGCCACTGATTTGCTTTCTGTCATTAGAAGTTCCTATAAACAGAATCAGACAATGTGTCCTCTCCTGCATCTGGCTTCTTGGGCAGAGTTAATTTTGGTTTTAATTTGCATATCCCTGATTAATGAAGCTGATCACCTTTTCCATATTTATTGCTTATTTGAATATCTCTCTTGGGTGCTTGTAAACATCTTTTGCTCCTTTTTTTCCCTCCTCTTTCCCCTTTTCATGTTGTTTTGTGTCTTTGGGGATTGTGGGCATAGACACACTATGTATCCCAGACTGGCCTGGACTTCTTTATGTAGTCCATGCTTATACGCCTATCACTCCAGCATTCAGAAGGCAGAGGGAGGAAGACTGAGAGTTAAGGCCTGCCTGGGATACCCTGTGAGTCCTAGGCTAGCGTTCAGGTGCCACCATGTCTAGTCCCCCCACTGTCCTCTAAAACTGACTTAAAAGTATTTTTGGGACAGGGTCTCATGTGTATCAGACTAGCGTCAAACTTGCTGTGTGACTGAGGATAACCTCGAACTCCTGGTCCTCAGGCGTCCACTTCTTGTGAGCTGGGATTACATACACACCACTATATCTGTTCTGCTATACTGGGGACAGAACCCAGGGCTTCCTGCAAGGTAGGCACACACTCTACCAACTGAGCTGCACCCCAACTCCTGAAGTTCTGTACTTAGTGTAAAATAGAAGTAAAGGAAACTTCTTTTTTCTGTGTGCTTACCATCCCTGTACCCATGGACATGCCCCAATTTTTATCTACCCCAACTGCTGGCAATTGTAAAACTCTGTCCCAGGACACGGTTCTTTTTGTAGCTGAATCTGAGCAGCTCAGTAAGCCCTTTCATTTTAGAGGTGCCTTAATCTCAAAAGTTTTATTTTAACATTTTTTCCAAGAATACCTAATTGATTCAAAGGAACTTATTGAATAAGTATCACCTTTGTTAAAAGTCAGGTGTGACCTGTTTATACAATGACCACATGTGGCCCTAAATGTATTTACATAGGCCCTTTCTTCCCAAGGAACAGTGAGTGCGTAGTCTCTCACGTATAGTTCCGGCCCTTGAGAGACCAAGGCAGGAGGATTGCTCTGAGTTTGACTCCAGCCTGGGCTACAGAAGGAGACTCTCTTAAAACAAAACTAAATTGAAACAAGCCTTTCCTTTCCAGGCTTGGCCTCTGTATCAGGCACCGAACTGATGCCTAGCTAGAACTAGATGGACATTCACACACTCCTGTTTAAGGAAAGAGTGCTACACCTGGAGGCACAGGCAAGAAGACTATTATGGTCTTCAAACCTTGAGAGCCTTCCGGTCTCACGAATGGTTGGTTCATCTGCAAGTATTTCTACTGGTACCCTCCAAATGAGAGTAGCCAGCATCTCTGAGCCTACCTCCACCTGCCTCCATACAGCACCTGCTGCCCTACACTGAAGCCATTCTAAGATGACACATCTGGCCCAATGGATTAGAGAACCAGTGACCTTTGAGGCTTATAAGAGAGGAAACTGAAGACATCTACTGAGAGGGTGCTGTGTCCCTGGGACTCGCAAGAAAGTACAGGCTATTTGGCGGTACATCTGGCATGGACATGACCAAATACTAAAGTTAGGGAAGATTATTCTTTGCTTAATAAACCTGTATCCAGAAAAACGTTATTGATTTCTGTTATTGATTTCAAGACATGGTCTTACTCTGAAGCTCAGGTTGGCCTCTGCCTTGAGCTGGTTCTACTGCTTTAGGCCCCTGAGGTTACAGGTGTGAGCCACCAATGTTTTTTCTCTCAAAAATGCTTCAGCGCGAAGGCAACAATAAAGCTCCACAGGTGAGTGTGACGAAGTGCACCTGTGATCCCAGCAATCACCAGGCTGAGGCAGAAGGATTGAGACTTTCAGGCTAGTTTGGGCAACATAGCAAGCTACTATCTGGAAAAATTAAAAAAAAAAAAAAATCTACACAAGGTTCAAACTTGCATTCAATGCATCTCCCAAAGTTCTAGCTCCATTTCCAAACATTCTCTTTTTCTTTCAAGTTTTGGGTTTTTTGTTTTGTTTTTGCTTGTTTGTTTTGCTTCGTTGTTTGTTTTGCTTCGTTGTTTGTTTTGAGACAGTCTCTTGTACTCCAGGTTAGACTCAACTCCCTACGTAGCCAAGGACAGCTAACCCTGAACTTCTGACGCTCCCCCTCCACCCGCCCTCCAGTGCTGGAGTTACAGGCATACACTATGTTTTTATGTGGGGATCAAGCCCAGGCGAAAACTTACCAAATGAGCTACATCCCTAACTTCTTTTTACGTCCTCCCTTCTTTTTATCCTATGTACATGTGACTTCTGTGATGTCATTTTGTGTTTCTCTATCCTTTGTAGAGTACACATGTACCAGGGCACACACACATAACTGAATTAATGAAAAAAAAATGTAATTTTTTTTGAGACAGGGTTTCACTATGTAGCTCACTATGTAGACCAGCCTGGCCTCAAACTTGCAGAGACCTTCCTATCTCTGCCTCCCCAGTGCTAGGATTAAAGGGGAAAATGTATTTTTTTTTAAAAAATGTCAAAATGGAGCTGGCCACAGTGGTGCATGCCTGTAATCCCAGCACCCAGGAAGGAACAGGGAGGTGGATCTCTGTGAGTTCGAGACCAGCCTGCTCTACAGAGTGAATCCAGGACAGCTAGAGCTACATAGAGAAAAAAATCTGTCTCAAAAAACAAAAAAACAAAAAACAAAACCAACAACAACAACAAAGTCAAAATGGTTGCAGACTGGTCAACATAGTTTTAGAGATTTGACTGGCAGAGGTAAACTGATACACAGACATCATCTGGGAACTGAATTCTCCAGAGGGAACAGAGATAACCAGAGGGGATCTGAGACTATCCTTTAGGCCTTGAGAAGCACCAGATTTTTCCAGTTTGCCTCTTGACCTGATCCTTTCAATGGTTTTATAAAGCTTACAACCAGCATGCTGCAAACACCATGGCCAGCAGCAGTGTAAGGCTCCGAATGTGGCAAGAAGGAATAAGTCCGGTTAACATGTCTTAGTAGCTGGTGCTGCTTCAAGCTTCTAGAGTCTGACACTGGGCAGTTTATTTTAGGCATATTTAGGCACAGCACAATTTTGAAAAAAGTTTCCTGGTGATAATTAACTCAGTCCCACGTCCATAATAAAGCTTAGGACACAACTACATCAAAACTCTTTTTTTTTTTTTTTTTTTTTTGGTTTTTCGAGACAGGGTTTCTCTGTGTAGCCTTAGCCATCCTGGACTCACTTTGTAGACCAGGCTGGCCTCAAACTCACAGCGGCCCGCCTACCTCTGCCTCCCGAGTGCTGGGATTAAAGGTGTGCGCCACCACGCCCGGCTCATCAAAACTCTTTGTAGGAGTACTTGTGACCTCTTCCGTAAAGATAGGGTCTATTAACTGAGAAACAGTGCTCAAGCTAAGGGTGTAGGGAGGATGACTGAGATAAACTGAGGCTGGAGGAGCCTGGTGTGGCCTGGCCCTGTGGCTATCACAGAGATCACCAGGCTATTAACCACATGCATTTCCACCTTCTGGGCAGAAAGCAGATTACCTACCTTTTCTTTTGAAGAGACAACCCTCCATGTTTAACATCCTGGTTTCCCTAGTGCTCAGCTGAAAGCACAAGGATCTAGTGTCCCCTACTAGGTGTGGGTCAGGCTCAGGACACCGGATTCACCTTAGCCTTGCCCAACTGCCCCTGCAAGGCCAAGCTGAAACAGCTGTTCCTGGTTATGGGCCTCCAAGATCACCATCCACCATGGGATGGCTGGTTCTGTGGGACTGAGCCTGACGTTTTCAAGTTTGCGGTCTACTCTGCACCTGCGTGAAACTGTCTTTGCTTTTATCTGACCCTTGTTTATGTTGTCTCATGTGTTTATCAGCTTATTTTTCTTTTTAAAAAACAGATTTATTGAGCTGGGCATGGTGGCACACACCTTTAATCCCAGCACTGGGGGAGGCAAAGGCAGGTGGATGGATGTGAGTTCAAGGCTGGCCTGGTCTACAAAATGAATCCAGGACAGCCAACCAAGGCTTCACAGAAAAACCTTGTCTCGAAAAACGAGAGAGAGAGAGAGAGAGAGAGAGAGAGAGAGAGAGAGAGAGAGAGATTGATTTATTGTTTATTTTATGTATATGTGTGCTTTATCTGTATGTACTCCCGCAGGCCAGAAGAGGGCATCAGATCCCTGGATAGATGGTTGTGAGCCACCATCTGGTTGCTGGGAATTGAACTCAGGACCTCTCAAAAAGCAGTGTTCTTAACCACTGAACCATCTCTCTAACCCCTATCAGCTTATTTTTAAAGAATTATTTTGTTTTTAATTGTGTGTCTGGGTATGTCTGTGTGTATGCACACATGAGTGCAGTGTACTTTAAGGCCAGAAGAGGACGCTGGGTCGCCTGGAGCTGAGTTATAGGTGCTTGTTAGGCCCTGACAAACACCTAGACTGGGAACCAAACTTAGGTCCTCTGCGAGAGTAATAAGTACTCCTAACTGCTGAGCTGTCTTTCCAGCCTGACCTTTGGTACTTCTTGAGAGGTCACAACATTCTGACATTCTAATTATATCATGTTTGTGTATTTCCTAACTGGATTAAACTTTAAAGAACAACTCTGGAAGCCTAGTGTGGTGGTGCACGCCTCTAATCCCAGCACCTGGGGAGGCAGAGGCAGGCAGATCTCTGTGAGTTTGAGGCCAGCCTGGTCTACAAAGTCCAGGACAGCCAAGGCTACACAGAGAAACCCTGTCTTGAAAAACCAAAACAAGGAAAAGGAAAAAACAACTCTGGGCAGGTGTGGGAGGAAACAGTGAGATGGGTCAGTGGTAATGTACTTGCTGGGAAAGCCTGACTACCTGCTATTTAATCCCTGGAACCCAAAGATGGACAGAGAGAACCATCTTCACAAAACCGTTCTCCTACCTCCACAAATGATTCAGGGTACATGTGTATAAACACACACACACACACACACACACACACACACACACACACACACACTTAAAAACCTAATTTCTTATCAACTATTTGAGGACTCTGAAATATGTAGGGTCATTAAGACAAGATTAAAAAATTTGACATCTCAGGGCTGGGGAGATGGCTCAGTGTTTAAAAAGCCCTGGCTGCTCTTCCTGAGGATCTGGGTTCAATTCCCAGCACCCACATGTGGTTCACAACTGTCTGTAACTCCAATTCCAGGGGATCCAACACCCTCACACAGACATACATATAGGCAAAATACTAATACACATAAAAATAGATAACTCTTTAAAAAAAAAAAAACTTGACATCCCCTCCTTTATTTACCCACTTTTGCAGTATGATTTTCTTAGTTATTGTCTATTGCTGTGAAGAGACCCCATGGTCACTGCAACTTTTATCAAAGAAAGCATTCAACTGGGGGCTGGCTTACAGTTTCAAAGAGCAGGTCCTCCATCATTGTGGTGGAAAGCAGACAGGCATGGCACTGGGGCAGTAGCTGAGAGCTTTTCATCCTGATCCACAGGCAGCAGAGAGAAAGGCTGGTCCCTGGCTTTTGAAACCTCACAGCCCACCTCTAATGACACAACTTCTCCAGCAAGGTCATACCTCCTGATCCTTGCCAACCGTCACCAGCTGGGAACCAAGCGTTAAACTATATGAATCCGGAGCTGGATAGATGACTTAGTGCTGGAGAGCACTGACTGTTCTTCCAGAGGACCCGGGTTCAATTCCCAGCATGCACATAGAAGCTCACAACTGTCTGCAACTGCAGTTCCACCTCTCCCTCCCAGGTGCTGTGCTATGGGCTCACCCCACCATACCTAGCTCGATGTGGTTCCAGGGATCAAGCCCACACAGTGTATTTGCCAGGTAAGCTCTACTAACTGGGTTACATCTTCAGGTCCTGGTTGTCTTTGGAGGCCTAGAGAAGCATTTCTCTGGAGAGCAAATAGTCATATAAGAATGGACAGTTAGAGCTGGTGGTGCATGCTTGTAATCCCAGGAGGCAGGAGGATTGCTGAAATTCAAAGCCAAGCTGGCTTACTTACAGAGCTGAAAGCCAGCCTGGGATACATGCTGAGACCTTGTCTTTAAAAAAAAATAATGACCAAGTGAGGGCTGTAATCCTGGCACTTGGGAGGTAGAAGCACAAAGAGCAGAAGTTCAAGGCCAGCCTCAGCTAGTGAGGGTTCTGGAAGTCAGTATGTTCTACATCAGACCCTGCCTCAAAACAAAACAAAGCAGGTGGTCCTAAAAGAGTATGGCAGGCCCCATCCCCGTCCCTGGCTTCTGTCTCATGTGTGATTTTTGTCCCAACATAGCTGATTCTAGTTGCCCCTCCCTCCTTCCCTCCCTCTTTTCTTTCTTTTAAAACACTGTTAACTACATTTATTTATTTTATATATATGTGCATGCATGTATGCACACAGTACATATAATGCCTGCCACAGTACACAAGAGGAGGTCTTGGATGGCCTGGAACTGGAGTTACAGATGTTTATGAGCTGTCATGCAGATGCTGGGACCCAAACCTGTGTCCTCTGCAAGAACAGCAAGTGCTCTTAACTGCCGAGCCGCCTGTCTAGCCTCCCCATCTTCCTGTTCTTTTTTGATACATGGTCTTACTCTAGACTGGATTGTCTTAAATTCACTATGTAGTCTTGGGTGGCCTTAAATTCACAGCAAACTTCCTGCCTCAGCCTCACAAATGCTAGCTTTCAGGCATGGACCACCATATCCGGCTACCACGTTCTCCATAAAGCACCCAGATTGAAGTATTTTGTGCCAGCAACAGAAAGCAGACTAACATGTCTTCTCAGTGGTTAGAACCCTGCCTTTGGGTGCTTTAAACATTCTGAGCACACAGTTTAATTCAATGTGGGGGCAACTGAATGCTGGCATTGCTAGTGGCGTGTTGCTGAACCAACTAAATAATGAATCAAGCATGTATGGAGGGCTAATAGATGTCAGGCGTTGTGCTGAGCCCAGGAGCCCAAGTTATGCAGGGTTGAGAGATCTTGGCCTGCTCAAGGCTTAGCGGCTGAGCAGGAAGTCTGAGAGGAAAGTGCTGAGGAAGAGAATCAGATGTAAGATTTTGTGGTGCTTCTGGAATCTCATCCCCAGGATATGTGCCACAGAAGGCTGAGCTTCCCAGGGGACGTCTCTCTCAAGACAGTTGCCTCAACCAGAGAGGGAGTTGAGTCTAGCCAGACTGATTTATGTCTTTAATTTAATGTTGCTAAATGACATCCCCAGTGACAGCGCGGTGCAGTTTCCCTGGTACTGTTCTTCAAGTTCCTTACTTCACACTAAGCCCTGCTCTGATTATTTCTGACTCCGAGATGACTGATGTAGGCCCAAGCGAAGGCCAGGAAATTAGTTTCCTGGTCTTTATAAACAACAAGGACAGTCAGGTCACAGGAGCACATACCTGAGATGGCAGTACTCAGGAGAAGGAGGCACAGGCATCAAGAAGCTCAAGGTCATCCTTAGCTGCCCAGTGAATTGGAGGTTAGCCTGGACTGTGTGAGAAACTGTCTTACAAAAACAACCAAGGAACCAATCAAGCCAGGCGTGGTGGTACACGCCTGTAATCCTAGCACTCAGGGAGGCAGAGGCAGGGCAATCTCTGTGAGTTCGACGCCAGGCTGGTATACAAAGACCTGGTCTCAAAAGACAAAAACAACAAACAAACAAACAAACAAAACCTGAACAAACCAATAACAATAACACCCAACCAGACAGAATAACGCAGAGGAAAGAGCACAGACCAGAATCAGGCAAACCTGGTTGTGCTGGGCTTCCAGACCAGGACTTTGAGTGAGGACCTCTGCTTGGTCATTTGGTGCCATGGACCATCTCAGTTGGGTATAGGTCCTTGGGAATGGGAGTTCTCTAAGCATCGGTGGACAAGGAGTCGGCTAAATGACAGACAAACCCAGGAGGAGTTTGAATCTGAGTGTATTTTTCAGGCAAGCAGTCTAGATTTTTATACACATTTTTTGAAACAGGGAGTGTTCTGTGGCTACATTTCCCATGGAGTAGACTCAAGGGAGTCAGTGAAGCAATCAGGCATACACAGTACAAAGTACAGAATGCAAAGTAAGGACGTCATCACTCTTAAGTTATTGGCTTGGTATCGGTAAGCATGTGATCTCCTTGTCAAGGGTCAATGTTCCCTCATTTAACTTTTGCCCAGCACCCGTAGGCTGGGAGTGTGGGAACCAAGACAGTTTTTTCTTTAGTTCTCTTTTCTAATATCTGAGCGCCACTATTTGGAGCTTTCTGAAACACTTTATTTCTTTGTAAGCCATAATATAAATGATTAACTAATGAATAATTCTTAGCCATGTTTCTCTTAGTGGAGAAGACCAGCAGACCTTGGTGGTGAACTCCAGGACTGAACAGTCCCTGGCTTCAGTCCCATGTTAGAGCATTTCATTGAAACGTCATCATGTTTGAAGGGTCCTGATATGGAAGTAAAGTCAGGAGAAAGAATAGAAACAGAATATGCCAACACAATAAGAAAAAAGAAGGCTGCAATCAATTACTCCTGACAGGAATATCAGACCCATTCCAGGAGGCTCTCCCTGGGCAGGGGTCGTCGCCTCGGGTTGTGCAAAGCATTTGTCACACAGACTCTACTGGAGGGTCATGACAATTTGGAACATGGTATAACATGACACAGTGACACCCCATTCACCTGGGATGCAGCATCCTAAAGACCCACTCAAGACTGGTGAGAAAAAAACATTCCCTTTGCTCTTTCCTTGTGACACAAAATGACTATAAATAAATAACTTAGACTTCCTATACACTTTTGGCCTTCTCTCTAAAGTCATGAATGGACATTAGTGAAGATGGCTGTGGAATTAGCCATATTTTTATTTTAAGAATAAAAGCCAAGCTAGGGGTGAGAGGCACACCTCTATACTCAACACGTGGGAGGTCAGGGCAGGAAGATTGCCACATGTTAGAGGCCAGACTGTCTACAGATGTCTATGGATTTTGGTCAGTACAATATATGAGTGGTAATTGAACAACTTTTCTCCTGGTTCACATTCATGGAAATGTTTGAAAATATTCACTCCCCCCCCCCCCCATTCCCCTAAGTACAAGGTTTCGAGTTGCCTAGGCTGGTCCTGAACTCCTTAGGAAGTTTCAGGATGACCTTGAACTTCTAATCCTCCTGCCTCCACCTCCCAAATGCTAGCATCATACCAGCTTCCATACTACCATATACCATACTCAGTTTGTTGTTGTTGTTTTGTTTTGTTTTTTAAACAATGTCTTATTCTGTAGTCCAGGCTGCCCTAGAACTCACTGTATAGCCCAGACTGGCATCTACCTCAAGACAGTCCTATTGCCTCACCTCCTGAGGGTGGGGATTACAGATGCAAGCTGCCATGCTTGGTTCTAAAAGCTTAGTTTCAATTCTTATCCACTGTTCTGCACTGTTGAGAGAGTCCGTCTCTTCCCATTGACACTATGAAATGCCCAGTCTCCTTGCCAGGGAGAAGCATATTAATTAAAGGCATGTCTGTAGACTATTTCTTGGAGATAAGTTAGAACCAGCTCTCAAGTCTGCAAAGAGACTTCTAGAAAAGGTTTCCACCTTAGTGACATAGCTCTGTGGGATCAACCCCCTCCCCAAACCATCCTTGACCACACTAATAAACATTGTATACATACGGATTGAGGGCAGGATGGGAGTTCTAGGGCAGCCCGGATTACACAGTGAGAAACCAAATTGTCTTTGACATCATTGTTGAGTCACAGACTCATAAGCAGAGAATCATAAATCTTTGCTGCCCAGGCAGAGGCAAAGAAGGTCAGAATGCATTACACCTGAAAAGGACAAACATTCCAACAACGTGGTGGCGCGTGCCTTTAATCCCAGCACTAGGGAGTCAGAGGCAGGTAGATTACTGTGAGTTCGAGGCCAGCCTGGTCTACAAAGTGAGTCCAAGACAGCAAAGATTAACACAGAGAAACCCTGTCTCGAAAAAAAAAAAAACAAAAACAAAAACAAACAAAACAAACAAAATGAAAAAATGTGTAGGCCTATGACACCTGTAGGCTGTGCTAGAGAAATGGTATGCATGTCTGTAGACTTATTTCTGTGATTTGAGGCACACGAACACCTGTGGGAAGAAACTCCAAGAGAAGAAGATCATGGGCAAAACATGTCAGTCCACATGGAACCATTTTTGGACATGTTACAAATAAGCCAATTTTTATCCAAAGAAGGACAGTTTCCAAATCTGAAAAGTATTTCTTTTTCTTTTGAGACATGTTCTTGCCTCATAGCACAAGCTGCCCTCAAACTTCCTACCCTCCTGCCTCAGATCCTGAGTGCTGGGACTCTGAGTATGCACCGCCGTTCCTGATGTTAAAATTGGAAAAAAATCTGTAGAGTGAACTTCTTAGAATGTTATCGAGTTAAAGGGAAGAAGGAACCCTGAGCCTGGTACACAGGACTGCATGTAAAGATGACAAAGTGGAGGGTGGAAGGGTGGCTCAGCCGTGAAGAGCACTTGTCTTGCGGAGTACCCAGGTTTGGTTCCCAGCACCCACACAGCCCCTCACAACCAGTCATAGCCCCA
The DNA here is from genome assembly GCF_903995435.1 of Acomys russatus. Taxonomy (NCBI): domain Eukaryota; kingdom Metazoa; phylum Chordata; class Mammalia; order Rodentia; family Muridae; genus Acomys; species Acomys russatus. The sequence goes on along the minus strand of NC_067149.1, from coordinate 40,769,618 downwards.
GTTCCAGGAATGCTGATGTCCTCTTCTGGCTTTCACAGATACCAGGCACACCTGTGGTATGCAGACATACATTCAGACAAAGCACGCATAAACAGAAAATTTAAAGCTTTTAAGAGGGAGAGAGAAATGAAATGTCTAAAAACAACAGCAACAAATACCAGTGGAAGGAAACATCACTGAATGGGTTTTACGGATTAAGTATAGCCAAAGAGGGGCCAGCGAGGCGGGTCAGTGGGTTACTGTGCTTGCCATCAAGCCTGATGATATGAATCCAGTGCTCAGCTCCCACATGGTGGAATTAAAGAATAAACTCCAGCAAAATGTCCTCTGACCTCCACACTTGTACTCTGGTGCACTTAAATGCACACACACACACACACACACACACACACACACACACACACACCAAACAAACACATTTGAAAGTATATATAATACAATGATTTGGTGAATTAAAAAATCTGATCAAATTATTTAGGATGTGTCACAGTCATGTGGAGTAGGTGAGAGGTCAAGGGGACATGAAAGGCTGGAGGCGACTGCCCAGCAAGCATGGAAGAGGAGGGGTTTTGGAAAGGGGGTCAAAGGCCTGGGCAGTGTAGCTGCATCTTGAATGCTCCCCAAGGCCCATGCTTTGGAAGCTTGGTCCTCATCCTGGGGTGCTGTTGGAAAGCAGTAGAACATTTAGGAGATGGGCCTTGCATTGGCTGCTTTTCCGTCTCAGCTTATCGAAGACAAGATTTGTTTTAGCTTAAGGTTCCAGAAAGATAGGGTCCGATCAGGGCAAGGAGGAAGGACATGTGTGGTGGGACCAGGAAGCTAGCTGATCATCTTTCCATCTACACAGGAAGGGAGAGACAGGCAGGCAGGCAGGAAGGCAGACAGAGAGACACACAGAGGCAGAGACAGAGAACTCGAGGTAGAATGAGGCTATGAAGCCCACCCCAGTGATGCACTTCCTGCAACAAAGCTGCACCTCCTAAGGCTTCGTATCCTCCCGAAACAGTGCCACCAACTGCGATGACATCTTCAAATAAGGGTGCCTATGGGGGGCATTTCTCATCCAAAGCAGCACAAGGACTAATGGAGGGAAGCTGGCTCATAGGCAGAAGGCCCTTGCAGGGTACTGAGTCACTGTACTCCTTCTTGTCTCTCACTTTGTGGTCAGCGGTGTGATCAGCTCCCCCTCCCCATACCGCCATCATACTATGCTGTGCGAACATAGGCCCGAAGCAGCGGGGATAATGTCCATGGACTTAAGAAATGAGCCAAAACAAACCTCTTCCTTTATTAACTTTATTGTCTCAGGTGTTTTGTTACAGTAACAGGAAGCCAACTAACAGCAAGAGAACCGACCATTTAAAGATCTCTACTGAGGGCCAGCAAAATGACTCAGCAAGTAAAGGTACTAGCCACCAAGCTTGGTGACCTGAGTTCAGTTTGAGGAGCCCATGTAAAGGTGAAAGGGGAGAGCAGAAAGTTGTCCTCACACACGCGCACATGAGCCTATACACACGCATGCGCCACACCCACAAACAAATAAATAAATACATAAATAAATGTAATAGAAATTTTAAACCATCAAGTTTAGAACAGGGAGCAGGGCACATGGTTCAGCTGACAGTATTCACCTAGAATGACGGATGAAGCTCTGAGTTTGATCTTAGCCCTCAGTTGGCAAGATAGACAAGGACAGATGAAAGAGCCAGTGGTATGGAAGAAACAAGAAAATTGAGATTTTGAAAATAAAAAGTAAAAAAAAAAAAGCAAGAAATGTTGGAAATGCAAGACTCAACAAGTCAAATGAAACCTAAGGACTTGGCCAAGCAGAAGCGTTAGCAGGGGTGGAGGACAAGGCCGATGGATGCTGCATTCATGCAACAATAAGGGGAAAACAGGGCTGGGGAGAGATGGCTCAGAGGTTAAGAGCACTGACTGCACTTCCAGAGGTCCTGAGTTCAAGTCCCAACAGCCACATGGTGGCTCCCAACCATCTATCATGTGATCTGATGCCCTCTTCTGGCCTGCAGGAGTACATGCAGATAGAGCACTGTATACATAATTATAAGTAAACAAATCTTTAATATACAGGAAACAAAATACAACAAGTATGGGGCTGGAGAGGAGCTCAGCAGTGGAGAGCACTTGCTGCCTGTCAAAGAGCTTTATTGCTGTGAAGAGACACCATGACCAAAGCAACTCTTGGTTTTTGTTCTGTTTTGTTTTGTTTTTTGTTTTTTCTAGACAGGGTTTCTCTGTGTAGCCTTGACTGTCCTGGAATCACTCTGTAGACCAGGCTGGCCTCAAACTCACAGCGATCTGCCTGCCTCTGCCTCCCAAGGGCTGGGATTAAAAGTGTGTGTCACCACTGCCTGGCCCAAGGCAACTCTTATGAAAGAAAACATTTAATTAGGGCTGGCTTACAGTTTCAGAGGCTCAGTCCATTGTCGTCACGGAGAGAAGCATGGCAGCACGTAGTGCACATAGCACATAGCAGCATGGTGCTGGAGAAGGAGCTCAGAGTCTATATCTTGATCTGGAGAGGCCTGAAAGGAGTCAGGGGAAGGAATATAATCAAAACACATAATATGGATGTGTGCAATTCTCAAACAAATTAATACAAATATTTTAAAGAGTTATTTTTATGTAATTTATACATATGAGTGTTCTATTTGTATGTGTGCTTGCATGACAGACGAGAACTTCAGATTGCATTATAGACAGTTGTGAACCACCATGTGGTTGCTGGGAATTGAACTCAAGATGTCCGGAAGAGCAGCCAGAGCTCTTAACCACTGAGCCATTTCTCCAATGGCTCCAAACAATAAATTTTTTTTCCAAACAGGGGTTGTCTATGTAGCCCAGGCTGTCCTGGACTCTCTTTGTAGACTAGGCTAGCCTCGAACTCACAGAGATCTGCCTGCATGACCCATGGGGTTTGTCACAGGAATGCATAGGGGTTCAGTGTTCGAAATACAACCAGTGTAATTCATCATAGCTTGTAGAGGAGTTTTAATCCAGCAACATGGCTGCTCTGATCACATCCAAAGACCTTCTATGTCTGTGTATCCAGCTAGAACGCAGGCATGCCTTTAGTACGCACCTTTAATCCCAAACAATGAAGGCAAATTTAGTTTATAGAAGGAGGTACTCATGCTTGAAACTGATGTCTAATCGAGAGGTAGACAAAACGACAAATAAGAGGAAGATTTAAGAGAATAGGATATGCCCAGCTCTCACGAGAACAGAGAGGAAAGAGAAGCTACTTGGGAGAGTTGCAGAAAGAGTTGCAGGGAAATTTTACCAGGAGAGCTGTGCAGAGACAGGCTGTAGAGAGAGAGCAGCCTAGACACGGGTGAAGACAGAACGAGCCAGAGGCTTAGAATGTGTTGCCAAAGTTAGTATCAGGCCAAGCAGAGTAACTCAGTCAGAAGCAGAGAGAAGCCGGTTTGAATCAGTCAGCTCGGAGAAGTTTTGAGCCAGAACAGCTGAGTTGAACCAGCCAGCGAGAGAGAGAGAGCTAGAAAGGGTGAGTTTATTCAGTAGTTAAATCTCAGAGGCTGAAAACACTCTAGTCTTAGATTAGAAACTTCCAGGACAAGCCTAGGTTAGCAGACAGAGGCAGTACACACCCTCTTGGGTTTTTGTTGTTGTTGTTGTTTTGGTTTGGTTTGGTTTGGTTTGGTTTTGGTTTTTTGAGACAGAGTTTCTCTGTGTAGCCTTGGCTGTCCTGGACTCACTTTGTAGACCAGCCTGGCCTCAAACTCATGAAGATCTGCCTGCCTCTGTCTCCCGAGTGCTGAGATTAAAGGTATGTGCCACCACATCCAGGGATTTGTTCTGTTTTTTTTTGTTTTTTTTTTTTTCAAGACAGGGTTTCTCTATGGATCCCTGGCCAGCCTGGAACTTACTCTGTAGACTAGGCTGGCCTTGAACTCACAGAGATCCACCTTCCTCTACCTCCTGAGTGCTGGGATTATAGGTGTGGGCCACCATCACCTGGCTCTGCTGTTGGTTTTTGAGATAAGATTTCTTTGTTTTGTTTTGGTTTGGTTTTGGTTTTTCAAGACAAGGTTTCTCTGTTACAGAGCCCTGACTGTCCTGGACTCCTTGCTTTGTAGACCAGGCTGGCCTTGAACTCTGAGATCCACCTGCCTCTGCCTTCCAAGTACTGGGATTAATGATGTGCACCACCACCCTGGCTTACCTTTACCACTGTTAATCAACATTGTAAAAGAACATTTAAATATCTCCCTGGGGGCCAGCAAGATGGCTCAATGGGTAAAGGAGTTTGCTGTATAAGCCTGAGGATCCCCGGAAGCCATGTAAAGATGCAAGTACAGAATACACTTCACAAGGTTGTCATTTGACATCTACACATGTGCTGTGATGTGCAAACTCGCCTATATGCACACACACACACACACACACACACACAGACACACACACACACACACACACATTGCACATACTCCTAGCACTCAAGACTCAGGGGCAGGAGGATATTGAGTGTGAGGATTACCTAGGCTACACAGCAAATCCCTGCCATAAATAAACAAAACAAAACAAATTATTAATAAAAACCCAACAACCTCTCCAAAACAAAACAAAGCCCTCAAACTTGAAATAATGTACCCGAACCATACTAGGTTTAATAAATAATTTTACAAGGTCACAGGATATACAGCCAATTTAAAACAATTTATTTCACTGCAATCAATGCACACTTGGAAATCACAATGCAAAATGCAGTACCACTTACAATAGTACAAAACAAAACCATGAAATAATAGTGACTGTGACAAACGCCAGCCAGGCTGGTGTCTGCAAGACCAAAACACTCACTAACCAAAGAAATCAAAGCAGAGGGAGGCAGACAGCTTAGGGGTTAGAAGATTCCCCAGGCCTGGTGGTGCACACCTGTGATCCCAGCACTCAGGAGGCAGAGGCAGAGGCAGAGGCAGATGATCTCTGTGAGTTCAAGGCCAGCCTGGTCTACAAAGTGAGTTCAGGACAGCCAAGGCTACCCAGAGAAACCCTGTTTCAAAAAACCAGAAACCAAAACCAAACCAAACCAAACCAAAAGATTAGAAGACTCAGTATAGTCAACGTCTGCGCTCCCCCTGAGTTCGATCTAGAGATTAAATACAATACATTCAAGATCCATCCATTAGGAATTCAGGAAGAATTGACTTATAAGAATTCTGTAGGAAAGGGTACTAGAATGATCAACACGGCTTTACATTATTTTGTTTCGCTTGTTTGGTTTTTTTTGTTTTGTTTTGTTTTTGGAGACAGGATTTCCCTGTGTAGCCTTGTTTGCTTGTTTTTCTTTTTTTAATATTTATTTATCATTATGTATACAGCGCTCTGCTTGCATGTACACCTGCAGGCCAGAAAAGGACATCAGATCACATTATAGATAGTTGTGAGCCACCATGTGGTTGCTGGGAATTGAACTCAGGACCTCTGGAAGAGCAGTCAGTGCTCTTAACCTCTGAGCCATCTCTCCAGCCCTCCCTGTGTAGCCTTGGCTGTCCTGGACTCACTTTGTGGACCAGGCTGGCCTCAAACTCACAGAGCTCCGCCTGCTTCTGCCTCCCTGAGTGCTGGGATTACAGTGCAGAGACAAAACTAATGCCATGTTTTATATGTAATGTATATTCTGCAACTAATGCCGTGGTCTGTAAATGTGCTGTGAGAACTTGTCCTCCAGGTGACCTCATTTTTTCCTCAGTTCTGGGAATGACCACGTAACTGCCGTAAACTAGACCTGCCAGCTGTCTCCAGAAACGCCACCAGAGCAATTAGATACAATCAACTCCCAGTGATCCTCTGAGATAAACAACTTCCCTGGAGATTCAGCCTCCTGGACCCAGCCTGCCTAAGCCAACATCCCTGTGACCCACAACCCCAGCTTATGTTTTTTTCCCCTTTTAAACCCATTACCCTTGAAGCTCTGGTGTCACTCTCCTATCTTGCTGTGTCAGGAAGGATTGTGACCCGAAGCTTCAGCCCATAATGCAGGACCCTATGTATGTTACATCAGTATGGAATCCTGGTGGTCTTTTGGGGGGGGCGTGTCGTGATCTGGGCAATCTCAGTATTACAACAGGTGTGCCCCACCAAGACTGGCTGGCTTCAACATTTTCTATTATGTTAAAAAAAAGTGTGTGTGTGTGTGTGTGTGTGTGTGTGCGTGTGTATACTCATAGCATCCATGGAGAAGTCAGAAGACACCTTCTGGGAGTCAGTTCTTTACAGTACGGGCCTTGGGGATTGCTCTCAGGCTGGCAGGCCTGGCTGCAAGAACCTTAACCTATACCTCTGGCCCCTAAAATGAGTTTTAATAGGAATAGCTATGGAGGAGTCAGGCTACCTGATATCAAGTCTTCCTGCAAAGCTACACTGCTCAGGGGAAAGGGATGCTGGGGGAGCAATGTCTACAGCCCAAGTGAGGTGAGGTGGCACATGGCTGTACTCCCAGCACAGCAGAGGCAGACCCAAAGAGATCCCTACAAGTGTGAGGCCGGTCTGATCTACACACCGCGTTCAACCAGACAGGATTGCATGGTGAGACTCTGTCAGAAACAGATAAGTTGATGAATTGTGCTGTATAAACTAGTAGAAACTAGTATAAGAACAAATGAATTCAGTGTTTATTATAGAGGCTTAGTGTGCAGAGTAAAACAGAATTTCTGGAAGAAAGTGTAGAAGAAAATGTTGCAACATAGATCAGGCAAAGTTTTCTTAAATATTGAGTCAGGATGCAAAGACAGGGAAAATTAAGTGGGCATGGGAGGGAAAGATGCCGCTCACCTTGGGATTAAGTGTGCCTCTCCTGGTGGCAGAGATCCAAGAAACTATAGCACATCTGAGAATCAGAGCAGTAAGGTCTGTTTTCCTAAAGACATCTCTAACAGGAGTGTTCAGAACAGTTGAGCTGTGTGCTTGCTTAGAGCCAGGGTGTTTGTGCCCCGGAGCTCAGCTCAGCTTTCCTCTCATCCCTGACTGCGGACAGTGTGCCTTGTGTAACTGCTGCACAACTTCTCTACAGAGAGGAATTCTCTAAGAGAAATACGTGAGCCAGATCACCTGCTTTTACTTACTTTAAAATTTTACTTGAAGTGTAATAATTTAATATTTAAACCTTGTTGAATAGTACATCCTCTGATCAGTGTGAATATAAAGCCACAAAATCATAAATATAAATATGTATGCATATATGTTACCCATTGTAAAGATACTTTTGTATGACTCTGTCTTGAGAAGTCCCACATTCATATCTTGGACTACAAAAGAAACCCTGTCTTGAAAAACCAAAAAAATAAAATAAACAATGGTAATAATAATAAATAATAAGAAAATATGTCAGGCATAGTGGTAAGGCTACACAGAGAAACCTTGTCTCAAAATGAAAAACAAAATAAAATAAAAGACAAAACACTATGGGCCGTAGAGATGGCTCAGCACATAAAGGCACTTGCTACTAAGCCTGATGGCCTGAAGCCAACCTTTGGTACCCACACGGTGAAAGGAAAGAACCACCTCCCAGCAGTTCCCTTTTGGCCTCCACACAATACACCACATCACATACACATACCCACCTCCTACAAATAAATAAATGTAATTAAAAAAAAAAAAAAAAGACAGAACACACCAAAAGGCAAAACCAAGTAAATGGCTGCCTAGGGCTCGAGGTGGGATGAAGATCCAACATGGAAGGGGCAGCAGGGAATTCTGGGAGCTGTGGAGATGCTCTGCGGCTATGGTGGTGGTTACACAACTGCATGCTTTATGCCAGTGCTAAAACATGTGTATGTTAGTTACCTAACTCTCAACAGACCTGGCTTTAAAATATTACGCTTAGAGAGCTTCAGATAGAAACTCAACTAATAGTACACAAATAACTGTAACAATGGAATAGTATGGCTCTAAGCTAAAACATTCTCCACTCTGTTTCTGTGTAGGTGGAGTACAGACAGCCCCATTTATTTGAGCTATTTTGCATGTTTAAAAATGTAAGAGTAAACAATAGAGGGTAGAGATAAAATATAGGCATCTCTTGCTTACCGCCATCAATCTGCTATAGAAATCAAAACAGAAGGGAACCAGGTTCCCATTGTCTCTGTGCTTGAGACAGGCTCCTCTGTAGTTCAGGCTGGCCTCGAATTTGCAATGTAGCTGAGGCTGGCCTTGAACTTCTGATCGTCTTCCCAAGTGCTGCGATTACAGCTGTGTTTGACCATGTGTGGCTAGCTCTCATCATCTTTATTGTTGTTTTGTTTGAGACAGGTTCTTTCTCTATAGCCAAGGCTGTCAGGAAGCACCGTGGCCAGCTTTAATCCATAGCCTTTTAAGAAAAACGATGAAATGAAACACATTAACACCAAAAACCAATTTTCTAAGACAGGAACAAATATAATTCGGTATCAGTATGTACGTGACAATTTAGAGTGTTAAGATGAATTGATTGATGTTTTAGAGCTACAATCTCCCATAGCCCAGGCTGGAATTAAATTCACTATAAGTAGCCAAGGGTGGTCTTGAACTCCTGAACTTTCTCTCTCCATCTCCCAAGTGCTATTCATACTAAAAATAAATAAATAAATAAATAAATAAAATAAAAATTAAAAAGTGAATCTACTTCTTAACTCAAAACAGTTTGTAGTGGCATAGGATGGACATAGAGACCAAAGCAGGTAGGTCTTGACGTTGGGATTCAGGGCCCTCCTGCAACAGGTTCCTCCTAGGGTTCAAAACTCCCATCTTACAGGAAGCTCCTTGAATAGGAACATAAACAACATAAAAAACTTCAGGAAGTCCCTGAAACTGATCAGGTTCACTAGGACCCTCTCTGCTAGAATAAACAAACAAACAAACAAAAATGCTTAGTCCCTCTCATATGAAAGGGAGTTGAGCTGCAAATTCACTGGTTCACCAGGTTGGACTTTGGTGGTATCTGTACTTTGGTCTGTAGTGGGCTCCCTCTCTGGGGTGAGTAGATGTTTGTCTTGTATCTCCCCAGGAAATGTGTTGTAACCACTCCACCTCTAAGTTATGGCCTCATTCCTTTATATATTTTGTTTGTTTTTGAGGCAGGGGCTCTCCATGTAGCCTGGTTGGCCTGAAACTCACTATATATTCCAAGCTGACCTTAACTCATAGAGACTCACCTGCCTCTGCCTCCTGAGTGCTGAGATAAAAGACTTGTGCCAGACTTTTAGACAAAAATCTTACCAAGTTGCCCAGGCTAGTCTTGAACTTGTGATCCTCTTGTCTCAGCCTCCTGAGTGGCCAGTCTGCATGGCACAGCAGGCCTAGTGGGTCATCTGACTTGCAGCAAGGTGCCAAAACCACTGGGGAAAGGAAAGTCTTGCTTTAAAGTTGTTAGAAAACCTAGATCTCTGTTTGAAAGAATAAAACTGAGTGAACTGTTGCATCACACTATTCTTCTATTTAATTTGATCTTAAGCCAAAGGGCCAAGGAGTGATTATTGCTTATTTTTTTAATGAGGATTTTAAAAAAAGATTTGTTTTCATTTTTATTTTGACTATATTATTTTATCTAATCTTGAAACGGTATATTTAGGGGTGTTGGGAGATGTATCTCACGGCCTCACATATGCTTAGCAAGTGTTCTGCCACTGGCTCCATACCTGGCCTGACAGTAGATTAGCTTTCATATGAGTGTGTGTGTGTGTGTGTGTGTGTGTGTGTGTGTGTGTGTGTGTGACCTCAGAGGCCAGAAGAGGACATCAGATCCCCTGGAGCTGGAATTCCAGGCAAGCTGCCATCTGTGGGTGCTGGGAACTCAATTTGGATCCTCCATGTCTTAGTTAAGGTTATTGTTGTGATAAAACGCTATGACCAAAAGCAACTTGGGAAGGAGAAGGTTGATTTGACTTACTCTACCTCATTACTGTTCATCAATGCAGTGGTTTTAACAAGAATGTCCCTCATAGGCTCATGCTTGGTCACCAGGGAGTGGAACTATTTCAAAAGATTAGAAGGATTAGGAGGTGTGGTTTGAGGAAGTGTGTCATTGTGGGCGGGCTTTGAGGTTTCAAAAGCCTGTGACAAACCCAGAGTCTCTCTCTCTGCCTATGGATCAGAATATAGCTCTCAGCTACTGCTCCGCTGCTTGCCTGACTGCCGCCATGCTACCCACCTTAACGACAGTAGGCTTATCTCTGAAACTGTAAGCAAGCCTCCAATTAAATGTTTTCTTTTATAAGAGTTGCCTTGGTCATGGTGTCTCTTCAGCAGTAAAACAGTGACTAAGACTACCGTCGAAGGAAGTCAGGACAGGAATTCAAGTGGGATAGGAACCTGGAGGCAGGAGTTGATACAGAGGCCTTGGAATAGTGCTGCTTACTGGCTTGCTCCTCACGGTGTGCTCAGTCTGCTTTCTTTCTTTATTTCTTTGTTTGTTTGTTTGTTTTTCGAGACAGGGTTTCTCTGTGTTGCCTGCCTGTCCTGGACTCACTTTGTAGACCAGGCTGGCCTCGAACTCAGAGCAATCCGACTGCCTCTGCCTCCCGAGTACTGGGATTAAAGGCGCACACCACCACAGACCGATTCAGTTTGCTTTCTTATCTAATGCAGGATCACCAGGCTAGGGATGGCACCACCCACTATGGGCTAAGCCCTCCCACATCAATCACTAATTAAGAAAATGCCCTACAGAGGCAGGCAGAACTCTGTGAGTTCAAAGTCAGCCAGGTCTACAAACTGAGTCCAGGACAGCCAGGGCTACAAGAGGAACTCTGTCTTGAAAAACAAAACAAAACAAAATTGCCCTACAGGCCGACCCTCAGCCTGATCTTATAGAGACTTTTTTTTCCTGTGAAGGATCCCTCCTCTCAGATGACTCTAGCTTGTGTGTCAAGTTAACATAAACGTAGCCAGCACACTCTGTTATAGCAGTGAATACCCTTCACCACAGAGCCGCCTCTTCTGCCTCTGGCTGATTTTATTTCATAAATGTATGTGGTGGTTTGAATGATAACGACTCCCATAGGCTCATATGTTTGAATGCTTGGTTAGTGAACCGGTTCGGGAAGGATTATGGGATGTGGCGTTATTGGAGAAGGTGTGGCCTTTTGGAGAAGGTGTGGCCTTTTGGAGAAGGTGTGGCCTTTTGGAGAAGGTATGGCCTTTTGGAGAAGGTATGGCCTTTTGGAGAAGGTGTGGCCTATCAGTGGAGGTGTGCCTCGAGGTTTAAAAACCCATGCCAGGCCCAGTGTCTGTCTCCGTCTCTCTCCCTTCGTCCCTCCCTCCCTCCCTCCCTTCGTCCCTCCCTCCCTCCCTCTCTCTCTCTCTCTCTCTCTCTCTCTCTCTCTCTCTCTCTTTCTCTCTCTCTCACTCCTTCCCTCCCTCTCTCTCCCCTTCCTACACACTGTCTCTGTCTGCTGCCTGCAGATCAGGCTGGAAAGCTCTTAGCTACGGCGGCAGACCCATGCCTGTCTGCTTCCTGCCATGTTGATCACTGAGCTCTCTAAATTGTTTTTCTGTTTGGTTGGTTTTGGTTTTTCGAGACAAGGTCTCTCTGTGTAGCCTTGGCTGTCCTGGACTCCCTTTGTAGACCAGGCTGGCCTCAAACTCACAGTGATCTGTCTGCCTCTGCCTAATTCCTCCCCCCAAGTGCTGGGATTAAAGGCGTGCACCACCGCGCCCGGCTAAGGGGGATTTATTATATTGGTTTACTGTCTGAACAGTTAATCAATGGCTGCCTTCACCAGAGAGGGTGACATCACAGTAGCTGTCAGTCCTTGAGACTGGATGCTGGCATCTCCAAACTGGTGCTGATGATGAGGATTACTGGTGAGCCACTGGTGTTCAGTTCACATAGGAAGGTTGAAGAAGCTGGGTTCTGATGTCTATTAAGAATGGTAGTAATGGCCGCAGTGGCAGCAGCAGGGTAGATGAATTCTATAGCAACGAAAAAAATCAGGTAGGCAAAAAGCAAGCACGCTTTCTTCCTCTGGCCTCATCATCTAAGGCTGGTGCCAAAAGGTGCTGTCCACATAAGGACAGGTCATCCCACTTCAAGTGACCTGGTCAAGCAAAGTCCTTACAGGTTCCACAGACTTGTCTCTCTTAGTCAATTCCAGGCATAATCAAGCTGAGAAGCAAGACTAACAATCACAGTGGGCAAACAAAAGATCCCTCCACCTCCTGTTTTTCTTTCTCCTTATTTGTTTGCTTTGAGACAAAGTCTTGCTATGCGGCTCAGGCTGGCTTCAAACACAGCCATCCTCCTGCCTCAGTCTCCCAATACTGAGATCATAGGTATGCACCACCATCCAAGGCAGAAAATTTTCAATAATAATTTATATCATAGTCTTTTCCAGTCACTTTTTAGGTCTTTTTATTTGCCTGTGTATATTTATTTATTTTTGAGATAGGGTTTCACCATGTAGTTCCAACCCCATTGCCTGGAACTTACTATGTAGACCAAGCTGATCTTAAACTAATAGAATATTTGCCTGTTTTTGTCTCCCATGTGCTGGGATTAAAGGCATGTGCCACCACATCCAGCCACCTTTTTTTGCAGTTGATTGGGTTTTCCTGGCTTAGCCTGTTCCTGTTGTTGTCTACTTTTTTGCTGTGTCACCATGCATGTATTTTGGTCTAAGACAGTGTTTCTCAACCTATGGATCACGACCCCTTTGGGGGTTGTTTAATGACCCTTTTACAGGGGTTACCTAGGACCATCTACATATCAGATATTTACATTATGATTTGTAACAGTAGCAAAATTATAGTTATGAAGTAGCAATGAAAATAATTTTATGGCTAGGGGTCAGCACAACATGAGGAACTGTGGTAAAGGGTCGCAGCGTTAGAAGGTTGAGGACCACTGGGCTAAGTTCTGTCCATGCTATGACTTCTTCTGGTAAGGATGTCAGTTATCAGACATCCACACACTGCAGCTCATTGTTCCTTGTCTCTTCAAGCCCTGTCCTCAAATTCACTTGTCACACTATGTCAAGGGGCCATTGTAGACATTAAATGGGACCATATATGCACAGGATGGGGGACCTAGATGGTAACAGGGTACAGGTGTTTCCTGGCTAGGACATCAGCTGGGTGAACCTGAGGATCTTCTGACTCCACCAGCATCGTCCTTGCCTTATGGTCTCTCGCCTTGATTTTTTTCCCCTCATTCCCTTTCTTGGTGTGTGTGTGTGTGTGTGTGTGTGTGTGTGTGTGTGTGTATTTGAAAGAGCCTGCATGAGAATTTGATGGTCATAATTTAATGTAGACTGTCTTCTTACTCTGCTGTACACCATCTTTTGTTGAACTCACTGATCCCACTTGCCTGGATGTCCAGTGGACCCTAGGGATCTTCCCGCCTCTCTCGCTCTCCAATGCAGTATATTGCTGAGACTGGTGGGGCCTTTGTTGTTGTTTGTCTGTTTTTGTTTTTGTGTTTAAAACATGGGTCTGAACTCAGGTCCTCACACCTGCATAGAAAGCACTTGACCAGCTGAGCCATCTCTCTAGTCCCTCCTTTAAATTTTTATTATTATTATTATTATTATTATTATTATTATTATTATTATATTATTATTATTATTATATTATTATTATTATTAAGACAAAGTTTCTCTGTGTAACAACACTGGCTGTCCTGAACTCAGAGAGATCCACCAACTCTTGACTCCTGAGTGCTGGGGTTAAAGGCATGTACCACCATGCCCGGTTTTAGTTTTTATTTTTTGAAAGTGTCTCATGTAGTCCAGGTTGAAGCTTGTTATGTAGTTCAGGGTAAACTTGACCTCTTGATCCATCTGCCAGTGCTAGGATTACACATATATACCCCCATATGTAGTATGCACACTCTTTCTTTCCCTGTTGCTGCTGCTGCTGCTGCCACCGCCTTCCTCACCTGCCCCCACCTCCACCCCCACTTGCCACTGCACAGTAATAAATCTCCTTTATGTTGAGAATTTGTTGTCTGGGTGTGTCCTGTACTGGCACCCTCTCTTACAGGTGGAACCCAGGGCCTCATGAACACTAATAAAACACACCATTGAACTATTCCCCCAGCCTTATACATAGCGAGGCTCTTATTATGTTGCTCATGAACTTGTCATCCTCCTACCCCGGCCTCTGCAGCTGTGCACCACCACATTCAATGTATTGCTTGCCATTACGATCTTTCTATCCTTTTCTGGCCTCCTCCTGGTCCCAACAAGATGCTCTTCCTGTAAAAAGACCTCACATTTCCTTTATGCAACTGCTCTAAGCTCACCCTTAAAAAGGGGACACACCCTGTCCTGGCTCCTCACAGCTTAGCAAGTGCATTTCCAAGGCTCCTCCTGTATCTCTTCTTCGGAGATGTCATTTATTATTAAAATTTAATGATAATCACTTATATTTATAGCCCTTTCCCATTTACAAAGCTCCTTTCTATCCATTATCTCTTTTAATTCTCCCAGCATCTGTGTGGAGGAAGTGTGTTTTTCTCTACTTTACAAATGAACAAAATAAGACTTTCAAGAGTAGCACCAGAACTTGGGAGGCTGAGGCAGGAGGATTGCTACAGTTGGAGGCCAGCCAGGCCTGCAGAATAAACCCTGACTCAAAACAACAACAGCAAGCCTGGGAGGGCGCACATCTGTAATTCTGAGGCCGGGGGATCCAAGTGAGTTTAAGATCAACCTGGGCTACACATCTCAATCCTCCTCTCACACCTCCCCACCCCAGGAAATATAGTGTTCGTCTTCTGAACTGCACAGATCTTACATGGCAGAGTTTGGCCTCAGATTCTGGTCTTTTGGTTCTGTGTAGCTTATGTATTCAGACCTTCTTTTATTTCAAAAACAAACAACAGACAAAAGCCCACTGAAGCTAGTCAGTGCGTGCCTGCAATCCCAGCACTTGGAAGGTGGAGGCAGGAGGATCAGAAGTTTGAAGTCATCCTCAGGTGCATCGTGCGTTCGAGGCCAGCCTGGGTTACAGGAGACCTAGCCTCGGCAAATAACCAAATAGATATCTAAGCTCCTGCTATCTTTTTGGGAGAAGTACAGATGAATTATTTAGAACTATTTAGGTTGGGAACAACAACTGAACCACAAGAGAGACTGGCTTAAGGAGAAATCAAATTAACTGGCTCACCCCAGGATCAGCTCAGGAGAGGATGAGGAGGATTCTGTGGGGCCCAAGCACTGTTGTCAATGAGGTGTGGACAGAACGTCACAGAAAGCCTCTGCTCTGCAGATGGAGACCGTGGACCCAGCCCAGCAAGAACTCTCGGTGGCCTTCTGATATCCTTTTGTTCTGAAGGGCCTAGCTTGGCTCAGCAGGCTAGGACAAGAATAATTTATGACGGAGCGGGGAATAGAGCAAGGAGATTGCTTGGAAAGCGCCCAGAACGGAAGCATCCCCCACAGGACATGTGGAGAAGCTCTAAGAGGCCGACCCCTCCTGTCTGCTCCCTCCTGTACGTTCCTTTCCCCAGTGATTCTGGAATTCCCCCTATTTTATGTGTCCTCTTGTCTCCAGTGCCTGGTGCTGGAGTGACACACTTCAAGGGCCTATTCCCTGCTTATTAGATGGGTGAATAAGCTCATGACAGGGTAGCTGTCTCCCTCCATGGGCATGCCAGTTTTCTTCCTTGGCTTCTCTCCCCATCTGTAAAGTGGGAAGAGGTGCTGTAGGAGATACCTTGCGCTGCCCCTCCCACTCATGGTTCCAGGACGACAGGATCCTCGGCAGGTGGAAAGGAAGGCTTCTTTAAAGAGAGTGGAAAGAGGAACCAAATTCATGATCCGTATTCTGGTCCTGAGATAGGTGAATTCACACGGACCAGAGGTCTCAAATCATGAGATTTCATAGACCCATTTTCCCTTTATAATTTGGAATTCAAATGGCCTGTTTCTTACAAAGACACAAAACAAACAAAAGCCCACCTCACCGTGTCTTGTTACCACCATTTCCTTAAAGTTGAAAACTTTGGTTTGGGATGGTTCTGTTGGTAGAGTACTTTCCTAGCATGTGCACAAGCCCTGAGGTTAAGTCTCAGCACTATACAACCAAGTGTATTGGTGCATGTCTGCAATCTCAGAACTTGCAGACGGAAGCAGGTTTACTGCAAGTTCAAGGCTAGCCTGGTTTGAGTTTTAGGACAGCTAGGACTACACTGTCCCCAAAATGAGGCAGAATTTTACAAAATATATAATCAGAAAAAAGAACAGTCCCTTATCCCACTGGAAAAAAAGACATCTTGAAAATATCATGTGAGCTTTTGTATATATAGATATGGGTTTCAACAAATGGACTCCAATGTGTGGTCCAGTGTCTGGGATCCTCAAACACATGTGCACGGACACACATGCGCATGCCCACTTTACAGATGAGGAAACAGGTTCAGAGAGCTCAAATTCAAGGTCACAGTTAGTGTTAGTTTGTCTGTGTTCCAAAGGCTAAGAAAAGACATGCGTCAAGCTGCCTCCCTCGGGAGTGTCCCTGGAGCATTCTTTGGCCTAAGCTTACCAGCCCTAACGTTGAGGCTTCGTTGTTTAGATCTTCACGATGTGCAAACTTCATGACAAGCATCCGTTTGGGCACTGGGGAGGATGTAGAGGAAAAACCAACTTCCCAGACCCTTTCTCTTCTGTTCTTGGTACTTGGCCTGGGTTTTGTTCCCTGGCCTGATCTCCTTGTGCTGTGGGCCAAGGAATCCCCATGGCTGGCGTGGGGTGTTAACAGTTTAGGAGTTTCCCTCTCCCAGGGGGGTGTTGACAGTTTCCTAGGAGACTCTGAAAACCTTCACCGCCTCCAAGACGCAAAGGCGTGGAAGCAGATCGGAGAGACTGGAGGCATTGTCATAGGTTGTAGGTGGTAAACTGGAATCAAGAGATTGAGTGCACCGCCTATCAATAATCCTTGTTCAGGCCCTTCCCCAATCCCCACGGGCTTTATGGGAAGCCGGAACCCCACAACTTAAACTGGTAGAAGGGTGTCCTGGCCCACACCCCACTCCAGTCAGGAGGCCTGCAGTCGGGGGTGAGGTGGGTGCTGTGGCTCTGGCTGAGGGACCTCGGGGTCACCATACCTGACTTTACCTCTCGGTGCCAGAACCTGGAGCTCCCTTCCTCTCCCCACCCCCCTTCCACTCCATTCTGTTCTTCACGCCCGCGCGGGAGCGCGCCCCGGCTGCGCCGCGCCAGTGCACAGGAGCGCGCGCCTGGGCACGGGAGCGCGTCCCGGGAAGAGCTCGAGCAAGATGGAGGCCGCTCAGAGGACGTCGCCAGGGCCGAGGCAGCCACTGCCTGGAGCACCGAGCCCCGGCGCGTGAGCCCTGCCGGTCCCGGATCAGACTCCCAGACCCGGCCCAGGTTGGTCCTCCCGCATCCCTTCTCGGTGGCCTCAGCCTCTGCGCGCGTCCGGCCTGGGCGCGGGGCAGCCACCCCCAAGCTCTGGCCCTACCCGGGCCCAGCTGCTCCCTAGAGCCCCAGCAGGGCTCCTGCCTGCTGCCCGCCCCTCCAGGCCCAGACTGCCCACTGCTCTTGGCCCCCTGTTCCCTTGGTCTGAAAAGCCACTCTCCCAGGCCCTGGCCCGCCAATCCTAGACTACCCCCCACAGCCGACATTCAGCCCGGCTTCTAAGAAGCAAGACCCCCTCCCCCAAATCCCACCACAAGTGCAGACCCTGCAGTGCCAGCCCCTGATTCCACGCCAGCCTCATCCCGATACCAACACTTAGCCCTGGTTACCAGCTCCTGCCCCCTGCCTGGCCCTACTGTAACCTTCCTCGTGCCCTCAGTACCAGCCCCTGACAACCTCTTCTCTTCTTCCTTATAGAGAAGCGTCTATCCGCTTCCAGATCCCCTTCAGATACCCAGACCCAGACCCTCTGCCTCTAATAACACCGCCAACATGCCCTTCCCAGCTCCCTCTATTCGGTGCCTGTTAGTGCTTCAGTATTGATTTTCATCTTTCATTACATCTCCCCACGACCCCCTCTTACCCCAGCACCAGTTCCCAAGCTCCCTCTTGAACTCCCCCACGAGCACTTTCTGGCACCTCCCTACTTTCAGCTCCCATGTCCTCATCCCACCACCCCCCAACTTTCCCATGGCTCCTTTCAGGCCCCCCAATAGGAAGCCTTAGCTAGTCCTTCAAGTCGCCGCCCCAACACTGTCATGACCCCCTCCTAGCTCCCCAGCCAGCCCCCAGGTCCCCAGCTCCGCCTCAGGCCCCGCCCTTGCGAGTTCCTTGACTCAGGGCTGCTTCTCCCGTGCGTCCCCAGCTCCCGCCCCGCAGCCGGGTGGTCCATCCCGGGCCGGCGGCCCCCTGCTAGCCGCTGCCGCCGGCCCCGCCCCCGGGCACCATGCTGCCCTCGCAGGAGGCCTCCAAGCTCTACCATGAGCACTACATGCGGAACTCGCGGGCCATCGGCGTGCTGTGGGCCATCTTCACCATCTGCTTCGCCATCATCAACGTGGTGGTCTTCATCCAGCCCTACTGGGTAGGCGACAGCGTGAGCACTCCCAAGCCTGGCTACTTCGGCCTCTTCCACTACTGCGTGGGCAGCGGGCTAGCGGGCCGTGAGCTCACCTGCCGGGGCTCTTTCACCGACTTCAGCACCATCCCGTCCAGCGCCTTCAAGGCGGCCGCCTTCTTCGTGTTGCTTTCCATGGTGCTGATTCTCGGCTGCATCACCTGCTTCGCTCTTTTCTTCTTCTGCAACACCGCCACCGTCTACAAGATCTGCGCCTGGATGCAGCTCTTGGCAGGTAGGGGAGGAATGGGCGCGGGACCCTCAGCAAAGACTCTAGAGATGGGAGCTCTTTATTGAAAGAGTCGGAGCTGTGTTGAGGCACTCACTTCGTGGCCAGCCCTGAGCAGCTACTGGGGAGAGCACTCAACAACAGAGAGCCACCTTAGAATTAGTATTTGGGTCTGTCTTCTTGAGGAACAGGATCAATTGATGGGTTAGCATTGCGTTTGTGTTTCATGGATCTCTGTGGGCTTTCTCTGAGGGAATTAATTTTTTTTTCCTGAATGAGGACTTGCTGTAAATGTGATCAATTTCTGTTATGCGCGCGTGCGTGTGTGTGTGTGTGTGTGTGTGTGCATAAATTGGGGCCTCGAGAGACTTGGCTTGGACCTTGAACTCACTGGCATTACTGATCTCTTTGAGGTTTGGTTTCCTCATCTGTAAAATGGTACAGAGGATGGATAAAAGGGTCTTTGGTAAACTTGAAATCCTGTCCCAAGAATGGGGAGGGTATCTGTGCTGTTGGTATGGGGGAGGTTTTTGTGGAAAGCTTGCAACATAAAGCCTCTGGAGAGAAGGCCTCCGTCCTTTCAAATGCACCCTGCCACATCCAGTGGTGATGAGTCTCTTGAAATCTCTGGACTGTTTGACTGGGATTGTCATTTCCCCCTAAGGATCAGGGAAAGGCTTTTTGGGAATGAGAAATGCTGAGACTGTTTCCCCCAGATCCATTAGAGTCCTGTGTCCCCGCCCACTCTTCGATCGAAGGCACATTTTGAAAACTCAGCAACCTGGACATGTGCCTAATTGCAGGAAAGGAAAAGAGAGTTGGGCAGGGCAAAGTGGAGCCTAGGGATGGCAGGGTGGGCAAGGAGACGGTGGAGAGAGTCTAGGGAAAAGTTTGGAGCCTTCCAGGCATGGGAAAGAAAAGAGAAGATCTGACAAGGGTGCATCAGAGAAGGTCCTTTGCAGCAAGCACTTCAGAATATTCAACAAGTGTTCAGCCCTCCAAAAGAGGCCCCCAAAGAAAAGGTGATAAGAACTTGCAGGCAATGCCACTGCAGGAAGTAGAGCAGGTACTTGGCTGCAACCCGGTGTGTGTTCACTTGAACCTTTCCTTTGGGGGAAGGAATCACCATCTTTTCAAGGAGGAGTGTGATTTTTTTCAAAAGGGCTTGAAGTCACTCAAGGTTAAATGCTAAGAATACAGTAGTCGTCAAATTAAGACTTGACACTTGGACTGAAGGCCAGATGTGAGGTCAAGGTCATGAGGCTAGTTTGCTTCCCGAAGAAGACTTTTTACAACTGTAGGGAGGAATTCCTGCCCTACTAGGGGATGTCCAGGGGCTGAAAAGGGCTGATTAATATATATTCAGATATGAGCATTTTTAAAAAAAGATTTATTTTTGTTTTTTAAATTATGTGTATGTATGTAGGGGGTAATGATAAGGTGCTGTCAAAGGCAGTTGAGTGTGGAGGCCAGAAGAGGGCGTTGAGTCCCATGGAACAGGAGTTACAGGTAGTTGTGAGATGCCCAGGGTAAGTGCTGGGGACTGAACTCTGGCCATCTGTAAGAGCAGCTAGCATTCTTAACCACTTAGTGGTCTCTCCAGCCCTGGGTGTGGACCCATCTTTTTTTTAAAGACAGGGTTTCCTCATGTAGCCATGGCTGTCCTGGACTCGCTTTGTAGACCAGGCTGGCCTCAAACTCACAGAGATCCACCAGCCTCTGCCTCCAGAGTGCTGGGATTAAAAGCCTGCACCACCACGGCCCGGCCATGGGCCCGTCTTAATGGGACTCTTTAAGAACCATTGAAAAGAACAAAGAAAGAGAAATGAAGGGCATGGTGATATTATTGCACATTTCCCGGTGGTGCCCGGAGGTGATGGTAGTACATTTTCATTGTATTTTCCTTCGAAGGCAGGCTGGAAAGAATATATGTTCAGCTTGAACCCCAGTCCATCAACTTTAATTTGGAGTCTGCGGATGAGCTGCTGACCTCTTGGCCCTCAAATTCACTGTAATTCATGTGGGATTTCGTCTTGGGATTTGATGGGCATTCCAACAGTGAATCACTGAAATTTAGCAATCTTGGAGATCACCACCTTCAAATTCCACCTTCATTCCCCCCTGTTTTAGAGAGGTAACTGGCCGCAGACAGGTGAAAGACTTACTCAAAGACACACCACTAGCATGGGAGGAAATTCAGTCTCTGGCTGGGGTGGGGGTTGTTTGTTTATTTGTTTGCTTGTTTGTTTGTTTTGCCTCCTGGTCCAGGGAATTTTCCTTTTCCTATAGACTGAGGGGGCAGTTGGTAGAATTGAGAACTTGATTGCATTTTTCTCAGAGATTTCTAAGTTCTCTCGATAAGTTATTGATTCATACCGCTTAATAAAGTGGCACTAGGAAACGGGCTAGCTCTGGACTGCAAGACCTGGGTTAAGAAATGTCTCAACTTACAATATTTTTACTTTTTCATGAGATTTGTGTGTGTGTGTGTGTGTGTGTGTGTGTGTGTGTGTGTACACACATGCTCACCCACAGGTGTGTTTATGCTGTGGTGCATATATGAAAGTCAGAGGACAATCTGTGGGGTGGGGTCTGGCTCTCTTCTTCCTCTCATTGGGCCTCAGATGAAATTTGTGTTTTTAGGTTGGTGGCAAGTGCTCTACCCACTTACCCATCTGGCCAACCTCCCTTATCATCTTTTTAGTTCTAATCTCCGTTTTCTCATCTGAGTGTGGGGACTGTCACCTGGTTAGTTGGGAGTGTACATTCCAACCCACACGGTTCCTGCAAACAGCTCTTTCACTAAGATCACTCTGCTCAGAAAGGGAGCCACCAGCCATCCTCAGAGTGACAGCACAGAAGCAAAAGCCATGTCTGTCATACAGGAATTAGAGTGCTTGTCACTTGATTTTTATTCCTTTAGACTCTGCTCACCCCCAAAACTTTGAAGAACACCTTTTTATTAGAAGAATTATAGCCTCCCCTCTTTTCTTTTGAGAAGATCTCACTACTTTTAGCCCAGGCTGTCCTAGAACTCACTATGTAGACCAAGTTTGCTCCAAACTCTCAGAGGCCTGTTTTCTTGCCTTCTAAGTGCTTGGATTAAAGGAATGAGCCACCAATCCTGGCTGTGTTTTGTTTTTATGTCTCACCTGTTCTGTAATCATCCTGTGCACAATGCTACAAGGCTGGGTGTCGTTGTCCCTGTTCTATTGCTATGAAAAGACATCATGATCAAGGCAACTCTTATTAAAGAAAGCGTTTAGTTGGGGCCGGCTTATAGTTTCAGACGAGAGTCTGTTATCATCAAGGAGGGAGCATGGTGCCAGACATGGCAGGCACGGTGCTGGAGAGGTGGTTAAGAGCTATATCCCAGTTTGAAAGCAGAAGGAGAAACAGTGAGCCTGTCATGGGCTTTTGAAACCTCAAAGCCCACCTCCAGAGACACACTCCCCACCCCCACCCCCCAGCAAGGCCACATATCCTAATCCTTCTAATCCTTTGAAATAGCATCACACCCTGGACTACGCATTCAAATATGTGAGCCTATGTGGGGGTCATTCTTATTCAGACTACTACAGTGGGCTACACAGGCCATCTCTGACTGTGTTCGTGTTGCATTACTGAATGAAAACTCAGACTTCCTCTTGGATTAGCTTGACCCGTCTGCAGTCTGTTGTGTGTGTCTGATCTGTCTGTCCCTGTTGCTTATGTCTGTCCTGCATCTCTCTGTGTGCTTGAATCTGTAACTGTGTGTGTCCCTCACAAAGGGCATTGCTTTGTATTTATTGAACAGCTCAGAAAGCATGGAATGGGAAAGAAATGAGAAAGTCTTTGCAGAAATCTCAACAGAGTTTTAGAAGGGAAAAAGTTGGTTTACTGATGCCAGCTGCTTGAGCATAGCACTGAGCACTGCAAACAGATGTTATCAGCCTATATCCACATGTGGCTTCCAGTATTTATGAGATATTCATAATATAGGTCGCCTTCAACAAACGATTACCACAACACATGCATATATGCATGAATTTATGCATACACACACACACACACATATTATTCTGGGTCAGGAGCATATAAGAGTACACAGTCTAAGACTAAAGCTATGTTTTAGCTTAGATTATAGGAGCTAATCGCATGGGAAATCCAAGACATAGTAAGGTTAGTTACATAGTTCTCTTAAAGGCAGTGTAATCACACTCCTGAGCACACAGTAGGACAGCAGGTTAGGTACATAATTGTAAATAATCTCAAGGCATATTATTAACTTAGCTGCAGGATCCAGATAAACTTCGGTCCCTTTGGAGTCTAGAGACATTTTCAGAAAGATGTACCAATGCATCCAGCCCCACTGATCTTAAGCCTGTGGAGTGCAGTCCCTGCTCTCAGAAAGTTTACTGTCTACCCGGGTCCCGACATTGTCAGCTGCCCTGGAGGAATGGGCGACAGAAACTCGGCTCATAGTGACCATTGTAAATAAGATGAAGTAAAGAGCATTGGGTTTCTTGTCTCATATGATTTGAAAGTCAGGAGTTTCTGGCTTGAGGGTGGAGCCAGATGCTCAGGTGACATCTGAGGCATCCTCCTCTGTGTCTTGGTTCCCCTGTGCTGGTTCATTTTTAAGCCCACTACTTCTTCTTTTCAAATTTTAATTTAAATTTTATTTTATATGCATTGGTGTTTTACCTGCATATTATGTCTGTGTGAGGATGTCAGACCTCTGGAGTTAAAGATAGCTGGGAGCTGTCATGTGAGTGTTAGGAATTGAACCTGGGTCCTCTGAAAAAGTACCCAGGGATTTTAACTGTTGAGCCATCTCACCAGCCAGCCCGTAGCCCACTACCTCTTACAGGTAGGAAATCAAGTTACTAATAGCTCCAACTTTACATAGCTCAAGCTCAGCTCATATGGAGAGTGAATGCCAGCAGGCAGGTGTGGTGACACACATCTTTAATCCCAACACTCAGGGAGCAGAGGCAGAAACAACGGCTGTAGGAGCACTGTGAGTTCAAGGCCAGCCTGGTCCACACAGTGAGTTTTAGGAGAGCCAGGGCTATGTAGAGAAACCTTGTCTCAAAAAGCAAAAACTGAAAAAACAAAACAAAACAAACAAACAAAAACAAAACAGAAAGAATGATGCCAGCCAAAGTCCCAGGGCTGAATCCTATCAGCCCAGCTTCTGCCAGGTAGCAGCTGCCTCCTAATGAATCGTGGTGACTTTGTCTAAGACCCACATGTGCTCATCTGTGCAACATACACCACATGGACCAACAGTGAGAAAGGCGAGTCCTGACAGAGGCTGTCAAAGAGGGGTTGTAAGTGAGATGACCACAGACAGGTGTCCCCAAGCCCCTGTGGACTCTGATGTGTGCTGGACTATAAATGTTGTAGATACACAGTCAAGGCTGGCTATAGCTTAGCTGGGAATCGAGGCTGGAGATGGTAGTGTTGGCAGGTGTGGGGTGTGGGCGAGTGCAATCTGAACAGAGAGGAAAGCCATGGGTGGAGAGGCACATCTGACTTGATCAGCAGGAGATTCGGGATGGACTGATGGGAGCCCCAGAGTGCTGGGCCGGGGATTCGGACTTCAATCAGTGAGCTGTTAGAAGTTACAGTGATTGCTACAACTGCTAACAATGGGTTAGTGGTGGCCCAGGCCTCCAAACCCAGAGGAAAGTCAGCCTCATCCTCATAGTGAGTTAGACACCAACATGGGCTACACAAAACCCTGTGTCCAAAAGAAAACTTCTAGCATATTCTGAGACTTCACCCTACACTAGACCACGTGCTAAAAAGCCATTTGTCCCAGTTCATAGAGGTGCTGGGTTGTGGAGCCACTATTGTGACTCAGTCCCCATAGCACCGGAAGTCAGAGGGCAACTCTGTGAAGCCGACTCCTCCTACCCTTACGTGCCCTCTGGAGACCGGCCTTAGCCCGGCGGGCTTTGGGGCAAGCTCTTTTCTTTTTGGGGTAGTCTCATCGGCCAGTTTCTATGCTAGATGGTTTCACTCTGTGTCGCCCCATCCTTTTTTCTGTAACAAAGACCTGTCCAACTTTACACGTCCAGTACAAAGGGAAAGCTGAGTCTGTGTGAGTATTAGTGACTCCAGAACCTTCTGTTGCTGAACTGGAACAAGGGAAATGAATTTGGGTTAGAGCTCTGAAGTCAGAAGTGGGACTGAAGATAGCAGCAGGAGCCAGAGAGGAGACCCCAAGCCGGGGGTGGGGGTGGTGTGTCGGGTGTGGGAGAAGGGGGGAGAGCGCACCAATATGTTCCAGCTATGCAGTCTTAAACAAGAGGGTTTGCCTCACTCTGAATCTGTTTCCTCATCGGCAAAATAGAGTTATTATTGTATCTGCATCCAAGGATGAGAGAAAGGGGTGGAGTGATGGTTTTTTAATGTGGCTCCCAGTGTGCAGTCGGCTCTTGAGACAGTCTGAGGGAAGCCATTTATGAAGACTCTGATGCTGAGTTTGAACTTGCCGCGATGGCCTCAGGCCTTGAGAAGTCTTCTGCTGGCTGTCAGCAGAAAGAGGAAGCTACCGGCCAGCCTAGCTCCCTCATGCATGAGGGAGGATGCCCAGGGGTGGGAACCTAGGCATCTCTTCTGTCTCCAGGAGGAAGGTGAGCCTGGCCCGGCTTCACCTGGTGTGCGGACACTGGCAGGGGAGGTGCAAACAGAGTGCTAGCTAGTGCCAGAGGTGAGAAGCTTCTAGCTGTGTCTATCCCCAGGGTCCCAGGCTCTGGGATCAGAGGTCCCGAGAGTTGCCATTAACAGAAACTCAGGACATGCACTTGTGTCCCTTACCATGTCCTAGGACTTTGGCTCAGGTTGCCTTTGGAAGTGAATGGTTTAATTACTTAGGTAGGATCTTGCTATGTAGCCCAAGTTATAGTTTAGCTTGCAGTGATCCTCCTGCCTCAGCCTCTCTAGTGGTGGGAATACAGTCCTATCTGGGTCTACTTTTAGGTTTAATTCATACAGTAAAATTTAGTTGTTTAGCGCCGGGCTTGGTGGTGCACACCTTTAATCCCAGCACTTGAGAGGCAGAGGCAGGTGGGTCGCTGTGAGTTAAATGCCAGCCTGGTCTACAAAGCGAGTCCAGGACAGCCAAGGCTACACAGAAAGACCCTGTCATGAAAAAAAAAAATTAGTTGTTTAGTTACATTGAATATATTGATACATAAAATTTAACAATGTTTAGTTACATCACTGGCACATCTAGTACACGAGGAGGACCCCTCCTTCCCTCTCTTCCTCCCTCTCTCTTTCTCTCTTTCTTCCTTCTTCTTCCCTTACTTCCTTCCTGTCTGTCTCCCTCCTATTCTTCCTGCTCCCTCCTTCTCACTCTGACCCTTTACTGAAGGCTTCCTGTGTACATCACTGTGCTGGGCTCCGGGAATGCTGGGTCACCGGCCTTGTTCAGTGTCTACAAGTCTGGAAAGGGTCTCCTCCTGTGGCACACACACACACACACACACACACACACACACACACACACACACACACACACACGACTCGGTCACCACAGGTATTGTAGGTTGTGTGAAGAGGGGTCCCCATGCAGTTAAGGGCAGATCTGTGTGCAATCATAATACTCAGACACACAGCATACTAAAATAAATAAATAAATGCTTTTTTTTTTTTTCATTTTAGAAAAGTTCAGCAGGTGTCACATCTCCCAACTTCTGACACCACATGCCAGGCAACTTAGGTGCCTGTAGCCAGAGTGTGAGCTGTTGCTATTGCTATGCCTACCCAACACGGGGTGCTTCCCCTCAGTCTGTACGCCAAATTAAAGTTATCTCCCCCACACCCACCAATTACTCCATCACCCCCCCCCCCCTCCAAGGCTTTCACTGACTTTTTGAGAAACTTCACACACTTACATAGTAGAGAAGCTGAGAGGTCAGGCGGCCATGCAGTTGCGTGCCCCTCTGCCCACTGTCCTTCTTTTTTGCCAGAGCAACTATCTCTTCTGGAGAATTCCATAAATGTATAAGCAAAAGCAAGCTTTAAAAAACAAAGTATAAATGTCTATCCTGTATCAATTTCTGTTTAACAATTTACCCCACACTTGACTGCCTACAGCAGCAGCATTGGGGGCAGGCAAGATAGCTCAGTAGGTAAGGACCCTTGCTGCCCCACATCTGAGGATGTGAGTTCAACCCCAAGAACCCACAAAGAGCAAAGAGAACTGATGGCCTCTAGTCGTCTGACCTCTATATATGAAGGGTGGCATGCCCACGCCCCACCCTCCCAGTTAAATAAACAGGCCTGAGTCTCTGCGTCCCAGGGTTTCCAGAGCAGAGTAGATGGTGGGGGCAGGGGGGTGATGTAGCTTTGTCTCAGCATCCTTTGTGCCAGGTGGTGGAAGGAGAGAACCAACCTCTCATGTTGGCCCCTGACTTCCACACATGCACTATGGTGCTGGTACTCGAGCACACAGGCACAGGCGCGCGCGACACACACACACACACACACACACACACACACACACACACACACACACTCCCTCAGGCTAAATGAGTGAAACAAAACAGAACCCTGAAATATAGTTAACCCTTAGTAGGCAGAGTGTAGTGGAGCACATCTTTACTTGCAACACTCAAAAGGCAAAGGCAGGCAGATCTCTTTATGCCTGAGGCCAGCCTGGACTACGTAGTAAGACTCTGTCTCAAAATAAGTAAATAGAGCCAGACGTGGTGGTACATGTCTTTAATCCCAGGACTTGGGAAGCAGAGGCAGGTGGATCGCTGTGAGTTTTCGGCCAGGCTGGTCTACAAAGTAAGTCCAGGACGGCCAAGGCTACACCGAGAAACCCTGTCTCAGAAAAACAAACAAACAAACAAAAAACCAACCAAACAAACAAAGTAAATGAAGGTAGTCCTTTGTGATCAAAGTTCCAAATTTTGTTGTCTTTATCTTTTCACTTTGTCTGTAGATTCCTCTCCCGTGGTGAGATTTTTGTTGTTGTTGACATAAGCAAAGGCTGCTTTCAGAAAAATATTCCAGCCTTAGCCCACTGCCACCCCCAGCCCAGCCCAGATCTGATTGACTCCCAGGCCTAAGTGACACAATGACAGTCTTGGGCCAGACAGCTGTGCTCAGCATATAGTTGGTGCCTAATGAGTGTCTGTTGTTTTGTTCTTAGTGCTTTTTATTTTTGAGACAGCATCTCACTGTGTAACCCAGTTGGACTGAAACTTGTGGCAATCCTCCTGTGTCAGCCTTTCAAGTGTCCTGTTGAATGGATGGGTGAAGGGTGACTCTAAGTCCTCAGCATCCCGCCCATCCCTCGGGAAGCAGCAGCTGCCTGGTGCTAAGTTCTGATTTTTGTATCAATGATGAGTCCTTGGGGGTTTTATGTCATTTCTGAGTTTCCTTTCATATAAAATGAGCAGACTCGTTAGTGTCTGCATTGCCTTCGTACTGCAGAAACAGAGTATTACATGGGTAGTTTCTTTTTCCAAGACAGGATTTCTCTGTATAGACCTGGCTGTCCTGGAACTGACTCCGTAGACCAGGCTGGCCTCACAGTCAGAGATCCACCTGCCTCTGCCTCCTGAGTGCTGAGATTAAAGGCCTGTGCCACCAATGGAAGCCAATGGAAGGTTGCTGTAGGCACAGGTGTGTGCACTGACCTAATAATATGATCGTGATCCTTCATGGTTGCTGTGTGACCCACATCTGTTCATTTTGCCATCAAAGCTCTGTCTGTGGTAGAAGAGGGAGGGGAAAGTGAAAGGTGGGAGGAGTTGGAGGAGGAGCTTCACAAGAACCTTGACAGTGCAGCCTTAGAGTTTGGGGCTTATTTTTAGGCCGGGGAGTGAGCAGGGCTGGGCGTGGCTTAGGAAGGCGGCCCAGGTGGCTGCTGGCAAGACGCATTGTTTGAAGGCTTCCTGGGAGCTGAGAAGATGACTGTGAAAGCAATTGTCCAGGCAAAAGGTTGAAGTTGCGGAAAGGGGAGGAGGCGTCTGAGAGACACTGGGTTTGTTCGTGGTCTGAGAGCAGGGCGGCTGTAAAGCTCTCGGAGTGGGTGGAGTCTCTTAAGTAGCATTCCACGAGGGTACAACAGGAGCACTGGACCATGTTCCTGGCGGAAGAAGAAGATCTCCTCTGGGGAAGTGTTGAATTTGGGGGCCCTGGGGGATGTACAAAGGGGAGAGCCCAATAATGGCTGCGTGCTTGGATCTGGAGTCAGGGAGAAGGGCCCATTCTAGAGCGGAAGGTCTCACAAGTCGTAGTGCCATCAGCATTGCCCAGTGACAAGGTGAGGAAGGAGAAGAGGGACCATCTCAGGACACCAACCATCACAGTGCAGGCAGCAGAGAAGCTATAAAAAGAGGCGAAGAGAAGCCATTGAGCAATAGGGGGCAAGCAGCAAGTGAGAAGCCGAAGAAGGTGCTAGAAGGAGACCGCGTCAGTGTGGAAGGAGGCATGGGCATCCCCTGGGATGTGCTGAGAATATCTGAGGCTTTTCAGTTTCAGTGTTGGTGCTTAGACTTCTGGCCAGTGGATGCCTGGCAAGTCCTCCTCTGCCGCCGTATGTTTTCAATCCTGGACGCTGGTACTCCATAGGCATGGTGGCCTTTACCTGCCATCTCTACTACTCTGAGGGCTGAAACAGGAGGATCATGACCTCAAAACAAAGAGAATGAAGGGAAAACTGAGGGACTTTCTTTTAGTAGGCCTGTCTTACAAGGAGTTGCGTGCGTGTGTGTGTGTGTGTGTGTGTGTGTGTGTGTGTGTGTGTGTATGCATGAATGTGTGTTTGTGCAGGTGAGTATGAATGCTAAAGATCAACTTTAGGTGTCATTCCTCAGGAGCTATCCACCTAATTTTTTTTTTTTTTTGAGACCAGGTATCTCATTGGAACCTGAGACTTTCCAAATAGCCTAGGCTAGCTAGCCAGAGACCAGCAATCTGCCTATCTCCACTTCCCCAGTGCTGGGATTCCAAATAGACCACCATCAGGCTCTTTAAGAGATTCATTTGGTGGGAGGGGGTATGGGGTGTGGTAGGGGTTGGAGAGATGGCTCAGAGGTCAAGAGCACTGCTTGCTCTTCCAAAGGTCCTGAGTTCAGTTCCCAGTAACATGGTGGCTCACAACCATCTAAAGTGTGATCTGTTGCCCTCTTCTGGCCTGCAGTTGTACATGCAGGCAAAACATTATATACATAATAAATAAATAAACTGGGCGTGGTGGCCTTTAATCCCAGCACTCAGGAGGCAGAGGCAGGCAGATCACTGTGAGTTCGAGGCCAGCCTGGTCTACAAAGCGAGTCCAGGACAGCCAAAGCTAACACAGGGAAACCCTGTCTCAAAAAACAAAAACAAAAAACAAACAAAACAAACAAACAATCTTTAAAAAGGTTCATTTTTGTTATTTGATTTTTTTAAAAAATTTAGTTGTTTATTAAGTATACAATGTGTTTTGCCTCCATGTATGCCTATACACCAGAAGAGGGCACCAGATCTCATTATAGATGGTTGTGAGCCACCATGTGGTTGCTGGGAATTGTACTCTCAGGACCTCTGGAAGAGAATGTAGTACTCTTAACCTCTGAACCATCTCTCCAACCCTTTCATTTTTTTTTTTTTAACTTTTAATTTTTTGGTTCTTCACGACAGGGTTTATCTGTGTAGCCTTGACCATTCTGGACCTGCTTTGTAGACCAGACTGGCCTCAAACTCACAGAGACCTGCCTGCTTGAGTGCTGGGATGAAAGGTGTGTGCCCACCACCGCCTGGCATTGCTATTTCATTTACAAAACAAAAATGAGTAAATCTTTAAAAAAGAATAAATAAGAAGGGCAACAAATAGAAAAGAGTGGGAAGCATGGTAGGGTTGAGTCTAGCAACGTCAGCCATCACGCCGGCTGCCAGTAGCCGAAGAGCACCAATTAAAGCACCAATCAGAGTGGGTGAACATGGCTCACCTGTGTGTTGTCTATCAAGAAATCCACTTTGACTATAAAAAAACATGAATTAACAGTAAATAAGTGAAATCAGCTTGGTCTTGCATGTCTGTAGTAACAGCAGTTGGGAGGTGGGGGCAGGAGGATTAGGAGTTCAGGGCCCTCCTTGGCTGTGTAGTGAGTTTAGGCCAGGCTGTCCTACACGTGAAACAGCAATGGCTCTTTCCTTTTGCGGCCATCGCTGGATCGCAGCCGCCAAAATGAAGTTCAGTCCCTTCGTGACTTCTGACTGAAGAAAGAACCGCTAACACCATTTCAATGCACCTTCTCACATTCGGAGGCAGAGCATGGCTTCCCCTTTTTCCAAAGAGCTGAGGCAGAAATATAATGTTTGGTCCACGCCCATTCGAAGTGATGACGAAGTTCAGGTTGTCCGAGGACACCACAAAGACCAGCAGATTGGCAAGGCGGTCCAGGTGTACAGGAAGAAATGTGCTAGTCTGCATTGAATGAGTATAGCAAGAACAGGCTGACAGCACAACTGTGTACGTGAGCATCCACCCCAGCAAGGTAGGTATCACCAGGCTAAAGCTGGACTAAGACTGTAGGAAAATTCTGGAAAGGAAAGCCAAGCCTCGACAAGAAGGAAAGGAGAAGGACAAATACAAGGAAGAAACAATGGAGAAGATTCAGGAGTAGAAGCCTCCCATGCACAGCTCTCATAAAGACGGTTTAACTAGTCAATAAAATAAAATACAACAATGACCAAAAGAAAAGAAAAGAAATCCGCCTGCCAGAAAATCACTGAGAACATGACCGACTCAGCTATAGCATCAATCACTTGCTCCTGTAGCTGGCTGGAGGCTGGTCATTCAACAGCCACAGGCAACACAGCTTTCTCAAGCTCACATGGAACATTCTAGACAGGCCACATTCTGGACCCCAAACTGCCCCGTTACAATTACAAAGCTAGAAGCCACACAGTGTCTGCCCTCAGAACAAAACTGACTTAAGCCTGAGTAACAGAGTTAGAGCTGGAAGCCTTGGTGACATTTGGATATCAGAGAACTTTTAAAAACATGGTCTTACTGTCCAGCCCAGGTTGGCCTCCTGGAACTTGATAGGTAGCCCACGCTGGCCTCAAACTCAGAGACATCCATTTCTATCAGGCAACAGGTAGATTAATAAACAGATCAAAGAACAAATCACAGGAACTGTGAAATACTTTTAATTACATGAGAATACAAGATTTGTGAGCAGAGGAGTTACTAGGGAAAGCAGTAGCGTCGACTGTGTAGACTAGAAAAGAAAGAGATTTTCCATATTGCAGCACTGTGGATTGAACCTAGGGACTCACACTTGCTAAGGGCCTCTACCACTGGGCTACATGCCTAGTCTAAAAATTTTTTTCATTTATGTTCTTTTTGTTTGTTTGTTTTATGGGTTTTCGAGACAGGGTTTCTCTGTGTAGCCTTGGCTGTCCTGGAACTCACTCTGTAGACCAGGCTGGCTTCAAACTCACAGAGATCCACCTTCCTCTGCCTGTGCCAGTACCCCACGACTAAAAATTTTTTTTTTTTGTTTGTTTTTTTGAGACAGGGTCTCTCTGTGTTAGCCCTGGCTGCCCTGGACTCACTTTGTAGACCAGGCTGGCCTTGAACTCACAGCAATCCGCCTGCTTCTGCCTCCCAAGTGCTGGGATTAAAGGTGTGCACCACCATGCCCGGCTAAAAACATTTTTAAAAAACCAGTCATTTAAGCCTCTATGTCAAGAAACTAGAAACAGAAGAGTAAATTGAATTAGTAATATTCTATGGCATGAATATGCTGTTATTCATATGAGTTCTCTTGTAATAGATATGTTCACACTAGTGTTGTAAAAATGGCTGTGCAATCAGCCCATTGTATACATTTTTTTTTTCTGGAGATGCACAGAGGACAAGTATATACAAAAGGGGGGAGAAAGAGAGAGAGAGTAAAAGAGAAGACATTTCCAGCCTCCTTTGCAGCTACATGTGGTTTCAAGAAAACAAATATAAATGGATTTAGGAGTATGTGCCTTTGCAAGCGTGAACACCTTACTGCTGTTGATAACCACTCAGTCTACTTTGTAGCTTTGAGAAGTAGATACCACCTTTCCTAGGATCACAAAACTGAGGTTCAGAGAGGTGAAGGGATTTCCTCAATGACATACAGTTAAAAAGATTTCCCCTTCAATAAACAAAAATGGTCAAGCAGTGGTGGCCCTCTGTGAGTTTGAGGCCAGCCTGATCTACAGAGCTAGTTCCAGGACAGCCAACGCTACACAGAGAAACCCTGTCTCAAAAGCAATCAAATAAATAAAAATAAAAATGATAGAAAGTTAAAAAGAGCATTATTATATCTGCCAGAACTAGGTTTGTGTGTAATTGGAGAACCCTAAGTAATTATGGTTTAATAATGCTTTTAGTCTCTCTCTCTTTAGAAATTTGTATTTTTTACTCGTGTATGTGCATATATGTGTGTGTACTGCCCACAGAAGATACAAGAGCTGGATCCAAGCCACAGAGCTGGAGTTATAGACGGTTGTAAGTGCCCAGTGTGGGTGCCAAGAACCCAGAGCAGCAAGTTCTCTTAACTGCTGAGACATCTCCCCAGCCCTGATTCTAGACTCTTAGGTGAAAACCAAGTCCAAGACTTAGGCAACCCAGAAGCAGTACAGCAGCCTCTGAAGTTGTTAATGACGTCAGCTTCCTGCTCCCCCACTCCTAAGGTGGGACCGTTGTCTTTATTGTTAAACATGACTGCGAGACCCTTGCCCTCATATTTGTGTTCCATGTGTTGAGATGGGTGAAGGGCATGCAGAATAAGGGAACAGGAAGCATAGTCAAGGGACTGGAGAGCTGCCTCAGTGGTCAGGTGTGCTGGCTGCTCTCACAGAGGACCCAGGTTCAGATCTCAGCCCACACGCAGCTGCTCACCACCATATCTGTAAGTCCAGTCCCAGGGAATCCGATGGCCTCTTCAGACCTCCATGGGCACCATGTACACAAATGGTGCGCATATGTGCGTGCAGACACAACACACATACACATTCAACTTATTAATTAAAACATTTAAAGGCGTCTGTCCAAAGTGCCTACCTGGGTTTGAGCGCAGGCTTCACCACTCCCAAGCTGTGTCCCTCCCAGCCTCAGTCTTCCCATCTGTAAGTGAGGGTGATGCTTTCGTCAACCTCATAGATCAAAAAAAAAAAAAAAAAAAAAAAAAAAAAAAAAATCATTATTATTGTGTGTACCCATGATGTGTATGTGTGGGCACACATGTCCCAGACTGAACGTGCAGGGCAGAGAGTTTCCTCTTCTATCTTTACGTGATTCTAGGGGATCCAAACCAGGTCATCAGGCCTGCCCAGCAAGCTCCTTTACCTGTGAAACCATCTGGTGGGCCCTTAATGTTTTATGTGAAAATGAGATGGTGAAAAAATGTAGAAGCTTAGCACCCTGGCTGATGGTTAAATGCTTAGTGCTATTTATTTATCTTTGGACACAAAGTCTTGCTGTGTAGTCTAGGCTAGCCTTGTACTTATGACTCTCTGTCATTGGCCCTAGTGCTGGGATTATAAGTGTGGGCCATCATACCCATCTTCAGTGTTAATTGTTAAAGACAACTTATTATTACATTATTGTTGTTGTTATTTCAGTACTAGGCACTGAATTTGGGGCCTTATGCAAGCACGTTACCACTGAGCTACACTCCAGTCTAATACTATCAGTCTAAATTTGTCATAATGCCTTCTGGCTGCCTGCAGCACAGTAGTGTAGGGTCAATGTGTAGGAACACTGTGTCCCAGGACCCTTGCCTCTACAGAAGAGGTTTTTAATAAGCCATCATCACTCTCTGGGGATGCTAGCCAAATGTTTGCAGAGGTTTTTAAAGCAACAGTACGTATTTGCTTCTACAATCCTGGTGAGTGGAGGCCGTGGATGAAGCTAAGCATCCCAGGGTGGGCATAAACTCTAGGCTTTCTAGCTGAGAACTCTTGTGGCGCGCCACGCTCTGCTCCTGAGTATTGGTCTCAGAATCTGCCAATGCTTCAACCAGTTCCTGAGTTCCCCAGAGCTCAGCCACAGCGGTGTCCTCACCCAGCAAGTGGGAGTGCCGAAGCCTGCTTTGTCCCCCATGCTTGTGATGCTCCCGGGTGGGGATGAGGCTGACCTAATCTGGTCACTTCTCTCCCTCCCATCTCAGCCTGGCTTTTCTCGAGTGCTGTGGCTTCAGGTTCTTTCCTGTTTCTAGAGAAGCCCTTGAAGCCTTATATCCACCATCTGAGCTCTACCGAGCCGAGGACCCAGGGAGGTTGTCTCAGCATCCTCCAGCTGCCCCTGATGCTCCGGAGGACCCAGGGAGGTTGTCTCAGCATCCTCCAGCTGCCCCTGATGCTCCGGCCTCTGCTCCCAGCCTGTTTCCTTTAAGACCCCCCTTCACATATATGACAAGCAGTGGGGTGGCTTGATTTTACGCTTTTCCATGCTGAGGATAGATATCATGCTGTGTCTATGATATACTGCTCCCGTGGGCCCAGTGTGGGGCCAACGATCCCAGAATTTACTTGTGAGATGTTCAAGGGGAAAGACAGAGGCAGAGAGGGAGAGAGAGAGAGAGACAGAGAGACAGAGACAGAGACAGAGAGAATGAGAACACAGGATATGGGGATAGATACAGCAGCGATGGAAATATAGGGGTCAAATGTTAACTGAAAGGAAGAAAGGAGGGTTGAAGCTCAGGCTTGAGCATAATGAGGGAGGGAGGGAGGGAGAGAGGGAAAGAAAAGATGAAGACAAAGGCAGAGGGAAAAAAAGGGGAAGAGAGAGACCAGCTGAGAGAAAAGAAATGTGTGAGAGAGGGGAAAGGGGAGAAGGAGGAGAGAGGGGGGGAGGGAGGGAGAGAGAGAGAGAGAGAGAGAGAGAGAGAGAGAGAGAGAGAGAGAGAGAGAGAGAAGAGAGAGAGAAGAGAGAGAGAACAGGGAATCTCACTGAGGTCTCAGTGCCCGCGTTGGGAAGGGGGAGGAAGCTAGAGCTCTGGGATACAGGAGCGGTTTCCATGGAGATGAGGATGCACCAGGAGAGAGCAAAAACAGACTACAGTGAGGCCAGCTACTCGGGCACCTAGGGAAAGGAGGGCTGGGAAGCAGCTAAAGGGATGGTGTGCATGTTTGCCCCCACCAGCTTCTAATTCCACTCCTGCCTTTTGCTGGAGAGTCTGAGCCCGGGGATGAGGACACAATCAAGGGCATTTGGGAGCCCAAACCCGACTGTCAAGTCCCCTCCTCCTTTTCCTCCTCTTTCTCCTCCTCCTCCTCCTTCCATGTCAATGATAGAGCGCCCCAGGGCTTTAGTCCCATGCCTTTGTTTGTTTGTTTGTTTGTTTTTTTCCACAATGTTTAATACCAGAATTTAAATGTGTATGGGTGTCTGAAGCTTCCAGGGTTAAACACCCGACCCCACCCTTGGCTCCTCCCCCGCTTCCCTCGCCTGGCTCCTCCCCCACTCCTCCCGGGGCGGAGGGAGGGGTGGGGGTGGGGGGCTCTGCGCTTGCTTCTCCATAAGTGTGCCCAGGTGCATCTTCAGACTGTTTCGCTTGGTTCTACTGCAGAGCTGGACATTTCTTGTATGCCCATCAAGGTGTGTGTGGCAGGGTCCTGTCTTGGAGACCGAAGGCAGCCCTGGTAGAATGAGAGGCTGGTGACAGTGCTATTGGGGACATTACATCAGGCTTGGAGGATGGGTATGGGATGGAATCTAAGTTGCAGAACTCAGAAGGGGGAGGATCCTGGGGCTTTGGGAGCATCCCTTGTACTGGGGGGGGGGGGTGGTCAACACCCTTGCCCCTCTCCCACTGCGGGGACTGGACAAGCCATACACAGTGAACAGAACTGGGGACATCCAAACCTTGCCAACGCTGTCATCTAATATTGAGGTTAAGTTCTTGGTCCTGGAGGAGTCAAGGGTCACACAGCTCTGTGTGAGCTGCAGACCTAATGCACTGGCAGGACTGAGCAGGCCAAGGCTTCCCAGTTGCCTACTGAACCTGGTCCCTCTGACTGGCCAGTGCCACTGTCATAGTCAGCCACTGTCAACAAAGGAATGCAGTGAGATGATTGGCTCAGGCTTCCCCCACCCCCTCCTAGCCTAGGCTGGTATTGGAGAGTTTGGAAGCTTAATATGGACAGATTGGGTGAGGAAACTTTTTTTTTTGAGACAGGGTTTTTCTGTGTAGCCTTGGCTATCATGGACTCCCTTTGTAGACTAAACTGGCCTCGAACTCACAGAGATCCGCCTGACTCTGCCTCCCGAGTGCTGGGATTAAAGGCTTGTGCCACCATACCCAGCCCGAGGAAACTATTTTTACAGGGCTATCCTGACCCGCCCTTTCTACCTCTATCTACCTCACCATATTTAAACCTATTGCGTTATTTCTTTATTTGTGTAATTATTATTATTTTTTAATCACTGGGTTTTTGTTTTGTTTGTTTGCTTGCTTTTTGAGGTGGTGTCATGTTGGCCACGTTGGCTTTGTAATTGTGTAGGTGAGAATGGCCTTGGATTGTTTTATGTGTGTGAGTGTTATTGTCAGATCTTCTGGAACTCCTGTAAGAGATAGTTGTGAACTGCCATGTGAGTGCTGGGAACTGAACCCAGATCCTCTCAAAATCAGCAAGTGTTTGTTAGGACTAGTTTTGATACCAACAGCTAGCATTATACGGACGTTACTGTGCGAAGCACTTTGAGGCTCCCTGTTATCTTTACAATCATTTCATGATACTCTTAACCATCCCCATTTTACAGATTCGGACACCGAGGCACAAAGATAAAGGAGTTGAAGCACAAAAGTCTCGCAGGGAGCTGGGCCAGCATTTGAGTCCTTAGCCTTTCCCATCTGCCATTCAGGCTCCATAAGACACAGATTCAAGTGCCCCCCTGAGCTCTGCTTTAGTGCCTGGCCCATAGTAGGCCCTCAACAAAGAAAGGTTGACTGAGTTGGCACTCTGCTAAATGTCTCTAAAGCACATGGTTCCCAGCATAAGCCTCCCAGTCAGAGCCAGAGGCGAAGAAACTACAAGAAAGCTCTTTTGTCACCTTTGTAGTTTGTTTGCCTAGCATCTTTTTTTTTTTTCTTTTTAAGATTTATTTATTTATTATGCGTATAATGTTCTGCCTGCATGTGTGTCTTCCCGCCAGAAGAGGACACCAGAGAAGAGGGCACCAGATCTCATTATAGACAGTTATGGGCCACCATGTGGTTGCTGGGAATTGAACTCAGGACCTTTGGAAGAGCAGGTAGTGCTCTTAACCTCTGAGCCATCTCCGTAGTCAGTGAACCACTGTCAAATGAATAACGAACGAAAACCAGACAAAAGCTAAACTCACAAAACTGAAGAGATGAGGACTGGTGAGAGAATAAGAGGGACCAGAGGACGTCAGGGGGCGTGGCCAGGCTTCAGAGTTTTCTTGTTCTTTGAAGGCAGGCTGAGGCAGGAGAGGTGGAGGGGTCCAGTGTCAGTTTCTTTGGGTCAATGTCTATCTCCCAGCGAATGAAAACTAGTTACCGCGTGTTCAGATTGCTAGATGGGGCTGGGGGAATTGTCAGGACTCAGCTCCCACCCCACCCCCTCACTTCTAGGGAGTAATAATGCCTTCTCTTTTTTTCCTGACCCGACCTCGATGTGGGTCCCGCTCCCGATGCCCAGCCCTGTGCCTCGTCTTGGGCTGCATGATCTTCCCTGATGGCTGGGACGCTGAGACCATCCGGGACATGTGCGGGGCCAAGACAGGGAAGTATTCCCTTGGGGACTGTTCGGTGCGCTGGGCGTACATTCTGGCCATCATCGGCATCCTCAACGCTCTCATCCTGTCCTTCCTGGCCTTCGTGCTGGGCAACCGGCAGACTGACCTGCTGCAGGAGGAGCTCAAACCGGAGAACAAAGGCAAGTGTGTGTGGGCCCGAGGGCAGCGGGGATGGGCCAAGGAGAAGTGCGTGTAAAGTGAAAACAGCGAAGCCAAAATTAACACACAGGGAGCCAGAGAGATGGCTTGGCCATTGAGAGCACTGGCTGCTCTTCTAGAGCACCTGGGCTGATTTCCCAACACACACACACACACACACACACACACACACACACACACACACACACACACACACACACACACACACACACACACACACACACACACGGCCACAAGACCACCCGTAAGTCTAGTTCCAGGGGATTCAACGCCCTCTCCTGGCTTCCTCTGGCAGCGCACACACAGTGCACATACACTCAAGCAAAACCAGTTTCTGGGTTCTCATCATCCCATGCCCCACGCTGTGAAGTGAGGGGACAGAGGTGCCTGGGAGAAAAGTTAAGTTCAGAAGTGACAGAGAAGTGTGTTTTTTAAGACCCAAGCTAAGCAAAACTAAGGAATGTGTGGCTTAAACTAAATTTAAAAAAATAATGGGGAAGAAAAAAAAAATATAATGGGGATAGGTCTTATTCTGTTCCAGGCTGGCTTGAAAGTGACAGCGGGCCTCCTGCCTCACCCTCATAAGTATGTGCATCACAGATGTGAGCCAACATTCCCAACACATTTTTATTGTTGCTGTTGTTTAGACAGTATCTCACATAGTTCAAGCTGCCTTCAACTCACTCTATAACCAAAGATAACCTTAATCTACCTGTAATCCTACCTTCAAGTGTTTCAGTTACAGTCCTACACCATCACACCAGGCTTAATATATCTATTTAAACATGTTAGATACAAATATGTTATATAGGCCGGGCGTGGGGGCGCATGCCTTTAATCCCAGCACTCGGGAGGCAGAGGCAGGTGGATTGCTGTGAGTTCGAGGCCAGCCTGGTCTACAAAGCGAGTCCAGGACAGCCAAGGCTACACAGAGAAACCCTGTCTCAGAAAAAACAAAAACAAAAACAAAAAAACAAAACAAAACAAAACAACAAAAAAACCCAAATACGTTATATATTTAACTATATTATGTATTTAATTTATATATACTTAACAATACATTTAAATGCGTAATCAATATATTGAACATATATTAAAAACAAAGAAATAATGGTGCTAGAGAGATAACTTAGTGGTTAAAAGCACTTGCAGTTCTTCTTAAATATCTGAGTTTGCTTGCTTCCCAGCATCCAAGCTGAGCAGCTCACAACTGCCTGGGATCCTGGGGAGCCAGTGCCCTCTTCTGGCTATCATAAGCCTCTATCTGAACATGCATGGTTTACACTGACACAGAGATATACACATAAAAATTAATAATTTTTTAAAAAAGAAATGATAAATATAGAATATAGGAAGGTAGTTATCTAAGGCTGGGTCTAAAGGGGAGAAATCTAGGGCATAAGATCGGGGCTTGTCAGTGTATGCAAATTACCAACACTTACAGCTTTGAATGGTACCATTCACAAATTTATTATACCATGCTGTACAGTTGGGGGTTGGGTGGCTGGAGAGATGGCTCAGAGGTTAAGAGCACTGGTTGCTCTTTCAGAGCTCCTGAGTTCAATTCCTAGCAACCACATGGTGGCTCACAACCATCTCTAATGTGATCTGATGCCCTCTTCTGACATGCAGGCAGATCACTGTATAAATAATAAATAAATCTTTTTTTTTTTTTTTTTAATTGGCTGTTGGAGAGA
Source organism: Acomys russatus (assembly GCF_903995435.1). Lineage (NCBI taxonomy): Eukaryota > Metazoa > Chordata > Mammalia > Rodentia > Muridae > Acomys > Acomys russatus. The sequence continues at coordinate 40,729,267 of NC_067149.1, read as the reverse complement.
TGGCTCAGTGTTCAAAAGCACTGTCTGTTCTTCTAGAGATCCTGAGTTCAATTTCCGGCGACTATATGGTGGCTCACAACTCTCTATACTGGGATCTGATGCCCTCTTCTGGCATCAGGTGTACATGCAGATAGACCACTTATATAAATACAATAAATAGATAGATCTTTAAAAAAAGAGGGAAACTGTATAATTGGTATATTACACAGTGTGCATATCAAGTAACAGTAAAACACAGCAAAAGAACAATTTAGGGCCATTGATCTGGCTTGCTATGAAAGCCTGATAACTGAGCTTGATGCCCAGAACCCATCATGGAAGGAGAGAACCAACTCCCACAGGCTGTACCCTGGCCTCACCCTCTCCGACCTCACCCCCTCCACTCTCACACACCAACATCAATAATACATTTTATTTAATTAAAAAAAAAAAAAGAAATACCTTTGGTCACACATACCTGCATAATCCCTCTCTCTTGTGGCTGGCATAGGAGGATTATGAGTTCAGACTGAGCCACATATCAAGATCCTCTCTCAAAACAACAATAAACAATTTACACAGAAGTCAGAATCTCAGAGGTAACTACTATTAGCAGACTTGCACCTACACACATCATCACACAGGTTGAATGGTGTTTTATTTTAATTGTATTTACCATTATTTTGTGCATGTTGATGTCTCACCTGCATATATGCCTATGTGAGGGTGTCAGATCTTAGAGTTATAGACAGTTATGAGCTGCCATGTGGGTGCTGGGATTTGAACCAGGGTCCTCTGCAAGAGCAGTCAATACCCTTAACCTCAGAGCCATCTCTCCAGCCCCTAATGGTGGTTTATTTAATTCTTCTTCCTATTAGAGAAGGGCTGAGGTTTCCTGATGATGCTACAGTGAACGTCTTTCTTCTGCCTTCACATACACACACACACACACACACACACACACAGGTTTTCTTGTGGTCTTCAGAAGTAAAATGTAATGACAGTTCCAGATAATCACCAAAGGGATGAGGCCCAGCGGGGTCCTCTGACCCTGATGTCACCTACCCATGGTGCTGAGAGAAGCATTGGGGTAGATGTCTGTGCGTATGGGCACACAGCCCTTAGACGACCCCTGCCCCCAGTGGTTTGCACAGTCCAATCCATGTTTAGCTTTTCCATTCAGTATAGTCATTTCTTACAGTATAAGTCAATTCTTAGGCTCTCTGCTCACCTTACACTGGGATTAAGTGAGATAATGTACATTGCTGAGTACGCACTCACCTAGCAGGAGACCTCAGGGTTTTGCTTGCAGTCTTGAGATAGTGAGCACAGGTTACAATGGGAACAGGCCTGCATATTCAGTGCCCCACACCTCATAAAGCCAGGTTAACAGAACATGAGGTCTGTCATATGAGTGGAAAGTTTGTGCTTGCAAAATGGCCAGCAGGGGCTGGTGCTTGGGGGAGGGATGCTCAAAGCTGGTCCTCACAGGCCTCTGCAGGCATTTATTGTTTTTACAGATGAGAGTAAGGTGTGCAGAGAGCAGGGGAGTTCGCCCAAAGCCCTCAAGTACTGCAGCCAGGACTTGAACTCGGTTACAGAGCCACGGCTCTTCCCCGCAGCCACACTACCTGTCTCAGCCCTTGCGCTCCCCCTCCACCCCCTTTGTTTGTTTGTTTTTTTGAGACAAGGTTTTCTCTGCCCTGGACTTGTTTTGTAGACCAGGCTGGCCTCAAACTCACAGCCTTTGCCTCCCTGAATGCCAGAATTAGAGGCGAGTGCCATCATGCCCAGCTTCCTGCCCCCTTTTATTACCATCCTGAGACACTCCTCTGCTAATCAGACCTTAAAAAAACGCCTATAGATCCTCCCCCATCCCCGTGCTGTAGTTTCTTTGGTCTTGGTTTGAGGTCAGGCCCTGCCCCCTGGTGGTAATTTCTAGAAGTGCAAGGCCAAGCCTATCTGAGGCTTCTCTGAAGCTAACCCAGTGTGTTATGGATGTAAGGGCAGTGTATAGTGACACTCAGTGTCTCTTTCCTGTCTCCAGACGGCTCCCTCACATGTTCATTTACTTTTAAGACATGGCTTTATGTGGAGGCTAGGATACACTAGAACTCACTATGTAGCCCAGGCTGTCCCCAACCCTTCTGCCTCAGTCTCTTTGAGTGTTGAGATTAAGATGTGAACCACCTTGCACAGCTACTGTTAAAGTGATGTGGGAGGCCAGTCATGGTGGAAAGCGCCTGTAATCCTCATACTCTGAAGGCATAGGCAGCAGAATCAGGAGATCAAGGCTAGCCTCTGCTACCTTGTAAGTTCAAAGCTAGCCTAGGTTACAAAAGACTTTAAAACACACACACACACACACACACACACACACACACACACACACACACACACACGTCTGTTTTCTTCAATGCCAAACAATCTCCATCCTTTATCGGTGGATGAAGGTGGACGCCATAGGTCAGTTCTGAGCCAAAACAAAACCTGAACTAAACCACCACCATTTGCTGTGTGTGCCACATACTTGCATGGCATCTCTTGTGAGGCATGAGGTTGCCTGTGTTTTACATATGACAGCTCACAAGTTAAATGATGTGCTCAAGGCTGGCCTGCCAGGCAACAACTTGGTTGTGGGGAGTGGCTGAGGGGGAAGGTGTGACCTCACTGGCTCTAACATTCTCTCTCTCCCTCTCCCCTTCCCTTCCCTCCCTCCCACAGATTTTGTGAGCACCACAGTAAGTTCCGTGTTGCGGCCAGGAGGTGATGTCTCTGGATGGGGAGTCCTGCCATGCCCTGTTGCTCATACACAGGGACCCTGAAAGCCAGGATTTGCAGCCTAGGAATTGGCCTGACCTCCGCATATTCTGTCTGCTGCCCTCTCGTCCCTGCGTTCAAGCCCCAGACCCAAATCTCAGACTGACTGCACACAGACCTCCAGGCTCTGAGGAGAGGCAGGGGCTGGGCTGGATGGCAGCCTGGCAGATGGCAGAGGCCCTTGAGATCCTGAGAGAGCCTGCCTCCGGCCCTGCCTCCGTTTGACCTAAGGGAGCCTGGGTCTCCCTCTCTGGTCCATCGGTCTCCTTCTCTGCTCTGTAGACTAGTGCGAGGTCCCTGAGGATCCACAGAGGACGGAGGACAGCGCAAGCTCCTCAGATCCCTTCAGTCTGGAGGGCCGCCTGCTGGATCCTCCCCTCCTCAGCCCTGCTCTCCTAAAGAGACTTATTCAAGACACTGCCCCAGGAGGGCCAGACTCTTTCCTACTTTATTTTTATTTGCTGATGATGGTCCCACCACATCTGCCACAAAGCTCCAGGTGCCACCAGCCCCACCCCCCACGGGGCCTCCTCTGACTCCCTAATTCAAGCCTGCACCCAGCTCTCAAAGGCATCTGAGCCTTGCTGAGGGGGAAAGCATAGGGTCTTCCTTCCTTTCTGCTGTTGGTGTCTGAGGGGAGACCGGGCCTCTGGAGGCTGTGGGAGAAGGCAGCTAATGGAAGCAGCTGCAGTTTGCCAGCTTCTCAGCCTGGCGCTGGCCTGGCCTCTTCTCTACTGGGATATCTCACCAGTGACTGGATCCATGACCCTTGACCCTGGCCTGTTTTGTACAGCATAGACTTCTCGGGCCTGTTGTCAGGGTTGGTGGCTGTGGAGAGGGGTGCAGGGGTGAGGAGGTAGGGGTGCTTCTCTCCTCAAGCTTCCCACATCCTGGACATCTGCCAAGGGCAGAGACAGTCTTGCGTCTTTGATACTTTTCTGCCTAACTTGAACTTGCAGGTCACCTCTGAACAGGGTACCCTTTCCCCCCCCCCCCCCCCAGGTCCGGTCGGTTACCCTGTCCCTGCCTCTTTCTCCTCTTTGCCCATTTCTCGCCTTGCGATATGCCCAGGGTCTCTAACCTCACGGGCAGTGCTTGGAGCTGAGGTGTGTGTGCGGTGTGGTGCGTGTGCGTGCGTGCGTGCGTGCGTGCGTGCGTGTGTGTGTGTGTGTGTGTGTGTGCGTGTGTGTGTGCATGCGTGTGCGTGTGTGTGTGTGTGTTTAGAGAAGGGCAGATGAGAAGGTCTCTCTTTTTCTCCTACTGTGGGGCTACTTCCTCCCCTGTAGCAGAAAGAAAATGAGGGAAATTCCAGGTGATTTTCTTTTTCCTTTTCTTTTTTTCTTTCCTTTTCTTTTCTTTTCTTTCTTTCTTTCTTCTTTTTGTGTTTGTTTAACCATCCTTGGCTACCTTACTGGTGGCAGAGCCAGCTAGCCCTGGACAAGCCTTCAGTCCCCAGTGGCGGGGTGGCAGACTAACTTCATCTAGTTTATTGTCTTCTAGGGTGCGGCCTGCTGCCTGCTCCTTATGTTGAGGAGGGTGTGGCCCCTAGAGGATATTCAGGAGGCTTGACACTTCAGTGTGCCGTGTGGACCTCAGCCAGGAGTTGGAAGAGTGGCTAGTCCGTGAATTTGCTCTCCCTGTGTTCATTTTCATAGGACTAGGAGCTGGCAGTTAGGATTCCTGAGCAAGACCTATGACCCAAGGCTGCCCCATCAGAACAGTAACTGGAGTCTCATAAGACATCTGGAACTTTCCAGACCCCATCTCTACCTTTTCCCCCTCTCTCCTCCAGGGCAGACACTTCCTCTCAAGCTTTGGCCACTGCCCTTGTGTTCCCTCATACTTGGCCCCACCTGGTCCCTTCCTGGAGCCACAGCATTGGGGTCAGCATCCGCAGGTGGCCAGGAGACTGGGAATGGACAAGGAGGGTGGGGGGAGCCTTGTTTGGAGCAGGAGTCAGTTCCTTGGAATCAAACCAGAGAGGGGCCAGGCTGGATGAGAGGGGGCAGGAGTGGGTGACTGGTTGGGGGGCAGAGCCAGAGAAGCAAAGATGACACAGGATGCAGGCATGGCAAAGGAGGGACGCTGGTGCAGAGAGAGAGGGAGTCCCAGGAGGGATTTGGACAGACACAGGCAGTGATGGAGAAGGAAAAGAGAGCAATTAGAATGGGGTTTCCATGGACAGGCAGCCAGTGGAGGTATAATTTGCAGGGAGTAAGAATAAAACATAGGGAAGAAAGAGGGCAGTAGGAGGGTGGAGGAGAAATGGTGGGGGTTGAGGAGGGCAGCCACGTGGGTGCTTGAAGAGTGTGTTACCCTAAGGACATATGCTGTCTATGGGGGTTTCTTGTGCTTTGGCGGACAGGTGAGAAGTGACCCCTTGGAGGCCAGGTGGCTGGAGGACTGTGGTCCAAGCAGCTCTGTCCCTCTGTGGAGAAGTGTGTGTGTGCCTGTGTGTGTAAGGGAATGAGCAGGCCAGGCTGTGTTACAAATGGCGGGGGATCAAGATGATGGGGAGGAAGGAAACGCATTCCTTTTGGGGAGTATTCTCAGCATCCTCCAGCCAGCCAGTCTGCAGGAGTCCCGGGGCAGCATGGGGGAAGAAGAGAGGTAGTAGTGAGGACCAAAGTGTGGTCCTGAAGACCTATAGGGACAGAGAGAATGGATGCTTGAGCCAAGAGCTTTGGTGAGGCTCCGACGGACTTCTTGGCAGTTGACATGGTACAGTTAGGGCAGGTGAGCTGGCGTTAGCCCTTGGGAAGGGCTAGGCTACGGAGACCGACATCTCTGTTTCTGATCACCAACCAAGCGCATCCTGGCTTCAGGGCTCTGAAAGTCCTCAGCCACTCGTGACTGGACGGGGTAGGTGGTGTTTGGTATTACTGGCTTTCCTTGCTCCGGACAGAGCAGAGAAAGCAGCTGTAACCTCAGTGTAGTCCAGTCTCTGGTCCAAACCACTGTCTTTGGGGCTGTGGGAAGTAGAATGCTGCTCCTCCCACCCCACCTCCGCCCCTGGCCAGAGTTAACAAGAGGGGAAGTGTTCCTGAGGACAGGAGGGTGTGGAGAAGATTGGCATCCTTCTGCGGCCTGCAAAAGCCAAGATGACGGCTTGCAGATGGTGCTCTGGGAGGAGTCCCAGTTGAGCACAGAGGGGACTAGCCCTACTCCAGCCTCTGGTGTGAACTGAAAAAGGGAACCCCTCTTTTTGGAGGGGCTGGGCACCTTCTAGCACAAGAGGCTTCTGTGGGTTCTCGTCTGGCTCAGAGCTAGCTTTTGGGTGGGACTGGAGTTTTCCTGAGGAATGACCAGGAGCTGCTAACCCTCCCCAGGACTCTGACTGGCAGCCCTCCAAGGACCTGTTGCTGTGTGTTAGGGTAGCTTGGTGTTGTCTACGCCCCATTAGTAAGTTCTGTCTGAATGTGTCCTTGATGTTCATTGTCCAATTTGGTAACATTTCTTTTGGTCCCGACCCCTTCTGCTGCTGCTGGATCTGAGCTTCAGTGCAGGTGGAATGATCAAATAAAGACACAATTTATATCACCCATGCTGGCTGCTGCTCCTGAATCATGACCCAGGGCCTTGTGGATGGGATACAGCCCAACCCTTTGCATCAGTGGCTGCATATTCACGGAGCCCCAATGTTCACTGTGACTTAATGGCATTTTCTGGTACTATAGCATTAAAAAAAAGAAAGGAAGAGAGAAGTCGGGCCTGGTGGTGCACATTTGTAATTTCAGTACTCGCAAGACTGAGGCAGGAGGATTGTAAATTCAAGCCATACTAGCCTACATGAAGACATCTAGTCTCAAGAAAGAAAGAAAAAAAAAATCTGGGTGTTTCCAGATGGGTATGACCTTGGTCCGTGGTGTCAGCAGGAGCTCAAGTCCTGTCTGCACTGTCACTTTTAGTCCTCACTTCCTTCCTAAAGACTGTCCCACAGTGGTGGGGCAGCGACAAGCACTGGTTTTCCTTTTAGAGGACCCGGGTTCAATTCCCAGGATCTATGAGGATCTGCTGCTCTAGTTCTAGGAGGTTTGATAGTCTCTTCTGGTCTCCATGGGCACCATGCATGGATATCAGCTCATATGTAATACACAAAACACGCTTGCACATAAAATAAAAATTTAAAGAGGAAAAAAAAAAAAAAAGGCCAGACGTGATGGCACAGGCCTTTTTTTTTCCCATCACGTTCTTTTTTTTCACTTTTTTATTATTTATTAATTCATTCATATTACATCTCAACTATTATCCCATCCCTTGTATCCTCCCATTCCTCCCTCCCTCCCACTTTCACCCTACTCCCCTCCCATATGACTGTGACTGAGGGGGACCTCCTCCCCCTGTATATGATCACAGGGTATAAAGTCTCTTCTTGGTAGCCTGCTATCCTTCCCCTGAGTGCCACTGGGCCTCCCCATCAAGGGGATGTGGTCAAATATGGGGCACCAGAGTTCGTGTGAAAGTCAGTTCCCACTCTTCACTTATCTGTGGAGAACGTCCTGTCCATTGGCTAGATCTGGGTAGGGGGCACAGGCCTTTAATCCCAGCACTCAGGAAGCAGAGACAGGTGAATTTCTGTGAGTTTGGCTCTAGCCTGGTCTATATAGAAAGTTCCAAACCAGCTAGGGCTCTACATAGTGAGACCATGTTGAAAGAAAAGAAAGAAAAAAAGAAAGCCCAACAAAGTAATTTAAAAAAATCTCATAGCTTAAGGTGGCTGCTGGTGTTCCAGTCATTTGGTTTATGAGCCATTTGAAGCCTCCTGGAAATGCCACAGAACTGAGTCACCTGGCACATGTAATTAAAAGAGGCTGGAAACATTAACTGGGCATGTTGCCAACACAAATGAAACTGGGGTTCTGTGGCATGGCGAAAGGAGACAGTGACAGTGGCAGTCTGTGCCCAGTCCTGGAAGCACAGCCTTGGCTCTGCACACAGGACTCCGACTACAGCAACCAGTGTTCTTCACTCTTGTGCCTATGGGGAGAAGTCAGAATACCTCTTTCTAGAACAACACTTACACAAGCGAAGAAGATAAAAGTTCACACTGAAGAGATGAGAATTAACCACATTACGGGGGTGGTGAGGTGATTAGGGACTATACACACTGTTGAGGACAGTGGAGTGCATGCTGCATACTAAGACGCTAAGTACATCTGGGCATGGAGAGGAACCTATCAAACTGTGGCAGAATCTGCGAAATGCCAGATCTTTGTTTGTTTGGTTGGGTTTTTAAAAAAGATTTACTTATTTATTTTCACATTATAGATGGCTGTGAGCCACCATGTGGTTGCTGGGAATTGAACTCAGGACCTCTGGAAGAGCAGGTGGTGCTCTTAACCTCTGAGCCATCTCTCCAGCTCACGGGTTTTGGTTTTTTGAGACAGAGTTTCTCTGTGTAGTCTTGGCTGTCCTAGACTCACTTTGTAGACCAGGCCGGCCTCAAGCTCAGAGGTCTGCCTGCCTCTGCCTCCCGAGTGCTGGGATTACAGGCGTGAACCACCATGCCTGATTTTTGTGGGTGCTCTTAGGGGATGCACCTTACATGGCTTCTGTTAGAATGAATGTATCAGGATGAGGTTTTATTATGTGGGAACAAGAGCCAGGCAGGCCACAATAAGAGAGAAGGCAGCTTGAAAGACAGGTGGGTGGATTATATCCCTGGGAGACTGAAGTTAAGTGTAGGAAGTTAAGCATAAAATGTGAGGTACAGAGAGAGGGGTCTGATATGAACCCGGGCATCAACAAGGCTTTGAAAAAGCTCTGAGTTCAGAGCAGTTGAAGATTGCTTAATTATTTGGGGTGTGTAGACTAGGGTCTACCTATGCATCTCTGGTTGGCCTGGAACTCACTGTGTGGACCAGGCTGACCTGGAACACAGAAGTCCACTTGCCTCTGCCTCCTGAGTAGGGTGTGTGCCACCATCCCTGGCAGGAATTGTTTTTGAGACAGGGTCCTGGCGCATAACCCCGGCTAGACTGAACTCAAAGCAATCTTCCTACTTCATCTCATAAGTGTGCCCATAGGTGTGCGACACTGTTTTAGTTACTATCCTATTGTGATAAAAGAGTGTGATCAAGGCCACTTGTAGAAGAAAGAGTGCTCTGGGATACATGGTGGGGGCATGGGCAGAAGCAGCAGGTGGCAGGAGTCTGAAGCAATATTTAAGAACTTAGATCTTGACCCAAGCTGGACACACTAGGAGGGGCATAAACTTTTTGAAACCTTCAAAACCCACCTTCAGGCCTAGAATGATGGCTCAGGGGTTAAGAGCAGTGGCTGCTCTTCCAGAGGACCCAGGTTCAATCCCCAGCCACCCACATGGCAGCTCACAACTATCTGTAACTCCTGTTCCAGGGGATCTGACCCTTACACAGCCATACATGCAGTCAGAACATCAATATACATAAAATAAAAATTTTTTAAAACTTAAAAAAAAAACCCCACCTTCAGTGACATACTTCCTTCATCAAGGCCACACCTCCTAACTGTCTCCAAACAGCCACTAAATAGGGACCAAGCACTTGAATAAGATTTAAGGAGACCCCTCACTCAAACCACCATGTCTGGTTCACAGAAGTATTTCGCTCAGATTTCAGGAAGATTACTCTGGCTGTGGTGATCACAAATGGGTCAAAAAGCAATAGTTTGGGAGCCTGGAGAGGCGGCTCAGTGGTTTAAGAGCACTGGCTGCTCTTGCAGAGGACCAGGGTCCCCAGTACCCACACTGCAGCTCACAGCCATCTGTAACTCCAGTTCCTGAGGATATAACACCCTCTGCTGGCCTTCAAGATCACTATGAACACACATGATGCACAAACATGTAGGCAACACACACACATATACACAAACACACACACATTAATTAATTAATTGAAAAGTAAATTCAAACATATTTTTAAAATAAAAATTGGGGGACTGGAGAGTGGCTCAATGGTTAAGAACACTGGATGCTCTTCTAGAAGACCCAGGTTCAAGTCCCAGTATCCTCATAGCAGCTCCCAACTGTCTGCAACGCCAGTTGCAGGGGATCTGACACCGCCATACAGACATACATGCAAGCAAAACACAAATGCACATAAAATAAAAATAAATAACAATGTAAAAATAATAAAAAGAAAAATTAAAAAAAAACAAAACAGTTTTTGGCTTGAGAGATGGCTCTGTGGGTAAAGGTGTATACTGTCAAGCCTGGTGACCTGTGTTGGGTCCCTAGTACACACATAGTAGAAGGAGAGAACCAACTTCCAAAAGTTGTCATGTGATATCCACATGTACAATGTGGCTATGCCCTCCCATTTGTGTGTGTGTGTGTGTGTGTGTGTATTGTAATGTTCAAAATTTGTGTGCTATCCTTGCACAGGGGCCATGCTAATCTCCTCTGAATAGCTTCATGTTAGGATGACACAATTTAAAGAGGAGTCAGTTTGGATGAGAGGAAACTAGAAACTTGGTGTGAAGTGAGGTCGTGGCAGTAGTCTGAGAGAGGCAGGGAGGGAGGTGCAATGTTCGGGAAGCAGAGTTGAGGACACCTGGTAACCAGCTTTGGCATTAAGGAAGACTGGGAACCTGAAAATAATTTTCTTGTTGTTGTTCTTGTTGAAGGACTAGAAATATTTGTTAAGATGTCAGGAGACTTAGTTCGTATGTGGGAGGCCCTGTGGAGTTTTCTGGAAGATGCGGACCGTGGACAGCAGCAGCAGCACACTGATTGCGGTTGCATCAGAAGTGTAGATGGGCCTGCCCGATGTGACTGCGCAGTGTGACGACATCGGCATCTGGGGAGGCTGGAGGGCACCTGGGGTCAAGGCCAGTCAGCGGAAGAGACATACACAAAAAGAGGACAGAAGTCTGCCAAGTCAGGAGAGGACTTCAAGTGCCGTGCTATGGCAAGCAAGGGTGAGCAGAGAGGTCCAGTAATAATGGGATGATGGGGGGGGGGGCACCAGTGAGTTGGTAAGGCCATTGAGAACATCCAAAGTGAGGTTTGTTCACGGAAAGAGTGGAAATTATCCATCATCTGGCGGGGAAGGAGAAATAAGAAACTAGGGCTCCTTCAGGATCTGCTAAGCAGACCCTGACCCATCGGAGAATGAGAACCTGAGTTTGACCCAGAGGAGGCGATAGAGCCTCTAAGTATGTGTGTTATTTTCACAGCTCACAGCTGTGGCCAAGAGGAGGGTCTGGAAGAGAGAGCTGCAAAAGGGACCAGTTCTGTAGGTGTGGGTACCAGCCCAGAGTGCAGAGGTGGGGGCTGGAAAGATGCCATTTTGGATTAGGGTTGGAGCTCTGGAACTGATGGAGTCTGTTTTCTCAGTGGACTAAGAGGCTGAGATGACAGTGGAAGTTAGAAGTGAATGCTGAAGTGGCTGAGTATGAAAGCAAGGCCTAACAGGTGGCCAGGAGTGTGCCACAGTCCCAGTAGATGGGAGGGAAGGCTGAGGAGGGCATAGGTCTGCTGCCTTGAGATCTGGGGGTGCGTGTTGGACAAGGTGGGCCTGGAACTGGGCCCATGGGAAAAGAAAAAAATGGAGGAACTAAGAGACTAAAGTTTTTTTGTTTGTTTTGTTTCGAGACAGGGTTTTGTTTGTAGCTCTGGCTGCCCTGGAATTCATTCTGTAGACCAGGCTGGCCTCGAACTCACAGGAGATCTGTGGTTAAAGGTGTGTGCCACCACCGCCTGGGACTGAAAATTTCATAGAACAGAAGGAAGGACAAGAGATTGTGAGAGCAGAACTGAGACTTCCACCTGACTATTCCCGGGAAGACTCGGAGAGGAACTCTGGGTACACTGTTTCCCCCTCATTCTAGGAGGTGTGGCATAGGTCAGAGTGGAGGGCGAGGCTCTGCAAAGCAGTCTGACAGCGTGGAGGCTGGCCAGAGAATGAAAAGATAACAACAATGAAAGGATTGAGAACAGTGGTTCTCAACCTGTGAGCTGGGACCCCTTTGGGGTCTGGGAGGTCAAATGATCCTTTTACAGGGGTCACCCAAGACCATCTGAATATCAGATATTTATATTATGGGTCATAACAGTGACAAAAATTACAGTTATGAAGGAGCAATAAAGATAATTTTATGGTTGGGGGGGTCACCAGAACAAGAGGAAGTGCATTATCAAAGGGTCGCAACGTTAGGAAAGTTGAGAACTGATGCTCCAGAGAATGCAGTAAGAGCCCCAGAGCCTCAGGATGGAGGGGATTTTAATCTGGTGGAAAATTTTAATGAGAACCTCGGCACAACCGGATGAGAGGGATCGCGTGGGTATTTCCATGGCCTGTAAGGATTAACGTGGTGCTTCTCTGCAACCTCATCTCCACTCCTAAGGGAGGAAGAGGCAGGAGGTTCATGAGTTCAAGGACATCCTTGGCTAGTAAGAAGGAACCCAGCCTCACTTACATGCGATCTTGTTGTTACACACACACACACACACACACACACACACACACACACACACACACACGGGGCCAATGGGTGAGATAAAGGAGAAGGGTGTCTGAAAACACAGCGGAAAGGCTGTGAGAGAAGGGATGAGGGAGCATTACCTGCAGGGCAAGAACAGTGTTGGAAGACAAGATGACCTAGCACTGGTGAGACCCACGAAGCAGGGCGGGAGGATGCTGGATGCTGGCCCTTTAACACATGGACCAAGAGGAGGATGCAGGAGTCAACCTGGGCTCACAGGAATGTCTTCACATTCATTTACTCACTCCACAAAACCCTCAGTCAGCGTCCACCCTGGTTAGGCACCGAGGCCCTGGGGACACAGACACACGCCACGGGTGGGCTTATCAACCATCTCATGACAGAAATACAGCAATAAAACAAACGCACAAGGCAGTGAGCTATAAAATATCCTTCAAACCACCATCGAGGAGAACCCTGCTAGACACCCCAGAAAATCCTGCATGTGCTGCTGGGGCGAGGCCTCAGCATTTTCTTCAGAGTAACTGCAGCTTGACTTGTGTGGTAATTTATGTTTCCTGTTTATGTTCCAAGTGAACCTCTTAAAAATATGGCTTGGCCCTTTAAAAAATGAACAACCTTCCTCTGCCTATTTGGGACTAAGTACCATTCACAGTGGAAGTTAGTTGGCTTCCCTCTTGCTGGGTAATTCCTCTTATGTTTTCAAAAATATTTATTTGGGGCTGGAGAGATGGCTCAGAGGTTAAGAGCACTGGCTGTTCTTCCAAAGGTCCTGAGAGTTCAATTCCCAGCAACCACATGGTGGCTCACAACCATCTATAATGAGATCTGGTGCCCTCTTCTGGTGTGCAGGCACACATGCGGGCAGAATACTGTATAAATAATAAATAAATCTTTTTAAAAATTATTTATGGCTAGGCATGTGGCACATGCCTTTAATCCCAGCACTTGGGAGGCTGAGGCAGGTGGATCACTGTGAGTTCCAGGCCAGCCTGGTCTACAAAGCGAGTCCAGGACAGCCAAGGCTACACAGAGAAACCCTGTATCGAAAAACCTTATATATATATATATATATATATATATATGATATGTGTACATTCATTCTTGAGTTTATGTGCACAAACTGTTTGCAAGAGCCCCAGGAGGCTGGAGGAGGGTGTTGGATCCCCTGGGGCTAGAGTGATAGGCATTGTGGGTGCTGGGGATAGACCCTGGGTCCTGCGGAAGGCAGAAAGTGCTCTGAACTTCTGAGCCTTCTCTCCAGGCCTGGTTTATGGGTTGTTTGGTTAGCAGTATGATGCTCTGGTTGGCCTGGAAGTCTTTATGCAGATCAGATGTGAACTTGGCTCTTTCTGCCTCTGCTTCTCAATCACTAAAATGACAGCTGTTTAATAGCTATGTGGAGATTCTCTTGTTGGGTAATTGGGTTTTAGCTTTTCTTTCTTTCTTTCTTTCTTTTTTAAATATTTATTTATTATGTATGCAATGCTCTGCTTGTATGTACACCTGCAGGCCAGAAGGCATCAGATCACAAAGTAGATGGTTGTGAGCCATCATATGGTTGCTGGGAATTGAACTCAGGACCTCTGGAAAAGCAGTCAGTGCTCCTAACCTCTGAGCCATCTCTCCAGCCCCATCTTTTTTTTTTTTTAATTACAAGCAAATTGGTAATTGGACATAGATGCTTAGTCAGACACACACACGTATGTGTGTGTGTGTGTGACATTTTTGTATTCTCTGTGTATGGGTGTTTGGCTGCATGTATATTTGTGCACCGTGTGAATGTCTGGTGTCCACATAGGTCAGTGCATCAGTTCCCATGGAAATGGAATTGCAGATGGTTGTGAGCGATAGTTTGAGTGCTGGGAATAAAAACAGGTCTTCTGGAAGAGCAGCCAATGTGCATAACCACTGAGCCATCTTTCCAGCTCCCATTAGTCACATTTTAATGACTTCTTCATAGTTTTTGTTGTTGTCTTTGATTTCTCTCAAGAGTTTGGTCAGCAAAAGCTCAACTAAAACCCTAAGAAGCTGCTCATGGCAGTACAGTTTCTCAAGTTCTTCACAAATCTACTCTTCACTTTTTTTTTTTTTTTTTTTTTTTTTTTGGATACAAGGTCTCCTTATGTAACCCAGGCTAGCCTGGAATCCCCTATGTAGCCCAGGATGACCTGGGACTCACCATCCTCCTGCACTAGCTTCCCAAGCACATGACCACATCTGGCCTAACGTTTGCATACTGATTACACCAGACAGAAAAATCAGTTGCTACGAGCCTCATTCTGTATCCCAGGATGTCATCAAAGGCCCAGGACGTCTCAGCTTCCCAAGTGCTGCTATTGCAGGCATGAGCCATCACATCTAGGCTTTCTTTTCCTTTGCTTTAAGTAGTCTTGTTAAAAGCACTGAAAGGACAGCTGAAGATGTAGTAACTTAAATCTCATTGGCTGTGCTACTGCTACGACAGGAAGCTGCTAAGGAGCACTAGACTTAAGTAGGGTGATAGCCATAAAAGCTTGTGACCTTCGGTGTGGATACAGCACAACCACAAGTGAATACCAGCCATTTCCAGTCATCTTACTGGTGGTGTGTAAAAGGACCATTTTTTTGACTGTCCTTAATTGTTTATTGGGCATGAATTTTACAAATGTTATGTGTATTAGCAGTGACGGTGGAGCTGGAGGGTATTGTGCCTTCTCCAGGTCGCACGGCAAGAGCCACCAATAGTGTGGTGGAACTTGTGGCCCTTTCCAAAGTGTCAAAGGAACTTCATATGAGATTGAGCTCAACCAAACAGTGCCATTGGAAGCCAGGATTCCTTGTGTAGACTGGGGGGGGGGGGGAGATAAACATGGATGATGAGATGGAGATTAGGCAGAGTCAGTGTCAGTGCCATGAGTCATCTTGTCATTGGGAGAAATCTCTTATCTGACCACAGACAGGATGGATGTCTTGGCTCTGATGGCTGGCACAATGTCCTGGCTCTGATGGCTGGCATGACTCGGAGATGGGTTCTTGTTGTTTTAGCAAAATGGCTGATTACAAACAAGTTTGAAGGACGAAATGTGCAGGGTTAGCCTGGAACACACCAATGATGTAAAGTTATCAAAGATAATTAGAGTCAAGTTTAAAGGACTCTCGCCAACATAGAGAGGGTTCTCATCATCAAAGATGGGGTGCTCTCGAGCAATGATTAGGGTTTTATATACAACCAAAATAAGACAATTAAACATGCTTAAATCCATATATTCATATCACACCAAAACAATTGCTCATTTGGAAGATACTAGACATACCTTACCCTACTTTTTAGGGTTTACTTATTTTTTATTTATGTGTGTGAGCCTGAGTAATGTATATATGCACCATGTGTGTGCAGGAGCCCACAGAGGCCAGAGGAGGGCATCATATCCCCTGGTGTTCCAGGACATTGTGAGGTGGCATGTGGGAGCTGGGAACTGAACTCAAGTTCTTTGGTAGAGTGGTGAGTGAGTACTCTTAACCACTGAGCAATCTGTCTAGTCATCCCCTAGGCTTTTACTTTTTAAAAGTGAAGATGTAGCACAGTGGAAGAGGGCTTGCCTAGAATACACATGGCTCTGTATTTGATCCCTAGCACCATAAGGAAGCAACAACCAAAAGGAAAAATATCCTACCCTCCTGCAAAATAAAGAGCTTCAAAAAGTTGATATGGTATAAATTCTATTCCATTGAAAAATATGAGACAAATATCTATACACATACACATACAAACACACACACACACACTACACACACAAACATGCACACATGTATGCACACACATATATAGACACACGCACATGCATACAATCACATATACATGTACACACAAACGTAGGCATATGCATACATACAAACATACATACAAACACACATAACACACATACAAACACACAAATACACATACATGTACACACAAACATACACATATGCATACACACAAACATACATACAAACACACACACAAATACACATACACACAAACACATAATATATATGCACATATATACACACATATATACACATATATACATACATATACATACACACAAACATGAACACACACATGCATGCACACATGCACGTGCATGTGACTACTTAGGATTTTTTTTTTCTTTACAATCCAACCATCTGAACCAATGAGATGGCTCAGTATGCAAATGTGCCTGAGGCTAAGCTTGGTGACCTGAGTTTGATCTGCAGGACCCAGACTGTGGAAGGAGAGTATTGACACACACAAGATGTTCTCTGACTTCCATACTGGGGCCATGGCACACATACATATACACACAAAATAAAATCCAGTATCTTTAAATTTTTTATTTATTTATTTTCACTTCATGTGCGTTGGTGTTTTGTCTGCATGCATGTCTGTGAGAGGGTGTCAGACTCTAGAACTGAAGTTACAGATAGTTGTGAGCATCCATGTGGGTGCCGGGAATTGAACCCAGGTCCTCTGAAGAGCAGCCAGGGCTCTTAATTACTGAGCCATTTCTCCAGCCCCCAAACCTAATATCAATATCATTTTCTCCATCTCCTTCTCCTCCTTCCCCCTCCTTCTTCCCCCTCCTTCTCCCTCTCTCCTCCTCCCTCTTTGAGACAGAGTTTCTCTGTGTAGCCTTGGCTATCCTGGACTCACTTTGTAGACCAGGCTGGCCTCGAACTCACAGAGATCCACCTGCCTCTGCCTCCCAAGTGCTTGGATTAAAGGCATGTGCCACCTCACCTGGTTCCCAAATCCAATATCTTAATTAGGATTTTTTTCTTTCTTTTTGGTTATTGAGATACAGACTAAGTCTATAGGAGTGGTTCTCAACCTTCCTAATGCTGCGACCCTTTAATACAGTTTCTCATGTTGTGTTGACCGCTGAATCATAAATTTATTTCATTGCTACTTCATAACTGTAGTGTTGCTATGGTTATACGTTGCAATTTAAATATTCTATATGCAGGATATCCAACAAGCAATTCCTCCAAAGGGATCATGACACACAGGTTGAGAACTGGAGGAAAGAAGGGACCTGAGAAGGATCAGCTTGGCGAGTGCTTGGGATATATGTAGGTCATGAGGAATAGAGTAGTTTATTTTAGTTTAAGAGTAGATTAGTTCAGGAGGCAGAGGCAGGCAGATCGCTATGAGTTTGAGGCCAGCCTGGTCTACAAAGTGAGTCCAGGACAGTCAAGATAACATAGAGAAACCCTGTCTTGAAAAAAACAAAAACAAAGTTGATGGAAAAGGTCCTCACATTCCTTCCTGACACAGAGCCATCCCCACCAAACAACGTCCTACACAAGACTCCTTAGTCCATGTGCTACAGCTGATGAACCCACACTGACATTTCATTACACATGAAGTCCACAGTTTACATTAGGGCTTTGTGTGGTACATTCCATGAATTTTGAGAAAGATAGGACACATATCCTCTGTGCACTCATCATATAGAATAGTTTCACTTCCCCCAAACTTCCATCTCTGTCTCTACTACCTGCCGAGCATTACCTTTCCTAGGACATCATGGATGGGACTGTACAGTGTCTTTTCAGATTAGCTTCTCTTACACAGCAAAATCCCAGTACTTGGGAGGTAGAGGCAGGTGGATCTCTGAGTTTGAGGCCAGCCTGGTCTACACAGAGAAACCCTGCACCAAAACAAACAAAGCACTTAAGGTTCCTCTCTGTCTTTATGTGGCTTCTAGTAGATCATGTCTCCTCCCTCAACCTTGAGGGACGATTGGAAAACTACATACTCAAAACATACAATGTTTTACATACATATACATTCTAAGAATTAGTGTATCCATCACATTTCTTTTTATTCATTTGTATTTATTTATCTATTTATGTTGTGTGCTGAGGACACTCCAGGTCTACCCTCTAAGTCACCATTTGTGCACTGGGTCTGGAGGACTTACTCATACCATCTGCTTGCTGAACATTAACATATTATGGTTTCCAATCCTGTAGCCTCTGGCAACCACCTTTCTGCTTCTGAGTTGGACTCTTTTAAACTCCACATATAAGTGAACTCATGCGGCATCCCTCTATGGCTATTTCACTTAACATGTTGTTCTAAAAGGTAGGACTTCTCACTGGAAAGGTCCTTTCTCATCTGCATGGCCCTTCACCTTGCTCACTTTATCTGACTTTGTTCTTTCTGATGCTACTGCAAATGGAAACTTGACTTCCTTTGTGAGAAACTGTTACTGGGTAGAAATGTAACTTATTTGTGTAAGTTGGTTTGTTTTTGTAGCCCAGGGTGGCCTCAAACTTGCTACGTAGCTGAGGATGACTTTGAGCTGCCGATGCTCCTGCTTCTGCCTCCTAATTCTGCCGTCACAGGCTCACATAA
The DNA here is from genome assembly GCF_903995435.1 of Acomys russatus. Taxonomy (NCBI): domain Eukaryota; kingdom Metazoa; phylum Chordata; class Mammalia; order Rodentia; family Muridae; genus Acomys; species Acomys russatus. Next base: position 40,710,672 of record NC_067149.1, on the reverse strand, counting down.
CCATACTAAATTTGTAAATTGATTTCATATCTTGCTACTTTACTGAATTTTTAAATCTTGACAGCATTTTGTTGGGTCTTTAGGGATATCTGTTATTTAGGGTTAAATGACCCTCTCTGCACCAATGTTTATTAGTCCAGGTTGGCCCGCAACTCAAGATCCTTTTCATTTAGCCTGTTAAGATTATGAGGGTTACATTTATTGGTATGTATATGATTAGCATGTATGCCAGGGAAAAAATTCCACTTGTTTGGGAATGCATGATCCTTCTAATGTGCTGAATGCAGCAAGCATTTCACTTGGTATGGGAAGAAGATGCATTTTTCAGGAAATAGCCTTTTTATTACAAAGTAACTGCCCTCCAGAAATGAGCATCTCTCTGTTAGCCTCCCGGGAACTTGTTTTCATGCTCCTATTTGGTTATTCTATATGTATACAGTGGTGCTTTATAGCTTTAGCTTCCAAGTCTCTCAGGATGTGTGCTGAATATCTTTCTATACATGTTACTTGCTTCTGCATACAGTGTCTGTTAAGACCTTTCTGCCTGTTTTGTTTGTTTAAAGGACAGCCTTTATTTCTTCCAGATCAAAGATTTTGGGTTTGATCATAAAAGATGAAGAATCAAGTTTTGGAACCTAAAAATATTTACTTATTAAAACTATATGAGGACTAGAGAGATAGCTCAGTGGTTAAGAGTGCCGTCTGCTCTTCCAAAGGTCCTGAGTTCAAGTCCCAGCAACTACATGGTGGTTCACAACCATCTGTAATGTGATCTGGTGCCCTCTTCTGGCCTACATGTGTATGTGCAGGCAGAACACTGTGTATATATAATAATAAATAAATCTTTAAAACTATATTAATACCTTAGTAAACTATACAAAAAAGATAAGGAGACAAACATGAACATTGATAGGACTGCATGTCAATCAGGCCAGATCCTGCAGAGGTAATTCACACCATGACCTTATGCATCTGTGAGGGCACAGAGCAATCCTTGTTTAGACATACCCCACCTTAACCTGCATGATCCACTCTTCACCTCTTGATGGCTTCCTTCTACGCATGCGCATGTCTGGTTGCCTGCTTCTTAGAGCAGACACTTACCTTCCTGATCCACCAGCCACTGGAGGAGGGCTGGGCCACGAAGATGGCTGATTCCACCCATTCTTCGTGGAGCATTTCCGGGTGGCCTCCTTCCATCATTGTACCTGGAATCGGAGGAGCTGCCACAGCCTCCTCTTTTTTGCACATCTCACCGAAGCAGAGTTTTGAACAAAAACAAAAACCCCACAAACTCTGCTGTTCCCCGGAAGAAATCTGTTATAAAAGACAGTCTCCATGGGGACTGCTTCTGGGTGTCCGTTTGAGATGTAAACCATCTTTCTTCCGGTTGCCTGCTTCCAAGCGACTGAGAAGCTCTGTCTGTTCTTATCTATCTATCTATGGATATATCTATCTATCCATCTATTTTGTGTGTTGGGGGGGGGTTGTTTTTTTGTTTTTTGTTTTTTTTTTTGAGACAGGGTTTCTCTGTATAGCCCTTGCTGTCCAGGAACTCACTTTGTAGGCCAGCTGGCCTGGGGAAATAAGTGTGCCACCACCACCTGGCTTATTTTTGTCTGTTTTTATTAGTTAGTTAGTTAGTTAGTTAGTTAGTTAGTTAGTTAGTTAGTTACTTAGTTTTTGGATTGTCAAGGCGGAGTTTCTCAGTGTAGCCTTGGCTGTCATGGACTCACTTTGTAGACCAGGCTGGCCTTGAACTCACAATGAGCCACCTGCCTCTGTCTCCTGAGTGCTGGGATTAAAGGCGTGCGCCACCACACCTGGCCTAACTTTGTTGTTTTTTTTTTTTTTTTAAGTGACAAATACTGAAGACAGCTAACACAGATACCCTTGTATGTGTCATAGGAATTTCAACAGAAGCACCAAAGAGGCTGGAGAGCACCAAAAACTACAACTGAAAAAAAAACTGTCCTAAGATAATTGAAGCTACAAATTAGGAGGAAAAAAATACATGTGTAATTATTTTTTTGTCAAGGCACATGCCTTGAATCACTTGGGAGGCAGAGGCAGCTGGATTGATGTAAACTCGAGGCCACATGGTCTATAAAGTGAGTCCAGGACTACACAGAGAAACCCTGTTTCAAAAACTGGACATCTCTACAGCATCCTGTCATCCTACCATTGCATATGGCACAACTCATCCCTCCACTAACTTAGTTCTTTGATTTATTTTTTATTTTGTTATATATGCATTTATATTATTTTTCTCATTCAATTTAAAACACTTTTATTTGTGGGACTTGGTCTATTTATATATCTCTATAACACACACACACACTTACACACATTATATTTCTGGGTATTAAACTCAGGGCTTTGCATATGTGAGGTAAGCACCCTACCCATTGAGTTGTATTACCAGCTCAAGGCATTCTACTGGAATTTTGGTAAGATGGTAGAATAAAAATGTATTGCAGAAAATTGCCATATTTCATCATGTCTTGAAAATAACTTATTTTATTTTATTTTCTGTAAGTATATGTTTGTCTCTGTGTGGGTATGTGTGTGTGTGTGTGAGTACACATGCCTGTGGAGCCCAGCAGGGGGCATCAGATTCTTTGGTAGTTGTGAATTGCCTAACCTAGGTGCTGGGACTGAACTGGGGTCTCTGTGCTTTTAATCACAGACCCACCTTTCAAGCCCCAGGTAATGAGTTTTTCATATCTTATTGTATTTGATGAGAGTATGCTTTATTATTTTTTTATTAATTTATTCATATTACATCTCAATTGTTAGCCCATCCCTTGTATCCTCCCATTCCTCCCTCCCTCCCGCTTCCCCCTACTCCCCTCCCCTATGTCTGTGACTGAGGGGGGCCTCCCCCCATATATGCTCTTAGTAACTCAACTGACACCACATGCTGGCGAGGATGTGGAGAGAGAGGAATATTCCTTCATTGCTGGTGGGAATGCAAACTAGTACAACCACTTTGGAAATCTATCTTGCGCTTTCTCAGAAAAATGGAAATAGGGCTTCCTTAAGACCTAGCTATTCCACTCCTTGGAATATACCCAGAAGATGCTCTACCACACAACAGGGACATATGCTCAACCATGTTCATAGTTGCCTTATTCATAATAGCCAGAACATGGAAACAGCCTAAGTGTCCCTCAGTAGAAGAATGGATAAAGAAACTGTGGTACATTTACACTTTGGAATACTACTCAGCTATTAAAAACAAGGAATTCCCGAAATTTGTGGACAAATGGATTGAACTAGAAATTATCATGAGTGAGTTCACCCAGAAGCAAAAAGAGTTAAATGGTATATACTCACTTATATCGAGACACTAGTCCAACGGGCACGTCCCATGAAAAACTTTACTTACCAGGAAAGTGGGTCAGAGGGGAGGACATCCTATTGAGACTTTAGGTGAGAGAAGCCTGGGAGAATGAGGAAATAGAAGGATCCAGAGGGTCCTGGAAACCTACAAGAGGAACTTTATGACAGGCAGATCTGGGTCCTGGGGTCCTCCTCAAACTATGGCACCAGCCAAGGAAAATATAGGCAGTAAACTTCGAACCCCTACCCAGGCTAGCTGATGGACAGGACATTCTCCACTGTTGAGTGGAGAAGGAGATCTGACTTTCACACAAACTCTGGTGCCCCATCTCTGACCACGTCCCCTGGATGGGGAGGCATGGTGGCACTCAGAGGAAGGATAGCAAGTTACCAAGAAGAGACTTGATACATTTATATTATTATACATATATAAAATAAACTACATATAGCAAGAAAAACCCCCAAAAAATCAGGAATTATATTAATGTTACATTCATAGTGTTTTGGCTGTTTGTATTTGGCAGGCTTGAAGAAAACATCTTTCTTATCTTGGTGAGTCTAAAATTCTGAATGTAAATCAATATCTATCATATCTATCAATTTAAAACATTTATCTAGACCCAAAAACATTTTTTCCCCTTCAAGATAGGGTTTCTCTGTTTGGCCTTGGCTGTCCTGGACTCACTGTGTAGACTAGACTGGCCTTGAACTCACAAAGATCTGCCTATCTCTGCCTCCCAAGTTCTGAGATTAAAGGCATGTGCTACCACGTCTGGCCTAAAAACATCATAACCCCTAAACAACTAAGCTTAATAGTAAAATTAAACTATCTGGTCTTCAACCCCATCAGAGACTTGAGAAGGAATAAAGTTAATTACCTGAGTAGACAAGGTAGGTTGCAGCTTCCAAAGTGAAAAAACTGACAGAGACAGTTTGCCACCTGAACAGTCACCTAAAACTCTACAATGCTGGGGCATCATCCTCAGCCTTCTGGTCCAGTGTACCTGACAGACATTTTTGTGAGGAAGGATCTATTGAGGACTTGCTTACCCTTCTTGACAAAGTTTGGCTGTCGACTCTGCCTGCATCCAAGCTTGCCCATTTTTTTGGACAGAATTCTGTCAGTGGCAGAAATTTTTGCCTAGTGGGCTGGTTTGCCACATTTGAAGCCATCTCCATAAGGAGGTTCCTTGATGCTCACCATCCTCTTTGAGGTAGGCTGGGTGTTGCCAGGAGTTAACCTGTCTTATTGTCAATGTATCTTTAAAATAGTAAAAACATCTTTAGATGCCGTGTTCTGTAGGTCTCTGAGGTTTTTGAAGACCTTATCTAACTATTTTACCTTATCTCTCTATAAAATCATATCTATTGTATCTGTTAAACCTAGGATGTATATCTTGTAATAGAAACAGACTAGTAATTGACATGACCATGATTTGATCAACTAACAATTAACTTGTATAACTTACGTATCCTAAACAGTACTTTCAAAGTATTGGAGGTAAACCTTGCATTCTACTTGAGTTGTATGGGTACAATACCTCATATTACAAAAGAAATATATATAATGTGTGTGAAGAATAATCGTTTTTTTTTTAAAGACCAAGTAGGATTTATTATGGACAAATGGTAGAAAACAATGTTAGTGCCATCCATAGGTCAGTCTCCTAAGTCATATGTAAAGAGACTGTTACTAAGTTTGCTTTATTTTTCTGTGAAGTCAAGTGCTAGCTGTTAATTACAGTTAGATTTCTTTTCCATTCTTTTCAAGTGTTATCAGAACAGTTAGCCTCACCTGATCAATAATCAAATAAACTATGTCCCAGCGTTTCTGTCCACATCTGGGTTGTTCAGGTGATCAGGAACTCTCTTAATTCCTTTAGCTTTGAGTTCTTGATTATACAAAACAGCTGAGAGGCTCCTGCTGACCCCACAAAGAAAGGAACAGCAAACAAACTCCAATTTTTTTAGTATAATTACAAGTGAGTGTACCTTGACCAAATAAACCCTGTAGCCATCAGCACAGTGGCTTGAGCTGTGCTGAGTTTCTCTGCAGGTCTGGCCATGTCAGCTAATCCAGCACACACCAATCCCCATTTCATTATTGGAGCCCAGAAAAAAAACTGTTGTGGGGCCTACCGGGTGGTTGTTATAGTGGCCTCAATTTCTCTGGCAACAACAACTCCACTTTATCAATGAGTTGGTGGCAGGAGGCTGGGAGGCCCCAGGCTCCGGCAGCTGCCATCTCGGTGGCCTAGGGATCCGACAGCAGCTGGGTGGAAGCACCGCTGTGTCCTCGTTCCTGGGTGGGCTTCCATCTCTGCCCCAGAGCGTCCTAGAGCACCCTTCCCCCTGTACTCGTGAAGAATAATCTTAAGTTTAAATTCTATACCAATGAGTTAAAAATAACCTTGTGAGCAACAATTAAGGCCTTAAGTTGAGGAGTAGATTCACTAATCTACTTTTTTTTTTTAAAGGTTTATTTATTATTATGTATACAGTGCTCTGTCTGCATGTACACCAGCAGGCCAGAAGAGGGCATTAGATCACATTGTATATGGTTGTGAGCCACCATGTGGTTCCTGGAAATTGAACTCAGGACCTCTGGAAGAGCAGCCCCAGTGCTCTTAACCACTGAGCCATCTCTCCAGCTCCTCACTAATCTACTTTTTGTCCTATCATCCCTATATATTTTTATATTCCCCCTTCTTTCTTTTCAACCCTTGTCTCCAATCCTAAGAAAGAAAAAGGAAAAGAGAGACATTCCTGAGTTCAACCTTGTTTTCTCTCTGAATAAAACAATAGTAACTTCTAACCAACTTTCAATGAAAATAAACTCTATATGCCAAGAAAGCAACCAAAAACCCCATCCAACCCCCCTTAAGGGAAATGGGGAATTGTTCTTAAGGTTTCTTCTGGCTAATTTGGGACAAATAATACCTTTATACGGGCCCAAATAAAATTGGGGAAAAATGGTTAAACAAGCTAGGAATAGCATTTGTGGTCCAGTTTCTAAGTGTTGAGGAATTCCAGGCTTAATAGAAGTCCTTTGTAAGACAGTCTGAAATGTTGGACCAATTGGGATTGGAAGCTTTCTTTGAAGCTGTCCTGTTCTGATGAGGAACAGCAACTGAAGCACTTGGTGCTGGAACATGAAAGATGTAGGATGTCAGCATCCAGCATGCTGAGAGGAATGAATCCTGTCAGGTCTGATCCAACATCAGTGTCTGGTTCTTTTGTTCTGAAAACATATAATTTCTCACAAGCACTCTACGGTCCTAAAATTATAAATGTGTAAGGTGTGCAGGACACACAGAAAAATTAAGTCTAGTTCTCTGCTCTTTGTATGAGCAGAAGAAAGACACCTGTAAATCTTCATTCATGCCATACAAGGAATGGCATCTAATAATAAGTCACAGGGATTCTGTGACCAACAAGAAGCACTATCTGTGCACAGACATTCAGGTCTCAGCCAGTCTCAGAGCTGTTCCCATGTAGCAGGATTAGCAATATAAGTCACCTGCTTGTTCTGCAGTTTGAATTCTTTACATCCTGATTGTAGCCCCCCCTCATTACCTCCCGACCCCACCGTCCCTCCATTATCCCCTACCTCTACCCTTCCTAGTCCTCAGAAAGGGGAGCCCTCCTCCCCTAATATCTGGCCTCAGCCTATCAAGTCTAATCTCCTCTTCCTCTGTGACCTGGTAAGGCCTCCCTGCCAAGGGGAAGTGATCAATGTTAGGGGGCCAAAGTCCATGTCAGAAGTAGTCCCTACTTCCCATATTGTGGGACCCACAACGAGACTGCTGCCTACCTACTACACCCGAGCGGAGGGTCTAGGTCCTCACCATGCATGATTCTTGGTTGGTGCGTCAGTCTCTGCAGCACCCCCCTCCTCCACCCAGAATTTTTAAATGTATATTTTATTTATTATAATTTATTCGTAGTGCATCCTCATTGTTATCCCTTCCCTCTTATCTTCCCATTCCCTCCTGCCTTCCCTTCTCCTGCCTATTCCCCTCCCCTAGACCTCTGGTAATAGCCTATTAGGTTTCATCAAGATAGCCTGCATCCCCTTCCTCTGTGTGCCCGCTAGGCCGTCTTGCCAAGGGGCAGCGATCAAATCGTGGGCACCTGAGTGCATGTTGGAGGTTCAGCAGCATGTTGGAGGTTCTCCCCCATGTGGAGAATTGGCAGTCCATTGGCTACATCTGAACAGGGGTCTTGGTTCTCTGCATGCCTTGTCCTTGGCTGGTGCATCAGTTTGTGCAGGCCCCCTGTACCCAGATCCAGCAGGCCTTGATGGTTTCCTGTGGAGCTATGGCTCCCTCCTGGACCTTCCATGCCCCAGCTCTTCCCTACAACTCTCAGTGCTCTGCCCAGAGTCTAGTTGTGAGTCCCAGTATCTGTCCTGACCCCCGACTAGGTGAAGTCTCTCAGACAACATCTATGTTGAGCTAATATCCACTTTTTTTTTGAGACAGGGTCTCTCTGTGTAGCCCTGGCTGTTCTGGACTCACTCTACAGGCCAGGCTGGCCTCGAACTCACAGCGATCTGCCTGCCTCTGTCTCCCAAGTGCTGTGATTAAAGGCGTGCGCCACCACCTTGGGGCTAATATCCACTTATAAGTGAGTATATACCATGTGTGTCTGGGTCTGGGTTACCTCATTTAGGATGATTGTTTCCAGTTCCATCCATTTGCCTGCAAATTTCAAGATTTCTTTGTTTTTAATAGCTGAATAGTATTTCATTGTGTAAATGTACCACAGTTTCTTTATCCATACTTCAGTTGAGAGACATCTAGGTTGTTTTTCGATTTTGGCTACTACAAATAAAGTTGCTATGAACACAGTTGAGCAAATGTCCTTGTTGTATGCATATCTTTCAGGTATATGCCCAGGAGTGTCATAGCTGGATCTTGAGGTAACACTATTGCCAATTTCCTGAGAAAGTGTCAGATTGATTTCCAAAGTGGTTGTACAAATTTGCATTCCCACCAGCAATGGAGGACTGTTCCCCTTTCTCCACATCCTCAACATCATGTGCCAGTCACTTGAGTTTTTGATCTTAGCCACTGTGATGGGTGTAAGATGGAATCTCAGAGTCAATTTGATTTGCATTTCCCTGATGACTAGGGACCTTAAGCATGTTTTTAAGCATTTCTCAGCCATTCTATAGTCCTCTGTTGATAATTCTGTTTAACTCTGTACCCATCTTTAAATTGGATCACAGTATTTGATGGTGTTTCACTTCTTGAGTTCTTTACATATTTTAGATATTAGCCCTTTGTCACATGTAGGGTTGGTGAAGATCATTTCCCAATCTGTAGGCTGCCACTTTGTTCTGTTGACAGTGTCCTTGGCCTTACAGGAGCTTTTCAGTTTCATGAAGTCCCATTTATTAATTGTTGATCTCAGAACCTGAGCTATTAGTGTTCTGTTCAGGAAGTTGTCTCCTGTGCCAATGAATTCTAGGCTTTCTCACTTTTTCTTCTAACAGATGTAGTGTGTCTGGTTTTATGTTAAGGTCTTTAATCTACTTGGACTTTAGTTTTGTACAGGGTGATAAAATATGGATCTATTTGCATTTTTCTACATGTAGCCATCCTGTTAGATCAGCACAGTTTGTTGAAGATACTGTCTTTTTATAATTGTATGGTTTTGGCTTCTTTGTAAAAAATCAAATGACCATAGGTGTGTGAATTTATTTATGGGCCTTTGATTTGATTCCGTTGATCAACTGGCCTATTTCTATGCCAGTACCATGCTGTTTTTATTACTGTTGCTCTAGAGTACAGCTTGAGATCAGGGATTGAGATTCCTCCAGATGATCTTTTATTCTACAGGATTGTTTTTAGCTATTCTGGGTTTTTTGTTTTTTCATATGAAGTTGAGACTTGATCTTTCAAGGTCTGTATTTGATAGGGATTGCACTGAATCCATAGATTGCTTTTGATAGGATGGTCATTTATTTTACTATGTTGATTCTCCCAATCCATGAGCATGGGAGATCTTTCCATTTTCTGATGGTCTTCTTCAATTACCTTCTTCAGAAACTTGAAGATTTTTTCATATAAGTCTTTTACTTGTTTGGTTAGAGTCACATCTAGATACTTTATATTATTTGTAGCTATTGTAAAGGGTGTGGCTTCCCTAATTTCTTTCTCAGTCTGTTTGTCATTTGTATACAGGAGGGCTACTGACTTTTTCAAGTTGATTTTGTATCCAGCCACTTTGCTGAAGGTGTTTATCAGCTGTAGCAGTTCCTTGGTAGACTTTTTGGGGTCACTGATGTATACTATCATATCATCTGTGAATAGTAGTAGTTTGACTTTTTCTTTTCTTATTTGTAGCCCCTTGATTTCCTTTAGTTGTCTTATTGCTCTAGTTGGTACTATATTGAAGAGATATGGCGAGAGGGGAGACTTGTTGTGTCCCTGATTTCAGTGGAATTGATTTAAGTTTCTCTCCATTTAGTTTGATGTTGGCTACAGGCTTGCTGCATATTGCCTTTAGTTTGTATCCCCAAATTCTCTAAGACTTTTAACATGAAAGGGTAATGGATTTTATCAAATGCTTTTTTTCAGCATCTAAGGAGATGATCATGTGTTTTTTTCCTTCAGTTTATTTATATGTATGATTACACTGATAGATTTCTGTATATTGAAGTGCCCTGCATGCCTGAGATAAAGCCTACTTGATCATGGTCGATGAGATTTTTGATGTGTTCTTGGATTCGGTTTGCACGTATTTTATTGAGTATTTTTGCACCAACATTCATAAGGGAAATTGGTCTGAAACTCTTTCTTTTTTGGGTCTTTGTGTGACTTAGGTATTAAGGTGGCTGTGGCTTCATAGAATGAGTTTGGTAGTGATCCTTCTGTTTCTATTTTATGGAATAGTTTGAGGAGTATTGGTATTAGTTCTTTGAAGGTCTGGTAGAATTCTGCTCTGAATCTATCTGGTCCTGGGCTTTTTTGTTGTTGTTGTTGTTGTTGTTGTTGTTGGGAGACTTTTGATGACTGCTTCTATTTCCTTAGGGAATATAGGACTATTTGATGTGTTTGTCTGATCTTGAGTCAACTTTGGTAGGTGGAATTTATCTAGAAAATTGTCCATATCCTTTAGATTTTCAAATTTTATGGTATATAGGCTTTTGAAGTAAGACCTAATGATGCTTTGGATTTCTTCTGTATCTGTTGTTATATCTCCCTTCGCCTTTTAGTTAGTTTGGCTAAGGGTTTGTCTATCTTGTTGATTTTCTCAAAGAACTAACTCTTGGTTTTGTTGATTCTTTGAATTGTTTTCTTATTTTGAATTTATTGATTTCAGCCCTGAGTTTGATTATTTCTAGGTGCCTACTCCTCTTGGATGTGTCTGCTTCTTTTTTCCCCCCTAGGCTTTTCATGTTTTCCATTAAGTTGCTTCTATGAGATATCTCCAATTTCTTTATGAACACAGTGCTATGAACTTTCCTCTTAGTACTGCTTTCATTGTGTCCCAAAGATTTGGATATGTTGTGCTTTTATTTCTATTGAATTCTAAGAAATCTTTAATTTCTTTATTTCAGTTGTCATTGAATAGAACATTGTTCAATTTCCATGTGTTTGTAGGCTTTTTGTTAATTCTATTGTTGTTGAAGTTCAGACCATGGTGGTCTGATAAGATGTGGGGGATTATTTAAAATATATATATATATATAATCTGTTGAGGCTTGCTTTGTGCCTGGTTATATGGTCAATTTTGGAGAAGGTTCTATGTGGTACTGAGAAGAATGTCTATTCTTTTGTGTTTGGGTGAAAAGTCCTATGGATGTCTGTTATGTCCATTTGATTTATGACCTGTTAGCTTCATTATTTCTCTAGTTTCTGCCTTGAAAATCTATCCATTGGTGAGAGTGGGGTGTTGAGGTCTCCCACTATTAATGTGTTTGGGTTGATGTGTGATTTAAGCTTTAAAAGTGTTTCTCTTTTGAATGCAGGTGCACTTGTATTTGGGGGATAGATATTCATGATTGCGATGTCCTCTTGGTGGATTTTGCCTTTGATGAGAACCAAGTGTCCTCCCTCATCTTTCTTCTTCTTCTTCTTCTTCTTCTTCTTCTTCTTCTTCTTCTTCTTCTTCTTCTTCTTCTTCTTCTTCTTTGTCATCATCATCATCATCATTATTTTGGTTTTTCGAGACAGGGTTTCTCTGTGTAGCCTTGGCTATCCTAGACTCACTTTGTAGACCAGACTGTCCTTGAACTCACAGTGATCTGCCTGCCTCTGCCTCCTGAGTACTGGGATTAAAGGTGTGCATCACCATGCCTGGCTTTTCTTGATTATTTTTAATTGAAAGCTTATTTTATTAGATATCACAATTCTACTCCAGCTTGGTTTTTGGGTCTGTTTGCTTGGAAAATCTTTTTTCAACTCTTTACTCTCAGGTAATGTCTAGCTTTGTTGTTGAGGAGAGTTTCTTTCTTTCTTTCTTTTTCTTTTTCTTTTTTTTTTTTTTTGTTTTTTTTTTTTTTTTTTTTTTTTTTTTTTTTTTTTTTTTGAGACAGAGTTTCTCTGTGTAGCCTTGGCCATCCTGGACTCACTTTGTAGATCAGCCTGGCCTCGAACTCACAGCCACCTGCCTCTGCCTCCTGAGTGCTGGGATTAAAGGCGTGCGCCACCACACCTGGCTAAGGTGAGTTTCTTGAATATGGCAGAAAGTTGGATCTTGTTTCCTCAGCCATTTTGTTAGTCTGTGTCTTTTTATTGAGGAGTTGATGCCATTGATGTTGAGAAATATTAGTGACCAATGTTTGTTGGATCCTTTTACTGTGAAGTTGGTGGTGATCATGCATGGCTGTGCTTGTGTTAGTTTTGTCGTTGTGAGATTGTCTATATACTGTTTTCATGTAGTTGACATCACTGTGTTGGGGTTTTCCTTCTAATATCTTCTGTAGAGCTGGGTTGGTGCAGATATTGTTTAAATTTGGTTTTGTCATGGAATATCTTGTTTTCTCCAGCTATAGTGATTGAAAGTTTTGCTGGATGTGGTAGTCTGGGTTGGCATCTGTGGTCTCTTAGTGTCTGCATGACATAAGCCCAGGCCCTTCTGGCTTTCACAGTCTCTGTTGAGAAGTCAGGTGTAATTCTGATGGGTCTGCCTTTATATATTACTTGGCCTTTTGTCTTTGCTGCTTTTAATATCCTTTCTTTGTTCTGCAGATATACTGCTTTGATTATTATCTGGTGGGAGTAATTTCTTTTTCTGGTCTAGCCTGTTTAGTGTTCTGTAGGCCTCTTGTATGTTCAAAGACATCTCTTTTTTCAGGTTGGGGAAATTTTCTTCTATGATTTTCTTGAAAACAATTTCTGGTCCTTGGAACCTGGCATCTTCCTTTGTTGACTCTGTTTCTTAGCAATTAAACTTTATTATACAACCCAACTAGCTTATACAAGAAGGAAAAAGGTTAAAGGGACAAAAGAGTGAACCTTCCGGTAGCCGTTCCACGGTACGGGTCCTTAGGTGTCTCTCTGGCCTGCGTGCTGGTCCAGCTGTTCCGCTGCCCCCACACGCTCTCTCTGCAGCCGACTTTGTTATTCTCTCTTCCTCAACTGCCTGAGTCGTGGGAAGGACCGGCTCCTTCTCCCGGTGAGGGTCCATTAGAAAGACAATAGTCCAGGTGGGGTTCCCAGGTCTGCTTCCTGAATTCCAGACCCAGGATGGCACCACTCAGTCTGTCACAAGGCATTCATGGGGTGCCCCAAGGGTAAAGCCTGCCTGTGACAAAGCTTAATCCTTCCCACATTCCTTTTAATCTACTATAATCCTGAGGTTATGCCTTTTCATTGTGTCCTTGATTTCTTGGATGTTTTGTGTCATAAAATTTTCTGTTTTAGTGTTTTGTTTGAGAGAAGTATCAATTTCTTCTATTGTATGTTCAGGCCCTGAGATTCTCTCCTCCGTTTGTTGAATTCTGTCAGCAATATTTACCTGTTTGATTTCTGATCTCTTCTCTAAGATTTCCATTTCCAGGGTTTTCTCAATTTGTGCTTTCTTAATTGATTCTACTTCCATTTTCATATCTTGAACAGCTTTACTCATTTCCTTCGGCTGTTTGATTGTGGTTTCCTGTTTCTCTTTGATGGTCTCTATTCATTTGTTTGTATTTTCCTGTAATTCTTGGAAGAATCTACTCATTTCCTCTTTATAATTCTCAAATAACTGTGCAAGCATAGGCCATTTTCCTGAGATTCAGCTGTATTTGAGTGTCTGTTGCTGTCTGTACTTTCTGGAGGAGCCATGCTGCCCTAGTTTCTGTCCTTTGTTTTCTTACAGATACTGTCCTCCTGGAGTTAGATTCTGAGCTCTGCCACCTAGGACCCAGGATTCAGCAGGGTTCCTCTGACTACTTGGTTTCCTCAGAGGAATCAACTGCAGAGGAGAACAGTGGCTTAGAGGCCAGAATGCTGTGCTGGTCCTCTGTTCCCAGGGGCCTTTACTCCCTCCAGTACCTAGAAGAATGCAGTGTGCTTGGAGCTTGTGATTCCCAACCCCCAGGGACGTCCAGCCATGATGGGGTTGGGGCTTCTTCTTATCCTCCCCAATTGTTCAGTCTGAGAAGTCCCCGAGACTGTGTTTTGGATGGCAGTCTGTTCACTCACAGGCGTTGCTGCCCCACCGATCCTCTGTTGCTCAGGGGCCCTGCACTTGCTCCGGTATTCAGAGGCTGCTGTTTGTAACTCTCATCAGTAGCTGGTTCACTTAGCTGTTTTGCTGTGCTGATTCTCTGTTCCCCAGGGGTCTTGAACTTGCTCCAGTATCTGGAGTGCAGGGTGCTGGAAGCTTGTGCCTTCCGAACTGGGGATTGTCTGACTGTGATGATGGGGGAGCCTGGAGCTCCTGGGTTGTTCCCTTCAGTCCATTTCCCAGCCTCTGTTCCTGTACTCTCTAGTCTCGGAACATACTGGGTGCTGCCATTTGGGGAGTGGGAGGCTCTGCTCTACGAACCATAAGTAGGGATGTGGGCACCAGAGCCTGATGAAAAGCGATCCTGGAAGGGTCCCTCGGGCACATGTCCTTCGCTGCTCTGTGTGTCTGGCAGCCCCTGGGCTCCCAAGGCCTCTGGGCACCACCCCCTCATTCTCCAGTTCCTTGATTTTTTTTTTTTTGGCCAGTGTCTTATGATCCCTGTATATATCACTTCCTAGTTGGATATCCACTTACATATCATTTTATAAAAGGACATAACTTAAAACATGAGTGATATCCTCCAAGACCTTCCATTGAGCTCCTAAAGTGGCAGAAGATACTGGATTCCCAGATGCTCCTCACTTGGCCCATACAACAATTCCATTCTTCATTTTCAGACAGTATTACATTACACTAGGCATTTAACACCTTATTATAAACCAAGCTTTGTGTTAGGTAATTTCTGCAAACTCAAGGCCAGTGTAAGCATTCTGAGAAAGGTTATGGTAGGTTAGGGTGACCTATGACGATCAGTTGGTTAAGGGTATTAAAAACATTTGACTTAGAGCTGGGTGTGGTGGCACATGCTTTTAATCGCAGCACTCAGGAGGCAGAGGTAGGTGGATTGCTGTGAGTTCGAGCCAGCCTGGTCCACAAAGCAAGCTCCAGGACATCCGGGCAGTTATACAGAGAAACCCTGTCCCCTACCCACCACAATTTCTTTCTTTCTCTTTCTTTCTTTCTTTCTTTCTTTCTTTCTTTCTTTCTTTCTTTCTTTCTTTCTTTCTTCTTCTCCTTCTCCTTCTCCTTCTTCTTCTTCTTCTTCTGTTTTTTGCTTATACAATTTTCAACTTACAAATTTTTGGGTCTGTAACCCCATTGTAAGTCAAGGGGCATCTACATACACATGCTTTAACCCATCTACACCTATTCCTTATTTTTGGTTGTGAGCCTGGCCTTTAACAGCTGAGCCATCTCTCTATCCCCTTTTTCTAATATTTAGTTTATACATTGGACACAGCACAGAAAGAGATGAACAGTACATGAAATCTTGACTGTGTACACTATTTCTTTGATTTTGAAGAGTTGAAGCAAATGCTAATATTTTTATAAGGTGACACAGGGTAATCTGTCGTGTGGAAAGTCTAACAAGAAGTAGACCAGGACTCCTGTAGTGTACTTTTACTTCTAATCACATTGTGGAAGTCTCTGGTATGTTTTTCCTAAAGAAAAGTCTTGCTTTATCTGTACCTTACTATGTTGTTGTACTGTATTTTTTTTATCTTGTGAGATGTAACTTTGAACTTTTCCTGCTACTTATTCTTACCTTTATGCTTATTTTATATGTCTGGGTGTTTTACCACAGGCCTACAATGCCCATGGAGGTCAGAGGAGGACATCAGACCCCCTGGGACTGGAGTTACAAATGGTCGTGTGCCACCACACAGGTGCTGAGAAACTGAAACGGGGTCCCCGAGAAGAGAAGCACATGCTCTTAACCTCTGAGCTGCCTCTGCAGCTCCTCCTGCTATTCTTTGTTAGGAGATAAGCTTGCTTACACTTGGAGAAAGGAGGCACGGTAAGACAAGTCTTCCCCTTAAGCCTGAGGGGAGTCTCCTTCTTGCTATGTGTGGAAGGTATTAAAAATATAGACTGAAAATCCGAGTTGCTTAAAATAGTCATAGACATTTCACATCAAATTGCTTCTCTCTTGAGTTGGGAAAAGTAGTTACTAAATAACCTTAGATGAATCACTTTAGATTTTACAGAACAATCTTAGTTGCACTAGTTTCTAAATTATTTTATTTAATGGAATTTCTGCCCTCCCATCCCCCTCTCTCTTTTAAAACCTTTTTCCTGTCCTATTTGGATTCCATAAGGTGCTCCACTGTAAAGTTTCTTTCTGGAAGTTACTATTAGGAGGTTTTGCAGTGAACCCAACTTAGCTTCCTTGACTCACTGCTAACTCCTTGGTTTGAGCCACTATTCTCAAGCTGCTCCCCACCTGCTTTAGTGGCACCCAGAGATGATTAATGTTGGTGTAAACGTGTTAGTTTTCAGCTGTGCTGGAATAAATGCTGTTATGAGACAAATGATCTCGAATATGTAGGGGCAGGTAAAAATAGAAGAGGCCACTCTTCTCTTGATTATTACTCTCTCTCCCAGTCTTCGTTTCTTTGAGCCTTATTGTGCATTATGGCAGTTATCAGTGCAGTTTTGAAGCAAATGGTTATTCCATTAGGACAACTCTGCAAACTTTACTATAGGTAAGCAGGGCAGGATTAGTGGGAAATGCAACAGTCAGGTGATTCCTAGTAACAGTTGGGCTCATGGTATTTCTAGTGGTTGCTACATTTTCCTAGGTAAGCTGTAAAATTTCCAATAATGATTTGGGTATTCCTAAATTTTAATTAAAAAAAAAAAAAAAAAAGACATGGGACTCCTCCTTACATGTTGTTAAATGTAACTGATAACCGCTGACATGGACAGGAGGCTAGGCAAGTGTTAGAAACATGTCCGGCTCTATCATGATGCTAACTCACATCGCTAAGATGGCTCAGGGTTAAGAGCATGGGCTGCTCTTCCAGAGACCTGGGTTCAACCCCCAGTTACCAAATGGCAGCTCACAACTGTCTGTAACTCCAGTTCAAAGTGATCTGCTGGCCTCTTTTGGTCTCTAGGTGAGCTATCAATGATTAAGGGGGGAAAAAAACCACCTCACCCTTCAGGAAGCCATAAAGTGTGCCTCAACGTTGTGTCTCAGTTCTCTTTTTCACCTTCTAGTGTCTGGCCTGATTACTTTCACAAAATTATGATAAATGCTACAATGACCACAAAACCACTTGTTTTTAGAGAAGGACCATGCATCCTATTTTCCATTTATCTGAGGCAAAATGTTAGATGGTAGAAGGTGACACTTTCTAGGTATCCCTAGGGCATCCATTTCAAAACACCGTAGGAACCCTTGCCTTCCAAGCACTTTACTTTAGAAACAATGCTGTTACCATATTGGAATACTTTACACACCCAGCAAAGCAGTTGGTTAGAGGTACTGAGCCAATCAAATCCACTGTCAAATCCTGCTGCATAACTGCAAAACGTACCTTACTTCAGGAACTTCTCATCTCCAGCATTGTCATTTTAATAGGTCAGGGTTCTCTAGATTAACAGAACTCACACACACACACACACACACACACACACACACACACACACAAACACACACGATTTATTGAAATGACTTACAGGCTGAGGTCCAGCTGATCCAACAATGGCAGGGTATGAACTGAAAGTCCAAGAATCCAGTAGTTGCTCAGTCTACAAGGCTGGGTGTCGCAGCTGGTCTTCTGTACACTCCGGACTCTTAAAGAAGTAGGCTCTAATGCTAGTGAAGGAATGGACATTCTAGCAAGGCGAGGGCAAATAAGCAAAGAACAAAGCAGCCTTCTCCCATGTCCTTACGTAGGCTTTCACAGGTGTGGCCTAGGCTAAAGATGTGTCTTCCCACCTCAAGTTCCAAATTAGAAGTGGATCTTACAGCCAGGTAGTGGTGGCGCACGCCTTTAATCCCAGCACTTGGGAGGCAGAGGCAGGTGGATGGATCTCTGAGTTTGAGGACAGCCTGGTCTACAGAGTGAATTTCAGGACAGCCAAGGCTACCCAGAGAAACCCTGTCTTGAAAAAAACCCACAAAACCCAAAACAAAACAACTGTATCTTTCTATTTCAAATTAACCAAAATGTCTCGTAAGTGTGCCCTCCATTTTTGGATTTTAGTTAATCCCAAGTGTAGTCAAGTTGACAACCAGAAATAGTCATCAAAACTGTCACTGCATTGTTTGCCTGAACAATTGTTAATGCTTGTAAACTGTCTTCCCAGTTTCTATTGATGTTTCCCTCAACAGAATCAAGACATCTTAAAAAACTGCTAGAAAAGAGCAACCAGCAAACCACAGTAGATCATGCCACTTTTCTGCTTAAAACCTTGCAGATTTTCCACATTGCTGAGAATGTAGACCCTTTTAAAGACTTCTATTTAGGGGCTACAAGCTACTGCCTACAAACCAAACCTAACCTGCCACCTGTTTATACCAGTGCTGGGTTTTTTGTTGTTTTGTCTTTTGGTTTTTCAAGACAAGGTTTCTCTGTGTAGCCTTAGCTGTCCTGGATTCACTTTGTAGACCAGGGTGGCCTTGAAATCACAGTGATCTGCCTGTCTCTGCTTCCTGAAGTGCTGGGACTAAAGGCGTGTGCCATCACACCTGGCTTAGCAGTGCTCTTTTACTGGAGCTCAGTCACACACTGTCTACAGCTGCTTTTATACAGATCCTAAGAGCTAAGAGAACAAATGACACAGCTCAGCCCATCTCCTCTATTCCATCACTTGATTTTCAGCTAACCTTTCCCAACTCCATCTCAATCCAGCCTTTTCTAGTGGAGCTCATACTTCCTGAAATTATTAGCATCACCCAGTGACCCCTGTCATCATTACGGTCTCAGTTCAGCGTCAACTCCTTGGAGACTTTCTCTGACCTGACAAACAAGAGTGGGCCTTTCAACTACTCACCTGTTTGGAAAACACTAAGACTGGGAATTTTCTTTTACAATGGTGAGAAAGTATTTGTCTCAAATTACCTAGTTTTTTCAACACTGCAACATTCAGTTATCCTGGGATACATGCAGCACATAGGGGCTTTAGATGACCCCGACATTGCAGGCACCATCTAATAGCATAGTCAGGAGCCAGCTGAACATACTACCTTCTTCTACCAGGCCTAACCAGGGTCACAGAGCTGCTTCACAGCCAGTTTCACCTGGTATATACTGGCCTTGACACTTAACCATTGAAGACAAGTGCTACCTCTTTTTCATGCAGGCTTAGTGCCAGGGGAACATGCTTGCTTGTTTTTCCTGGGGCACTCGTCTAAGGCTATCTGGAGTGCTTCTGGAGTCAGTGTCTTGGGCTGCTAAAAGACAGGTGACAAGTGGTTTGTCTAGATTTGGGTCTCCTCCAGTGATACGTTCTTGGCCCACAAAGCTCTTGTGGCAGGGGCTTCCATTTTTATGATTTTGGTGAAAACATATTATGCACTGTTTATGGAAAAATAAACATTATTGCATTGTTTTCATCATGGGAGTGAATATTAAAATCACATACTACTTTGTCTCTCCCCCAGAACATAAGCTCTAGGAGAGAAGAGACCTTGCTTTGTTCTGACCCATTTCCATTTTCCTCAGCACAATATGCTTATAATGGCATTGTCTTTAAATGAGAAACACCAATGTATAACTGCTGAGTAAACGACAGACTCCAGGACACTCTTCCAAGTCAAGTCAGCTTCCAAAGGTGTGTTCCAATGGTGCAGGGCTGCATTAATGTTGGCCTCACACCAAGAGGAAGGTGAGTCAGGATTTGGCCCCACTATAGGCACAACTCCACAAGATCAAGTCTGAATATGGGTCCACCACGCCCTTGGTCAGGTAGGGTTAAATCAGAAAAGTGATATTCCAGAACTGAACAAACACATTCTTAACATTGGGCTGATTATGGTTAAGAATTTTATTATCAAAATTATTACATCTCTTGTGAAAGTTCAAATGTTACAGCAAGGTGTAAACACTCCACTTGAGGAAGAAGCAATGCTCCTTCCCTTCCAAGAGTCCCCCCTCCCCCCCCCCCCCCCAGAGGTCTGGTCTTGACAGCACCCTGCCCACACAGAGTGGCTGGGGTCTCTGCACGTGCCAGGCAGGGTGAGGGCCGCCTGCCCGCTGGCCTCTCCCTTTAGCTTTTAGCCAAGGGGAGAATGCAAACCCCAGCCCAAGTGGAGAGACATTTACATACGGTTTATATAATATACAAGGAAACCGGCATCCCAGGCAACATGATTTCCACTCCCAATGCTCTCCCAGACTGATAGGTTTGTGGGGAAAACAACAAAAAGAAAAGTACTATGCTGAGGGTTCAGCATTAAAAACAAAGAACTAAAATCAAAACAACAACAACAAAAATCTCCCCTCATTTGAGCAAACACCTGATTTCAATTTTGAAAAGTGAAATTTTGTAACAGTCACACACAAAGAGAGAAGACTGTGCATATGATAGTTGTAGGTCAGAGTAGAAAAGGAGATGAAAGAGGAAGGGAATGGGAAAGAAAACAGATTAGAGGTAAGGAGGGAGACTCACAGTATATCTTGTCCAAAAGAAGTACGGTCCACTGCAGCACCAGGGATCACACTGTCATACACTCACTACCCTACCATGGTTATAGCTGAATACAAAATTAGATAAATAAAAACACGCCAGATATTACAGTAAACAAGTGAAAGAAATAAGCTGGCAACCATATGGAATTTAAAAAAATTGTGTACCCCACCTGGGCTGGCTTCAGGGCTCCTCCAGGGGTGTACAACAGGCACAATGCACTGATGGGGAGAAGCCAGTCTGCTCTTGTCTCTCATACAGAACAGTGTTAGGGGTATGGGTGACTTGTTAACTCTCTCACCTGCCCACTCTCATATAAGCAACCCCCAAAGTAACGTGGGGCAGGCCCCACACACAATCACAGCCCTGTCGGTGCCACACCACAACCCTACCTGTCCCATTCTTACCCTGCAGTCTTGAGTGCAAGCTTCTCAGTCATGGAGGCTATCCTGCTCTCAGGATGGCTACTCCTGATTAACTGGGAATAGGAAAATTAAAATTCAAAGATTCCCCAGACCACTAGATTCTTCCTAAACTGGCCTGCCTCACTTCTCTACCTCCTTCACAGGGCTATTATCAAGCTGTGAAACAACATGGGAAGGAGGAATGGGATGGTAACAGCTGGAGCACAATCCATACCAAATCTGCTCCTAAATACCCAGCAGCTCTCCACCAGCTCCTCTCAGAGAACCAGGGAAGCCTCAGTCACAGCAGGTGCCAAGCATTCCTCTCCCTGCCCATTTCCTGGTGGCTTTAAGACAAAGGTAGGGAGCACTCTTGGTGAACACACCTTGACCATGCACCTGCTTTAGGAATGGTTGTCTCATAGGGAACAGTTACATACCTACCTTTTTTTTCTTAAGTGCATAAAACCCTAACACTACTCAGATGGCTTGGGGCTTTGAGATTGGCTCTTTCCACTTTTTCTCTTTTGATAAGAAAAAAAAAAAATTTTTTTTTTTTATTGAAAAAGATGTCCTTACTGCACAAGTAACTACAGGCTACAGGCAAGGATGGGAGACAGGCTTCAACACAAGTCATTGCACTTAGAACCGTTACTAACCAAAACACCATTTGCTTGTTAACAATGTACCCTTAACAGCAGGGAGAAACTTCTTTATAGTCTCTGCTTCAGACAAGATTTACATCTTTCTCCAAGGCCAGAGGCCAGTCATGACCACAAGTCTCATTTCTTGCCAACCAGACCCGTTCCTCTGGCACCTTGTACCCCTCTTCCCCAGCAATATGCTCGGCCTTGGTTCCAGAGGCAGCTGGAAGGAAGCAGCTATGGGCTCATTAAGTTCAGTTTGCCCATATCCAGAAGCCCTAGGAAAGTCCTGTCTGAGTCTTGACTCCTGACCCTTGCAGCGGCTGGAGTCGGTACTGTTGTACACCCCCACTCCCACGATGCGGGTAGTGCTGTGAACTGGAAACCGCAGATACCCTGGAGGCCTGGTAGGCAGCTGACTGCCCAGCACTGGGCAGACTGATAGTCCGTAAGTCTGACGGCAATGACGACCTAGAGTTCTGAGGAAAGGAGGTGGAACTCAGAGTTCCTGTGCTGGACTGAGAAACCGAGTCTGAGGTTGGTGAGTCCGAGGGGCCCTGTGCGGTAGGGCTAGCAGCACTCGAAGAACAGCTCCTCCTTGGAAGATTGCTGCCAGTGCTGTTTCCAGAATGTGGCTGGCTGCTGTAATACCCTGGAGTCCCCGTAAATGGGGCCAACGAGTCTGTGGACACAGGGTGGGCAGGGCTGGGGTAGGACGTGGAAGAGAGGGATGATTCTGAAGAGCCATGAGAAGGAGGGTTTCCAGGTCTCAGTGCAGTAGTTCGATAACTGTATCCTGGAGATTGGGTGGGATGTCCTCTAAAGGGGGACGAACTCTGCTGAAGGAGGCTTTGTGACTCTGTCCGTGGACTGTCACACTGCAGGAGCTTGGAAGAGTTGGGAGGAAAGCATAAGGAAGTTTAACACAGTCCCTTCAAGAGTTTGAAGTGCTTTTAACATTCTATTTTTATTCTTCACATGAAAAAGTGGTGTGTGTGTGTGTGTTTGCATGTTATGTGTTATGCCACTAATGTGGAGGTCAGAGGACAATGAGTAGGAATCTTCTTTCCTTCCACTGTGTGGGTTCTGGAGATTACATTCAGGTGATCAGTCTTGACTACAAGTTCCTTTACCCGCTGAGACATCTCACTAGCTCCCCTGCTCCCTAGCCCAAAAAACCCAAACATTTTTAAAGGATACAAAAAGCAGCCAAATGGCTGTCTCTGATCTCATTTGCTTTACTGAGATCTCTTGAGGTTAGCAGATGATGACTGACTTACAGGGTTATTGAGACACAGCCTGTAGCTGACAAGTGTATCATGACTAGGCAAATGGCATCTAAACCCTATAAGCACCTGTCTTCCTACAGCAGGCAGTCTCTAGACTTACCTGATAACTATATCTGGAGGGGCTGTAAACAGTTGCTCCTTTAGAGAGTGCTGAGCTCAATGGCTCCGGGCCTTCTCCATCTGCAGGGTCTGGAAGGTATTATAAGAGTCAACTTGATTTCTCAGAATACATAGGAAATTAGCATCATTTGGTCAAATCATCAATGTTATCATCAACACATGCTGCTCTCTGTGATAAAATGAGCGCAGCATGCCAGAAGGGCAAAGTAAGTGGTTAATTATGCGCTAAATTTTAAATGCCTCATCTTATTCTTGTCTCCTTCTTTCTCTTCATCCTTCATGGAGGTGGAGGCCCGGAACTTTGGAGATGAGAGTTACAGAAAAGTATCCCTTGGGAAAAGAGCAGACAGACAGCAAGCAACACTAGATCTCATGAATCTGTAGCCCAAAGAGTAGGACTGAACTGGAAGGTAGCACAGAGAAGAACCCAAGTGTGCCAGAGACCGACTCACTTATCCCAGCATGTTGTGAACTGGGTGGGTCAGGTGGCTCACCTGACTCTTTCTCTGTGATGTTACTCTCCCATGTGGGAGAAGGCTCTCCCTTTTGGGTGACTCTCACACTGCTTCGAAGAACTTTAGGGATGCTTCCTCCTTCTCGGAGTCGTTCAACTGATGTAGGAACCATCCTGCAAATGTACCAGAAATTAAGGGCCAGGAGTTTGAAACACATAACATGACAAAGATGGTGCAGTACTGTCTCTTAAAACATCTTCACAGTATTTTCTTAAGGAACTACTGAATACAGGCATTTCCTTTGCTTCAAACTATATAATGCAATACAGCAGACATTAACTTCTTTTAAATTGTTTTGAATATAAAATTTCTTCCCCTGTAAAGCTGTGTTCCTGAAACATATACTATAGTTTAATATAGGATTCTTAGATTAATGAATATAGTAATTTGAGACTTGTCTCCTCCCGGGCTCATTTCAAGATTCCCATGCTTCAGGGTCCCTGAACCTACTGGCCAGATAATCTGGCTTGATCAGTGAACAATCCTGATCTCATAAAATAAAGTGGAAAATGTTAGAGCCAGACACCCAATGTTGACCTTGGGCCCCTAAATGTACCCATGTGACTGTTCCCTTCATTCCACCTCTGAAAAAAGAAAAGAATGAGTGCTGTACTCCTGGCTGGGGTACTGTTAAGCATATTTATAATCCTACTACCCAGGAAGCCAAGGCAGGTGGATCAAAGAGTTCAAGGTCAGTTTGGGTTACAGAGCAAGACCTCCAAACCTTCAAAAAAAAAATTGCAAAAACAAACAAACAAAAACAAAACAAAACAAAAACTCCAAACCAAACCAATATTCCTATCTCGTTCACTACTCAAAACATTTTGTTGCTCTGTATATGTTAGCTGCATGGGACAGAGTTCCTCATGAATTAGAGAAACTTGTCATCAGCAGGATGGTTGAGTTGGTAAAGGTGCTTGCTACTAAGTCTCAAGATCCAAGTTCAATCTCCAGAACCAACATTGTGACATGGAAGAACTGATTCCTGAAAGTATCCTCTGATTTCCATATGCACGTATACACACACACACTTAAAAAACATAAAAAAGAAAAGAAAGAAGAAAAAGAGTAATTTGGCTGGACTGTTTACTTACTTTTCATATAAAATAAGACAACCGAAGAGCTTTCTAAATAAAACAGATTTTGTGGCTTGTATTGACTAGCTGAAGAAGACAGATGGCAAATTAGCTGCCTAATCTCAGAAAAGTGCTCCTATACATTTTAGGTAAAACTAGAAATGATCTGTAACATATCCTTCCTACCTGAATTGAATTATAAAGCTAATTTAATATAAACTTACCACCTACTGCTGATGTTTTCTTGAGGTCTGCAGTGAGAAGACGACGTGCCCCGGGAATCTGATGGGCTTACTGCCTCCACATGGGACGTGGAGGAATGAGATGGGGAGAACTTTTTGTGAGGGGATGAGGGGGTTCGGGTTGAGGATCCCTGCACACCAAGGGCACCAGTGTCAGAAACAGAGTTACTGCTGCCTTGCCCAGTTCCTGCAGACTTGCTTTTGCTCTGTGAAGAGTCACTTCCCCCACCAGAATTCTCCTTGGCTTCTTGTTTCCGTTTGCGGTACTCTAGCAAGGATACCTAGATATGAAAATGAAACAGTATAATTAGTGGCTTACTAGCAACAGGGGAAAGAAAAGATGGGAGTCTTGGGTAAAGCAATAGCAATCTATGCAGACAAAACAGGCAACAATCATCACAAAACGTTATTGTATTTTTAAACTATTATCTATGTATGTATGATTGTGCATACAGGTGCCTGAGTTGGAACATCCCTGGAGAGCTAGAGTTATATGGGAACTGAACTCTGATCCTCTGGATTAGCAGTATGTGTTCTTAACCACTGAGGAATCTTTCCAGCTCTTATACAATAACCTTTTTCTGGTTTAAGCCAGTCAGAAACTGGTGAGAACAAAGAGAATATTCAAAATGTCATTTGTGAGGAAATGGTGTTCAAATAGATTCTATCTTCTTACTTTCTTCAGAGAAATCTGTGAGATTACTACTACCTTGGTCAACTATCTGTTATGTTCAACAGTGGGGGCATCTATAAGAAGCAGGGCAGAAAAATGGAATGTTTATGTATCCTGGATAAACATTCTTTATTCCGTAGGGACACCTACTCCTTAAAAAACAAACCCACAATAAATGAAGTATCACTAAGAGGAAAAAGCCAGTATTTCAGGGTTCTTCATACTACTAAAAATTTGAAGACTGACAATGAAATAAGGATTATTTGTATTATATATAAGGGAATAGAAGTATTAAAGAATTAAAGCAAGGAGAAATTATTTCATTTTTATACTTCAGCAACCTGTCTGTAACTTGGAAACTTTTCCCAAATCCTTAAAACCACATTCCCATCTTTACTCATTTTTTTCCTGTCAACACAACAGAGCCTTTTCCTGTCCACCCAGTACTGTGTTTTATTGCCTATTAAGCTTACTGTAGAATCTTGTTTCTTGGTTAATCTAGAAGTTATATTAAGGTATAGAGTAAACTTATTGAGTTTTTAATTTTTTTATTTGTGTGTGTCATGCACATACAATGGTGTATGTATGAAGTATGTGCATGTATGGAGGTCAGAGGGTAACTTCAGGAGTGGCTCTGTTCTTTGACCTTGTTTTGAGGGAGTTCTTTTTATTTTTGCTCTGGAAGTATGTATGTGGAAATCTGGCTGATTCTCTGTTGCTACTTTGTATCTTCCTCTGAGGCTGGGATTATAGACTTGAGCCAATCTGGCTTTGGTTTTAAGTAAGAAAGTGTAAGAGTGTGTGTGTGAGTGTGTGTGTGTGTGTTGCATCGTGTGCTTGCCTAGTCCTGGCAGAGGTCAGAAGAGGGTGTTGATCCCCAAGGACTAAAATAAGAGTCCTGTATGAGTCACCATGTGGGTGCTGAAAATTGAACCTGGGTTCTCTGGAAGAGCAGCTCTTAACTGCCAACCCATTTCTCCAGCCACTAGCGCTGGCTTTTTAAATATGGCAAACTCAGGTTGTCAGATCTACATAGCTGGCTTTTTACCTGCTATCTCATCTTGTTGACATGTATTTTATTTTTGAAGGAAGATTTGGATTCTTTCAGAGATAGTCTCAGCTTGTTGTGGCTGGTCTCAAGTTCCTATCTATGCATCCCAAGTGCATGGCTTATAGTCAAGTACCATCGTGCCTAGCTCTCTTTGTCCTTTCAAAAGTTTTCTATCAGCTGGGTGTGGTGGCACATGCCTTTAATCCCAGAGCTCTCTGTTACACAGAGAAATCCTGTCTTTAAAAAAAAAAAAAAAAAAAAAAAGAAAGAAAGAAAATGAAAAAAAAAAAAAAGTCTTTGTAGGTCAAAGAACAACTTGGGAAGTGGTTTCCCTGTGTGTCTTGGGGATATTTATGATTTGCTAGGCATGGCAGAAAGTGTTTATCAACGGAATCATCTCACTGGCCTTAAAATACTACTTCATTGACCTGCCTGCATGCATATGTGCCTTCAGAGGGAAGAAGGGGATGAGACGCCTTGGAGCTGGAGTTATTGCTGGTTGTGAGCGGTCCCATGTAGGTATGAGGTTCTCAACTCAGGTCCTCTGACAGAGCAGTAACTGCTCTTGTATCCTGCGCCATCTCTCTAGTCACCCAATTCTTGACTTTATATTGTTAAATTCAGTACAAAAATCTGGCATATCACAGATGTCTAATGTATTTTAGAAATAATTTCTGAAACAAACTCTACCTTCAATTACCTGTATTTCTGAAACCAGAAATGCAAAGACATTTGTCATGTTGTATATTTGAAAGTCAGTACTGCTTATGCAAGGCTTTGAGCCTCCACCATTATGCCTATTGTGTGCTACAGTTTCCCTTTCATATCCTAGGGGCTCTTAGTTTTGTACTTAAGTGTTAAACATAGCAGAGTGGGACAAGTGTTATGCACTGGAGCTTGGAAAGTTCTGAATTATCTGGGTAATAATCTTTGAAAGAGACCCTGTGTAACACAAATACTTACTTTTTTCCTTTGTGGTGGGTTCTGAGGAGCAGATGGGACTCCTTCACAGGCCCTTTCACCACCAGGTGACATGGATCCCCGAGAGAGGTCTTTTATAAAACCATGTTCATATCTGCTGGAAAAGCCTTCTGCAGGGGAACAATATCCTCCATCTAAATGCAAAGGCTTCCTGTCCCCCACCAAGGGCGATCCTCTATAAAGTCCATCTGCTCGAGGCATAGCGTTCAAAGGGGAGTAGGCGTACATCAAATTGAACTCTGTCCTAAACGCCTGATCTGAGTTTCTCAACAAGCTCTGAGGGCCATCTCCACTCCTGCTTGGGAAGCCAGCCTCGGAGGTGGGAGCAACGGAGGGATGAGAAGCCAGGTCAGGATGACTGCAGTTGAGCAGGGAAGGCCTATCAGCGCAGCTGTGAGTGCTCGAGTCTGGGTATCCCACTTTTGTCAGATCCAGGTCTTTTCGGTGACAAAGCTGAAAGAATAAAGATCAGAGATATAAGGCATGGTAGAAAGGAAAACAGCCAAAGGGCAGAAAGGGAGTAAAGGGACACAAGTGTACAAGGAGAGGGACAGAAGAAAGAAGAAAGAAGAAAGAAGAAGAAAGAAGAAAGAAGAAAGAAGAAAGAAGAAAGAAGAAGAAGAAGAAGAAGAAGAAGAAGAAGAAGAAGAGGAAGAGGAGACTCATTAACATTGGTAGAAGTCCAAGGAGCAAAAGTGTCCCTATACCACATTACTAAGGAATCTCCGTGTTGCTGGGTGAGAATACTGGGGAAGCTGGCATCAGGCAATTGCTCAATTCATTCTGTGTCCTCTGCTTTCTACCAATGTATCAAAGCACAGATAAAGCCTATCACTGAAGTGTATGGCAAAGCGAAAATGCACCAGTGGTAAATCCACATACTCTCCTTTAGCTCCTAACACCAAGATTTTCTCTATTAGGTCAATTGCCTACAAAGAAGGTACCAGAAATCTAAATACAATGTCAAGTATTAACCAAGAACAGAACAATCTATACTTAAGTAACAAGATGGACTCAAACACCCAGGAAATCAATAGTTAACTAGTAAAATACAATCTTTTCAGATTCATAATCTATAGAAAACTCTAGTGACTCAGAATTTGGTTAATTCTCAGGGATTTGGGCCCTGATTATTTTACAGATTGAGATTAAAGATCAGCTAATTTGTGTGATATGACTTTCTCACGTACTCTGGTGCCTCACATTTGACCATGTCCCCTGGAGGGGGAGACCTGGTGGCACTCAGAGGAAGGACAGCAGGTTGCCAAGAAGAGACTTGATACCCTATGAGAATATACAGGGGGAGGTAATCCCCCTCAGGAACAGACGTAGGGGAGGGGAATAATGGGAAAATGGGGGGGGGGGGGAGGGAGGAATGGGAGGATACAAGGGATGGGATAAACATTGAGATGTAACAAGAATAAATTAATAAAAAGGAAAAAAAAAAAGATCAGTTAATTTGCTGGGCAGTGGTGATGCATGCCTTTAATCCCAGCACTCAGGAGACAGGGGGCAGGCAGATCTTCTTGAGTTCAAGGCTAGCCTGCTCTACAAAGTGAGTTACACAGAGAAAAAAACCCTCTCAAAAAAAAAAAAACAAAAAAACAAACAAAAAAAAAATCTGCTAATTTCTAAAAGGTACAGAGATTATAACTTTCTCTTTAGGAGGAAAAAGGCTCCATGTAGATTTACAGGGTTAATAATTACTACAATTATCTACAGCTTATAATAAAAGCTAATAGTAAAAATCTCAATTTTGGATCTCTGCAGCAAGAGTGTTTCTGAGAAAAGCACTCAGGTTGATATCCTAAGAGGTGCCAATCACTCTACAGCAACTGTATCCCAGCCACTGTAGCTTGTAACCCAGAGTGTGAGGTTATGCTTCCTTGCATATTTACACCCAGCAAGGCACTCCAAGAAAACAAAGGAAAGCCAAAGAAAGTTGGATTCCCTTAGGAAGCTGCTCACTTATCACCCAAAGTTGTCAGTTTAACTCCAATAATACATTGCTGACATGATACTGGATCAGTGCCTATAAACTTTACTTTCCTTGTTAACAAACAGGTATTATTCACTACTTTCTTAAACAAGGCTCTCATGCACACAGAATCTGCATCTTTTGAAGATTCTCTTCCTTAATGAAACTCTTCAGCCATTGCTTACCCCAAATGACAACAACAAAATCAACCACAACATATACACAGCTACTTAATTTCCCTTGGTCTATTCCCATGGTCCTGTACAACAGTTAAAAAGAAGATTCACTCTTCTTGTTGTGAATGTGGCTGCTCTCCAGCCCAGCACCTCCACAATCAGAACCACACTCATGCACACTCACTCTCAGCCTCCATGTGTGACTGAGATGTTGTGATAACTACCAACTCAGGTGACAGGGATATGTTCATGAGGGTATGTTCTGGAGGAAAGAAAAGCATCTTCTTATTTATCTTCGAGTCAAGAAGCAAAACACAACAATAAGTACAGGCAAGCATGGAGGTTAGCCACAATTTTTGGGGGTAGGAGTAGGGATGGTTAAGAATGCACACGGCATGGTGGCACATGCCTGTCATCCTAGCATTCGAGGAGGCAGAGGCAGGTGGATCTCTGAGTTCGAAGCCAGCCTGGGCTACAAAGCCAAGGCTACACAGAGAAACCCTGTTTTGAAAAAACCAAAAACCGAAAATGAAACAACCAAACAAAACCAAAAAGATTGCATACAGAAATGTTTTTAACTGCAGAACTCATCTCCATGGACAAAGTAGTTTGCTAAATGCTTCTTGGTGTCTTGGAAAGCACTTAAGAAAAACTGGTCATAATGTCTCATGCTGAAAGTAAACACTCAAGTGTAACTCAGAAAAGAGCTAGGTGAGATGGTACAATGTTATATTATTTTATAACTTAGAGGACTTTCTTATGGGATGTGCCTTATCCCTTAGTCTTCCTAGAGGAACTGTTTCTTCACCTCATACCTTCTGACCATAGTCTTTCATAATTCTCTTACCAGCTTCAGACCTATCAGTTATCTAGAGGTATACATACCTGGAAACCAACAAGAGGAGATGGCCGTTCCTCTCAAGTACCTCTAGCAGAGTTAGAATCCACTGTACTTTACAGACCACAAAACAAACAACAACCAAACAAACACCCTCCAATACCATGTATACGTATATTTCTTCTGTGACCTATATAGGATACATAGGACAGGGCATTTAGCTGAGGCAGTACCTTTCCTAGCACATGGGGACAGGACAGTGAGCTCTAGATGGAATGATGTGAACGGCAACAAGAAAGCAAAGCTAGCAGCTATGACAAGGACTGAGGGTACTAAGGGCTGGATAAGGGGAGGGCTCTCAATATACACATTATGAACAACTGTGGCCCAGAGAGCAGACATAGGCTACACCATGATAGGTTATATGGAGGTACTTCAGCAAAACAAGGTTTGGAGAGTGCGTGTTTTTCAATATAGATCTGAGAGTACATGACAAGGGAAAGGCAAGGCTAAGAATACTCTGTTCTCTCAAGTTGCTTTCATTCTTCTTGATTCTTTCCCCTCATTCTCTCTGTGTACCTCATCCCCTCAGCACTAGATATGTCCCCAATGCATGTTTCCTATTCAAAGTTTTTTCCTCCCCACTTGACATTGGCTTTACTTGTGATAGTTTTTTATTTCACTGTCACTTTATTTTTCAAAAAATATTTTGAGATTCTATTTTTATTTTCTGTGTATGAGTGGTCTGCCTGCCTGGCTGCATGCTGTGACCAGAAAGGTCAGAAGAAGGCAATAAATCCTCAGAGACTGGAATTTCAGATAGCTGTGAGGAACCATAAGAATGTGTTGGGAACTCAAAATTGGGTCATCTAGAAGAACAGCCAGCATGCTTAACTCAGTCATCACTCTAGCCTGCATTTTATTTTCTTAAATTCTATCAAAAATTTGTTTCAACATTTTCTTCTTCTAAATAACAACTGTATGTTAAAAAAATGTAATATAGAAGTAAACTGTGTACTATGTCATCTTTCAATATACTATTTCCTTTTACAAGACAGGGTCTTGCTAATGTGCTCAGAGTGGGCTCAAACATAGTGTCTTCAACTGTGGGGATTATAAATGTACGGCCAACGCCCAACTTTGTCATAGTTTTTGATTAAAAAAAAGCTTGCAAACCAACCTTTTTTGTACTTAAATATAGCAAAGACCATTGCTATCAGATTGATGACAAAGACTAGAATGATGGTGATACTGCCTTACTAAATTAGTATTTTATAATCATGTATCTGAATTCTTGCTATTTAATGTTACTTCTTTCCTTCCTGATAATCTTTTGAAATTTATTTTATTTTTTCATTTCATTTTATGTATGTATGTATGTACGTACGTACGTTATAACTGCATATATGTCTGTGTACCATGTGCCTGGTGCCCGTGGAAGCTAGAAAGAGCATCAGATCCCTGGAGTTAGGCGGTTATGAGCCAACATAACCCTGGGAATCAAAGCCCAGTCCTTGGCAAGAACATCAAGTGCTCTCAACTGCTAAGCCATTTTCTAGCCTCTAAAATCTTTTAACTTACTTTTAAAAATTACGTGTCAATGTGTATGTATGTATCTCTGCATGTGAGGGCAGATGCCTGAGGAAGAGACAGAGGCAGCTCCATCCCTTGGAGGTCGGGTTTTAAGTAGTTGTGGCCCACCCAATCTGGGTGCTGGCAATGGAGTTCTGGTTCTTTGCAGGAGCAGTACAATCTCTTGACTACTAAGCTATGCTTTTAGTTACTTGTTTTAATGTTTAAACATTACATTTATTTATTTTATGTCTATGTGAGGAGGTCACAGGTTCAACTTGTTAAGTTGGTTTTCTATTTCTACCACGTGGGACTGAACTCAGGTAGTCAGGCTTGGCAGCAAGTGCCTTTACTTTACTGACAAACCAATCTGCTTCCTGGTATACCTGTTTTGTTTTGGAGACAGGGTTTCTCTGTGTATCCTTGGATGCCCTGGACTCGCTTTGTAGACCAGGCTGGCCTCGAACTCACAGTGATTCGCTTACTTCTGCCTCCCGAGTGCTGGGACTAAAGGCGTGCGCCACCACGCCCGCCTGCTTCCTGGTATTTTAAAATTATGCTTAGCGATTCACTAAAACCTATGTTTTCTTTCTTAAAACACTTCATTTACATAGCATTTTACATGTATTAAAAATGAAGCAAGGGTAGAAAATGTATAAATTTGCTTGTTTTGGAAGACACCCAATTTCTGTAATTTCATATTATAATGAAATGTGCTATGATAAGGTACAGCTCTACCTTACTATAAAATTCTAATTGCTAATGGAAAGCTTCACTGTTAGGTAGACAAAGTTAGAAAGGTCTGAATTCCTCTTTATTATCTGATTTAAAAGAATGACACAGGAATATGATAAATTCTCTAGAAAAACCAAATGAAACCAGAATAGTATTTTTTCCATCTAGAAAGGTTTGCTCTATAGTAAGTGAACACTCGACTGAGTTAGAAATAGAGCAGCACATCGACATGGGTTCAGTTGCTAGCGCCTTTAGAATCCAGGTGTTGTCAATCATTACACAGAAAAGTCTCAAGAAGAGGTTGATCAAGACAACACCCAGGAGCGAAAGTCAGAGGTTTTTAGTGGGTGGATCAAGTCCCTCCCCCATTTAATTAAAGCAACATGCAACATGAGGTAGTTTTATTTGTTTTGTGTTCCTCCCCACCCCAAGTCAGGGTTTCTGTGTACCCCTGGCTGTCCTGGACTCACTCTGTAGACCAGGCTAGCCTTGAACTCACAGAGATCCTCCTGTCTCTGCCTCCTGAGTGCTGGGATTAAAGGCGTGCACCATGCCCAGCAAAAAATGTGTTTTTAAAACACATGGGTTATATTCACATCTGCCACCTGAAGTTGAATATACTGAAAGGACTGTGTATAACATTTTTAGGAACAGCCAATATACGTATTTCTAATGTAATTCAACCATGGATGCATGTTATTAGCCTCTAGTGTACCTCTTAGTCCTAATATGTTATAATGAGGGAAAATCACCTGCAGTGGGAAAAACAAAAGAACAACCCCTATCCCCACCCCCACCCCCCTTGCTGTAAGCAATACCCCAATGTTTCTAAGTCTGTTTCCCTGAGGTGGCAGTGGAGGTACCAAAGAACCTGGGAAAGACACTTTACATAGGAAGAGCCCTAGACACACAGACCTGAGCCTGCATTATAGTCAGAGCTCCCAGGCTCATGAAACTAATGGGTACCACAGGCACCTAGACACCTCTTTTAACCAACACAAATACTAAAGATAAAGACTCCACATGCTTACTACCTAAAATTAAGATCAAAGGACTGAATGCCAAAAGAAAGGTGAATGGGATCTTGGCAGCACTATTACTATTCTGGCAAGAACAGGGCTGCCAAGACAGGAGGCTACCATCTACCATCCCATAGTGACCCTAGGTTGCCAATTTTCTTAGAAATGAAGAAGGAAGACAGTTAAGAAACATCTGAAATGATATTATATTTGAAATGAAAAGGGATAAACAATGACTTTCTTATCAATCATTCCCAACAACCAAACCCCAATCACCTCAAACTGCAGAGGAGTGTTCGAGCGACTAGCAGTAGTAAGAGATGTGATTGGTGAGAACATGAGGCTGTATCCATTTCGACACTCCTCTTCTCCTGGGTGAGTCTGGCCAGGTGTGGTCAACTGGGGACTCTTTGAGCCTGAGCTGGGAGGGGGCGGTGTAACTGGAGACAGAGGCCGAAGCAACTTGGTGATATTCTGCTCCATCAGATAGCGAGACTTCCATTTCTTTAATGGGCTCAGTAAGTCTGTGAAACACAAAGCTTGGATGAGAGCTGAATCATATCTTACTGGAAGGTAGGTAGCAAAAGCACTGACCTCTAACTGTAATGAACCCTCTTTTTTTGTTCGTTTGACTTTGGCTTTTTTTGAGACAAGGTTTCTCTGTATAGCTGTGGCTGTTCTGGACTCCATTTGTAGACCAGGCTAGCGTCACAGCACCCTGCTTTTAACTCTTCTTACACCTCATCCCATTAAATAATCTCCTCTAATCAAACCCAAAGCCTAACACACTATTTCCCCCCCCCCCCAAGACAGGGTTTCTCTGTGTAGCCCTGGTTGTCCTGGAACTCACAGAGATCCAACTGCCTCTGCCTCCTAAGTGCTGGGATTAAAGGCATGTGCCACCACTGCCCAGATAACCAAACATATTTCTAATCACTGCAATGAATATAACTTCTGAGGCATTCCATGTCTGAGAGAAACTCTACATGAATACAGACAATTTTAATGAACAAGCCACCAAGGGGTTTACTTTTTTCCCCCTCCTGAAGTGAAACATTAAACTTGTGTTAAAACCACTCTACTTAACTTCTATACCTGCTAAGTTGTCATATCTGTACTTGTCTTTTCTTATGTATCTATGTGCTCTTTCAGCAGTTCTTCTGGCAAACACTCCTGAGTAGGAGACAAATATGATTTTGCATCCTCATCTAGCTCCTGGAGTTCAACAGTTGAACACTAGGAGCGAGAAAAGACAATAGTTTCTATAAAAAAAATTCTCAATAGCAGGCTACCAAGCTAGCAGGCTACCAAGAAGAGACTTGATACCCTATGAGCATATAAAGGGGGAGGAAGTCCCCCTCAGTCACAGTCATAGGGGAGAGGAGTAAGGGGAAAATGGGAGGGAGGAATAGGAGGATACAAGGGATGGGATAACCATTGAGATGTCATATGAATAAATTAATAAAATTAAATTAAGAAAAATTCTCAGCTCGTTCTGATTAGACTAACTGTACTCTTAGGTCCATTTTAAAAACCAAGTTACTGTACTAGGTATTTTAGTGACTGTGTTCTATGGTTACTTGTTTTCCTTGTTTTGTTTTTTTTGAGACAGGGTCCTGTAACTTGCTGTGTAAACCAGGCCAGTCTCGAACTCAGAAATCTGCCTGCCTCTGCCCCAGGCCCTAGTGCTAGGACTAAAGGCATGAGCCACTAGGGCCAGTATGGTTACTTGTTTTTAAAGACAAAACATATCTCAGAGGACAAATCTTTATTTATTCACTGGGTAGTTAAAAACATCATTTATTTACTTAGTATATGCTATATGCAAAGTTAGGTGTGTAAGTGTCACTATATACTGTTTCGAAAGACCTTAGAGAAAATATGTAAAATATGCCTGGAACCCACATGAAGGTAGAAGGAGAGAACTGACTCTCAAGTTATCTTCTGAACTCCACATGCATAGTGCTGCCCCTCAGTAATAGTGATAAACACAAACACCACCCTCCAAAGTAGGTAAAGTCAGATATAGTGTCAAAGAACTATAGCCCCAGCTACTCAAGTGGCTGAGGTAAATAAAAGGACTGCTTCAGCCTAGGAGTTCAAAGTTAGCCTGGGCCTCAACAACACTATGAATTCCATTTCTTAAAAAATAAAACAAATAAAAGAACAACACTATTTAGGTGATGTTTACCAGGCATTGCATGGTATGCTTGATATGAAAACAAGATGTCTATAAATCTAGCATTACTGTTATTATCATCACCCTGTACAGAAGATGAAGACTCATGTGTCCCCTGCCCTGTATGGTGCTAGAGCTCATATTTGGGGCCTTACATACCCTAGACAGGTGCTTTTGCCAATAGAGCTTTCATTTCCAGTTACCCTGTCTACACTCTTAATAAAAGCATGCTAAAGTGTAGCCCCATGGCGTAGTGGAAACAATAACAATCATACCAAGCCTTCAAGGCAAAATCTGGATCACGATCAAGGATGTGCTTAGAAAGATTCATTCCTCTGATGACAATGGTCAATATATAACTAGAATTGCAAAACTACTGGAGTTAGTAGAATAGCCAATACAAAGAGATATCAGGCACTGACTATATTAAAATGGATAGGATACTTATTTTTCTTGTTTCTCAGGATTTTTCATTTTCCTACATTGAAAGAGCAACTTTCCCTTTTGGTCTTTATAGCACATGTTGTTTTATCCTTTTAAAAGTGTTTAGGTACAAAAAGCAAAGATGTAATTCAAGCCTAATCTGCACAATAATTTTAACCACCTTTAAAGACTTAAAACCCAATCTTTAAGAATTCCGTACTGAGGGTTCAACAATATAGCTGCTTAAATACATTCTGTGAAAAGCATTGTAGGAAAACCAGGGAAAGCGGGAGGGCAGTTGAAGGGGAAACACAACACCTGCTACACAAATGAATGAATATAGTATCAACAAACAAACTTGAATCTGCCTGAATTCATAGGTCATTTGTTTACTTATTTTTTTGCATACTGTCAACAAATGTAGACACACACACACACACACACTTTAAAAACCTTGCCACAGTATTTCCCAGGATTATACAAACAAACACATACTTAAACCTACACACACAGATTTCTGTTAGTGAATACAATTTTGTTAGTCTCTTTCTTTGGGGGTAGTGTGAGGTTTGTTTTGAAATAGGGCATTACTATTGTGAATTGGGCTGACCTTGAAGTGGCAAGGCAGTTCAGGCTGGCTTCAAAATAGCATCCTTCTCCTGTCTTTGCCTTCCAAAAGCTGGGATTACAAGCATATGTTACCATACCTAATTTATGAATACTATTTTCCTTTACTGAAATTATAAGTGTACTCCAGTGACAAAAAAATGTCTTCCACTTGTCTTTGTACTTGTTTTGTTATTTATAGGGCTGTCTTTTTTCTTTTCTTTTCTTTCTTTCTTCTAATATAAAGAGTGACTATGGGAGCCAGGTGGTGGTGCCAACCTGGTCTACACAAAGAAACCCTGTCTTGAAAAACAAACAAACAAACAAAAACACAATAAGTAAGGGCCTAGGAGATGTGCATGCTTGAGAATCTGAGTTTGCATCTCCAATACTCATATGAAAAGCTAAATATAGCTGCACTCTTGCCTGTATTTCCAGTGCTAGGGGTGGGAGGGGACCAGATGACTGGAGCTTGCTGGCTGGCAGCCTAGCTGGAGCTTCATTGAGACAATCTCTCAAAGGATTAGTGTGAAGAGCACTGGAGCAGGACACCTGACTGCTGCCTCTGATCTTTGTGCATATATATCCACATATTTACTTATGCTTACTACCTCTGTATTTACTCTCTTGTGAATAATTTGCTAATGTTCAGCTTACATTGTGTCAGTATCTGGTCTTTCTTGTTTGAGTTCTGTAAACAAAGATGCTGATTGTCAAAAACGTTACAAATACACATTTTTATTTTGTTTGCTTTTAAATTTTATTTACTGGTGCAGGAGAGATGGCAGTGGTTAAGAGCACTGTCTCTTCTTGCAGAGGAACCAGGTTCAGTTGCCTGCTCCCACAAGGCAGCTCACAGCCATCTAGGACTCCAGTTTCAGAGAATCTTAATGCCTTCTTCTGAACTCCATGGGCACGAAAACCATGTGGTGCACATACATATGTATAAGCAAAACACTCATATACAAAAATTAAATCTAAAAAAAGTTTTTTATTGCTTTTACTACAATGCTTTTATTAGCCAAATGTATCTAATTATATCTTTGCAATTCTATCTCTGAACTATGAAAATAATACTCATTGGCCTATCACCTTTAGTTAACTCTTAATTCCTATTTAGCCTGTAAATAATTTTATTTCATGTCTATGTGTATTTGTGTATGGATGTATGCATGCTATGTCATGCACTTGGAAGTCAAAGGACAACTTGGGAAGTTGAATTCTCTCCTTCACCATGTGCATCTTAAGGACTTATCTAAGTTGTCAGACTTGGCAGCAGGTCCCATTTATTTTTTGAAAAGGTCTCACAATACTTAGCCCAGACTGGTCTGTAACTCAATGTTTATGTGTGTTTTTGAGACAGAGTCTCTCACTGTGGCCCAGTATGTATTTTAAGCTGGGGTGGTATTAGCAGTTGGCAATTTGTCTGCCAGTCTCCCAATTAATCGTAATAGGTACAAAGCACCAATAAAAGAATTTGTTTTGAGGGTTGAACTGAGGGACACACACATGCTAGGCAAACATTCTACCACTTAGCTATATTCTCCATCCTACTTTATACTTAAGGGGAAAAAAGTGTGTGTGGCCGTTCTGTCAAGTCCATTTGTGGAGGTCAGAGGATAACTTTTGGGAGTGGGTGCTCTCCTTTTACCCTGCTGAAGCAATCAGTACCTCTACTGCATAGCTAGCTGGTCCACTCACCTGTCTCCACAACCTCATTTGCCACAGCAGTGCTGAGATTATAGTGGCACTCCACTATACCTTATTTACAACTGAGCTAAAATATTCCCCCTAGCTTATTTCTACTGATCATCAACAACAACAACTCAACAACAACCACAAACCAGTATCTTTTCTGAATAGTATTCTCTTTCTTATACAATAATATAGAATTATCTTAACATGCACACACCCACCCACCTTTCTGAGAGGCAGGGTCTTGTAATGTCATTTAGGTTGGCCTCAAACTCATGATTTTCCTTTCTTAAGAGTCTCCAGTGCTGGAATTTCTATGCATATACAGTATCTAGCAATACTGATAAATTAAAAGGAAAAAACAAACAAACCTGGCTAGTCATGCTCTAGCTACCCAACTCTAGTTCTCAGATTTTCTTTGGGAAATATTAGCATAATATTCCCTGCACCCACCCTAATCTCACCCCGAGAAAGGGCTTCTTTGTGTAGCTTTGGCTGTCCTCAAACTCAGAGATTTGCCTGCCTCTGCCTCCCTGAGTGCTGGGATTACAGGCATGTGCCACTGCACCCTGCTAGCATAATATTCTTATCAATAAATTATAATTAGACAACCAAGTGCATATTACAAGGGGAAAAAAATCTAACACAGTACTCAGGTAATATAATTAGAGGGAGCACCCTCATTAATGACTATGCATGATTTCTTTCAGCTATTCGAGCTTTGATTCCCTCTTTGTAAATGAAAAACTTGGTTTTCAGGGTTCTCTACTTTTTATTACTATTGTGAATAGAACATACTTTTCCATTTGTCCATCTTTATGTTATAATTAAATGTTTAAATACTGGTTTTGTATTTAGCCACTCAATAAATGGCTACTAGTTTTTTCAGCAGATATTCTTGCATTTTCTAGTTATCTAACTGTATTACTTGCATATGACAACAACCTCTTTACTAGTACTTACATCTCTTTTTCTTTTGGAAGAGAAAACATGCTTTTAGCTAAAAAATAATCAAGTAAGGTAACTTGATAATTCCCTTGCGGGGGTGGGGGGGGGGTGAGAGGGAGTTCAAGACAGGGTTTCTCTGCGTAGCCTTGACTGTCCTGGACTCACTTTGTAGATCAGACTGGCCTTGAACTCAGAGATCCGCCTGCTTCTGCCTCCCAAAGTGCTGGGATTAAAGGTGTGTGCCACCACCATTGCCCGGTGATAATTCATATTTTTGAGCTTGTAGTGTGTGTGTCATATGTGTATAAATCCATGTGTGAGTGGACACATACAACTGCACGCAGAAGCAAGAGGACACTAGATATCTTCTTCTACAGCTTCCACTTTGTCCTTTAAGACAGTTTCTCACTAGACATGAACATTACTGTTTTGGCTTGGCTGGCTAGCCAGCTAGCTCCAGAAATCTACCCATTTCTGCCTCCCAACACTGTAATTATAGGGATATGCATCCATGTCTGTCTTAAAAAAAAAAAAAAAAAAGGATTATGGGATTCTATTCAAATTTGGGTTCTTATGCTTGTAAACCAAGTGTTCTTGCCCACTGAACCATCTTCTTAGCTTTAATAGCTCACCCCACTAACCCTCTGAGACAGGGATTGTCTGTGTAGCTCTGGCTATTCTGGAACTTGCTCTGTAGACCAAGCTGGCCTCCAACCCAGAGACCGCCTGCCTCTGCCTGAATGCTGTGATTAAAGGAATATACCACCATGCCTGACTTGATAGCTCATTTTAATGTTTAGTTCTCATAACAAATATTTTGATTACAGCATACTATGTATCAACTATTTTAAGGTGTTGTAATTCTTAAAAATGATGACTTCTCAAGGTCTTATTGTGCATCCCAGTATTATAGATAAAAATTATTTTTTAAAAATCAAAATTATGGTTTATCTGTAAAGCAGGAGATACAAATGCTCAGCTGTTATTGTTTCCTTACATTAAGGGGAAAGCCGCTTCAGTAAAAAAAAAAAAAAATAGGTGCATTTGAGAGTACAGGAAAATGTGTGTTCTGGCAAACAATAGTATATATTCACTTATAAGTAGATATTAGCCCAACATAGATGTCTTCTGAGAGACTCCACCCAGCAGACTGGGACAGATACTGGAAAT
Organism: Acomys russatus; assembly: GCF_903995435.1. Taxonomy (NCBI): domain Eukaryota; kingdom Metazoa; phylum Chordata; class Mammalia; order Rodentia; family Muridae; genus Acomys; species Acomys russatus. The sequence goes on along the minus strand of NC_067149.1, from coordinate 40,669,842 downwards.
CATAGTTTAAGAGATTAATATCTGTCCTGCCCCAGGTTAACTACAGCTATTTTAAAATTTAACAGGAGTCTGTCTTGATTGATTGTTAGCAGGTTAAAAAAATACTGCTGTAGTAAAAATTACAGGCCTAATAAACATTCTTAAGACACTTTTAAAGTCATGACCACCAGTCTTATATTTATAAGATATAGTTTACAACAGAAAGCTAAAGACAGACAAGAATTGAGCACAGATATGCTGGTCCTCAAGCTTATCAGAGATTTGCTGAATATGGCATTAAATATATTTAAATTAATTATGACAGAAAATCTTACATCTTAGCAATAACTCCCATGGTCTCTGAGAAGATTTGGCATGGCAGAGGATCTAACTCTGGATTGTGGTCTCTAACCACTGGAAAAAACTGCCCCAACGCTTCCCCTGCTGCTTGGCCCAGCATGTACTGTGGACAAACTGGACACCCGGAGAGTGACTGTCTCACGTTGCTGAATACGAGGTGAGGTCAATCTCTTCCGTGTTCTCCTTCCACAAAAAGAGCCTCTCATCTTCTGTGCCTCTGTGCCTGACAGCCAGACTGTCTCTGTCCATGGTGCCATGTTACCACAAGAGACAACTAAGACAACTGTCTAGGTACCAGGAGATGTCTAGTCACCTCTGTAATTTTGATTGGTACACATAAAATCATCTAGGTTACAATTTATTCTTCTCAGGTCTCTGATTACATTGATGGCTAAGCTAATGGTAGCTTGACAGCTAGAAGACAATTAGATCTACTGTTAGTACGCTAGTCAATCCATTAGCTAGTTAGAACTACTAGGTACTAGGTCTCTTTTATTTAAAGACAAGCAGGCTTGCTTTGCTCACAGGTTTCATGTTAAATAAAAAATAGTTTTTAGTGTAACTCAACTGCCTGTGTCTCTTAATGAATAACTGGATTTAAAAAGGTGTGGTTTCGATAAGGTCTGAGGATCTGAAAGTTTAAGTTTGGCGAGTCTAAGATATTTAAGGGTTTAAGAAAGCATTTAATAAAGGTTGATACATGAAAGATAAAAATGTTAAAAGGTCTAAAAAACTGTTCCAAAAAGGTGTTTTAAGGTTGTCTATTAAAAAATGTTTCAAGTTAATAAATGCAAGTGTCTAAGAGTCTGAAAAAGTGTTTTAATATTTGAGGGTCTAAGAAGTGTTTAAATGTTGATAAGTGCAAGTTATAAAAGTTAAAGTTTTAAGGGCGCTTCTCATCATGCTAAAAATGAGTCTGTCCAATCTGTATATCAAGTCTTCTGAACTGAAAAAAAAAAAAAAAAAAAAAAAAAGCTCATGTTTTTACTAGGTTTCAAAGGCATAAGCCTACTGTAGCTGTCTTATGAACACAATTTTAACTTCTGTCCCTAGTCTGCATTTGTCTCAGCAGATTTTCATCTGGCTAACAGACTCCATCCAGAGCTGCTGAGATACAGATCTGCAGGAAGCTGATGTAAACCAGTCCAGCAGATATGACTACTCCCTGTCTCTTCAACTGGATCAGCTAAACAGACACTTTTGATAAATGCCCTAGTGGCCTTTGACTAACTTTTTCAGCCTTTGTAGGCTCTGAAAATAGCGCTCCTAATGTCAGCAGGAAGAAGCTTCAGAAAAAAGAGTGACTCCGCCTAGTTTCCCATTTTATAGGCTGAAATGCTAAGTCAAGGGCAATTCTTTGATGTAAGAGACAAACGGGCCTTTAGTTCTGTTTCTCCAAGTCATGCTTTGTACCCTTTGCATGATAGACTTTATGTTATGTTTGTTCAATTGTTCTCCTTGATTGACTACCCCAGTGTCTACTGACCTTTGGTTCCTACTTTCTATGGCGCAAATTATGGTACTAAGACAAAAATATACAACTATACAATCTCTAGACCTGCTTTAAGACTGAAGCAGTTACAAGAAGAATGGGGGAATAAAGGAACCAGCCCTCCCCCCTGTAAGGACTCCCATTAAGGCCAAAGTCTGGGAAAAGTCGGCTTACCCAGTCCCTCCCTTAAGGACCCCCATTAAGGGCAAAACATGTAATTTTCTAGAGGGTTCAGCTTGACTCAAGGACAGCCAGCTTGTGTAGGGTCCAGCTTGACTCAAGGACAGACAGCGATATCAGATCATTCTGTGTGTGTTTGTGTGTGTTTGTGTGTGTGCGCGTGCATGCGTGCGTGCGCGTGTCAGGGACAGGAAAAACCTTGAAAAGTCCAGCTTGACTCAAGGACAGTCAGTTTGTGTTACAGCTTGTTTTTAAAAATTTCCACTACCCCAAAATTGTACTTACCCCTCCCCAACTAAGAAAGTCCCAATGTTAGTCTATTAACCAATCAAGTTTCTCTGCTAAGTTCTGTTTCTGTAAAGAGTATAAAAAGCCCATGCTTCTGCTCCTCGGGGTCTCCAGTTCAAAAGAGTTGGCAGACCCTATCCTGTTGGCTCAATAAATTCCTGTGCGTTTGCATTGACAATAGACTCCATCTCTCAGTGGGGATTCTGGCAATAGACTAGAAATCTCTCTGGAGGTCTCAGTTTTACAGGTCCATGAGATGGTGCAAAGGCTGACTGCTTAAAGGTAAATTCTCAAGACCCACAAGGTAAAAGCAAAGAACTGACTGCTGCAAATTATACTCCAAAACCTACATGGGTGTCAAGTGTGTAAGCATACATGTGTGTGCACAAGTATGTGCATACAACATGCTCATACACTAAGAAAATTTACAAACATCAATGGGCTAGGCATGGTGGTTCATTCTTTAATCCCAGCACTTAGGAGGCAGAGGAAGGCGGATCTCTGAGTTCAAGGCCAGCCTGGTCTACAAAGCCAGTCCTGGACAGCCAAGACTACATAGAGAAACCATGTCTCGAAAAAGCAAAAAACAAACAAAAAAGTCAATGATAGTTACATTATTTCATCAAGATCATGTGAACACAGATCAAGTAACAATTTCTATTTTTCTTTCATCAGTTAAAGCTTGGGCTTTAAAAAGAATCTATATAATTTGCAACTATTAGTAATTATGAACATTTTTTATACTTAAATATTTGGTGTCTACACCTTTGCACATGATAAATCTGGAGAGACTGTTAATTAGAATCTTATTCCGTCATTTTCTATTGAAAAATCTTTTTCTTACTATAGTAACTCATAGACTGTGTGATCACAGAAACAAGATCTAATACTATTTGAATAAAGTACTGAGTGTGGTGGTACCTGCCTTTTCTAACTGGCACTTGGGAAATTGAGGCAGAAAGATGGCAAGCTTGAGGACAGCCAGGACTGCATAGTGAAACCTTGTCTCAAAAAATAAACCCAAACAAATTATAACCAACCAACCAAAACACAAAGAACCCAAAAACAGTAAGGGAAAGCAGTTTACCATGTCCTTATTTCATGGCTATGGTAATAGTCTTCAACACCATGTGCTATAATTTGCCACTAGTGTCATAGGGAAGCTAACTGCATTTTCAGCAAAATACTTTTATTACTAGCTTCCAAGTTTTATTTTAAAATTTTAGACAAAGAATCCAAAATTTTAAAGATGGCTCTACGGAAACTATAGAGTAGAAAGAATATGGGTGCATAGCATTTACTTTATTGTTAAATACAGAATTTCCTTTATGCTCACTCTAACTTGAAAAGTATTGGTTTGTACCACACATCCACTTATGGCCATTCCCAGGTAGTTTCTTAGCATTGTTAAATTTGAGGATGAAAGCCGGGAGTGGTGGCGCACACCTATAATCCCAGCACTTGGGAGGCAGAGGCAAGCTGATCACTGTGAGTTTTAGGCTAGCCTGGTCTACAAAGGGAGTCTAGGACAGCCAAGGATACAGAGAACCCGTCTCGAAAAAAAAAAAAAAAACACTAAATAAATAATTAAATGAATAAAATTGAGGATGGGAAACTTGTCTTCATTTTCTTAAGTATTTAAGTGGTATTTACTTCTAACCAAAGATTTTATTCAACTGTTAGTAGTTCTGAAATTTTCAGTTATTAAGGTATTCCTAGGGGGAGAAAAAAATATGTATATATATACACACACACATACACTATTTACAAATAAACACCACATCTCTTCCCTGTGTCAATGGCAATACCTCTTACTTTTATACAATTTTAGCTTCTTTTCTGACTCCCTCCCCCCGCCTGCCCCCCAAGACAGTGCTTCTCTTGTAGTCCTGGCTGCCCTGGACTTGCTTTGTAGACCCAGCTGACCTCAAACATCTGCCTCTGCCTCCCAAGTGCTGAGACTATAGGTGTGCAACACCACGCCTGGCCAGTCCATCAGCCTTGATTACACATTAAGTATAACCATAGTAGTGGAAAAGTTTATTATCTTTAGTAATTGACAGGAGTATTCTATGTAGAATGAGAGCAGTAATATCTATTATTGGTCTGATACTACACTAAGCATTTTGTATATATTACTCAATTTCTTATTAGATTTCTAAAGAAGGCATTGCTATTCTCACTTTACATAATTAGTTCAGAGAAACTTATCAACACCACATAGTTTAAGGGTAGAGAACTAGTCCTCAAACGAAGATCTGTTTGAAATTTTTCTACTGTATCAACATGTCTCCTCACTTTCTTCAACAACTTTCCTCAGTATTCTTATAAACAAAACTTTTGAAACTCAAATAAAATAATTCCACATGATTCGCCACACCACATTTGAGTGATGGCTACTGACTGGTTTCTTTATGTAATGTTTTCTTGTGTTTACACTGATGCTTAAGGGCAAAGTGTGTTCAGACAATGTTTCTTTATGCTTGATGGAGGAGGTGGAAATGTAATGAAGGCTGACTCCATTGCAGGGAAGGTATGTGGCGACAACGATTTGCCTCTCTAACTGTGTGATGGCCAGGACATGACCTGCTATGTAGCCTTTGATTTCCAAGACTAACTCTGTACTCATGCAGCACGCCCACCAGGTAGAGGGAGGAGGCACACATTACAGTCTATTCAGGTACCCTAACTACACTTTTAAAGCTGTCAATAAGTTGACACAATTGGTGGAAAAATGACTCAAAATTTTTATTAAACTAAACCTGAATCTGCCTCATTAGATGAACAGATTAAACTCTAGATGAACGTAGATAAAACAAATACTAGTGAAATTCTTTTAAATTCAACTTCATAATAATTATTCAGCAAGTCACACAGTGGTTAAAAAATAACCATAAAAACAAACAACTCCTGCCCCACACACAACAAAGCAAAACTCTGAAGTATTATGTTAGCTGTAGCTTTAATGTGAGTTTTAGTAACAAATTTGTTTTCTTTTGAAACAGTGTCTTGCTATGTATCCCAGGTTGGCTTTGAACTTAGAGCAATCTCTTGTCTTATTTTGTTTCCCAAGTGCTGGGATTCTAATATCACCATACCTGGCTATGGTATGTTTTGATTACCCAATATTCAGAAAAACTAATTTGAATTTGAGTACTGGAGAGGATGAGCTTGATACCAGCCTAGATTAAACAGAGAACCCTGTCTAATAACTAAACAAGCAAACAGGGTATCGTAAGTCAATGCACCAATGCTTTCAGCTAGAAGCCTGCAATAGAACGCTGTGAGACAATGGATCAGATCATTTTTTGGGGAAAGTTTACAGTTCTTGGGGACAAGCTCTTTTAAGAGAGGGAGGGAAAAAAAAAAGATAATAATGACTCATCATTAATTTCCTTATTTCCTGCCCCTTTAGTCAGGTCCCACCCAACAAACCAGGTAACACTTCCATTTTGCCCACCCTGAACATCAGCGTTCCACCACTTCCTACTGTCTCCCCTTACAAATACAAATAAAGATTTCCTAAACTTACTACTTTAAACGTATCTAACCTTTTTAATAACCATTTCTGCTGTTATCTGTATACTGTCTAGTTCCTTCTTTGTCGTCCTGGGAAAACTGATCCCTGACTCGAGATCTTTCTCTTCCTCTGTAAAGACAGATGTAAATTAACTATTTAGAGAACACACTATTTCTTTTTATATTAGAGTACCAACACTGAAAATTTTACTGTGAACCTCAATTGATGATGTTCATTTTAAAAATGGATCAGATACATACCTGCATTGTCTTTACAGATACTAGAAGAATTACTATTCTCATTACTTTGGTATAGGTGCTGTGTTCTAGTCTCTTGGGGCACAGATGATGTCTGAGTCATCCCTTCTTCCAAGGCCTGCTTTATCCAGCGCTATAATGGTGGAAAATCCAGAGAGAGAATTTTCAATAAACATATAAAACTATTTAAGACACCTATTTTCAATGCATTAACCAAATCGTTATATATTAACTGGTGAGAAATGCAATACAAATACATTCACACAGTTTCATAGTCAAGTGGTTCTGGATAGGGTCCTGTCTGTGTAACCACGGCTGGTTTCTACTGCTCTTTCCTTTCTTTAATGAAGATTACTTTTGAAATAGTTTCACGTAACCTAGGCTGGGCTCAAACTTGCAAAGTAGCTAAAGATGACCTTAAACTTATAATCCTCCTTCTACTCCACTTCCAAGCTAGGACCACCAAGTCTATGTGATATCAGGGACTGAAGCAAGGGAGGCAGTCTACCATATAAGTTACAGTCCTAGTTCTCACAGCCAAGCCAGTTTTTTCTACTATACAAAACTCAAACTGCTGGAATTATATATAACGGGATCTTTTTTAAAAATGTAGGCTTTAAAAAAAAAAAAAATAGAGTTATAAGTTGCTCCCTACTCTGGCTCTCCTGTGCTAAGACAGATACAATTTTAATAAACATTAATATCTGCTAGACTGTCTCTCCAAATAGGAAAAGATGAACTATCATAATTTACACCTTTAGAGAATATATACCATGGCTAAGTAAATATTCTCTTCTACAAAGTAGTTCTAGAAACCTTGTGGTCACTGGATACTTAGAACCTAAGAAAATCCAGGGAAATTTTACTATGAAAAATCTTCTATTATGAAAATATCTTTGTTGTTTACTAACTGAAGAAAAAAGTAAACAGAGAGGAGTGGCTGAGTATATTAAAAAAAAAAAAAAAAAAGATACTCAGAGTCACTTAAATCTCATTCTAGGACATGAAAAGATGTCTGAAGGAAAGGCAAGACCAAGAGTGATATGCTTTCTTACATAGAGTTCCAACACACAGGCTATCAGAAGCATAATCCTTAGAATATACAAGGGACCTCTTGAGGTCATCTTGGTCTAAAGCTCTTTTGCATAGATGGGAAATTAGCCTGGGAGGGCAAGTGGAAGATGTTTTGTTATGAATATATAATTTTAAACTTTTTTTTTTGAGGGTTTTTCTCGAGACAGGGTCTCTCTGTATAGCCCTGGCCATCCCAGACTTGCTTTGTAGACCAGGCTGGCCTCAAACTCAAAGCGATCTGCCTGCCTCTGCCTCCCAAGTGCTGGGATTAAAAGCGTGTGCCTCCACACCCAGCTCTAATTTTTAACATATTATATACAAGTTACTTAACATTTTTTTCCATTCAGAGCAGAAGACAGGAACTCAAATTTGAGATTCCTATATTTCTCAAAAGAAAAAAAGTTATTAAAAATACTTTCAGTGTCAAGAAGCCATATAAAAGTTTACATTCTAGATCTTAGGTCTACAAAAAAAGGTACTTGTTTGTTCTTCACAATTTCAATCACCCTATGGATAGCAGATCTTTTAAATTCCTGTCCTGTTCACCTACGCAAATTCTACTTAGAATAACTGAAGTCTGGAGGGAAAAAAAACTTTATCTTCTATAAGCTATAATGAAATGAAAAGTATTTTAGGAGGCCCAAAGATGGGTGAAACATGTTGGAAAAGGAGAAAACAATGAAGCAACTAAGTTTTGGAATGTAAAGACCTAGTTTGAAATCTGTTCTTCCAATTACTGGAGATGCCTTACTTTGGGTAAATTTCAGAACCCACTACTAGTTCTGAGACTAAACTACTGTGTTTATAAACTGTAGTCAATGATCTCAATTCCACAGTGTTGTTGTTAAGAAACCTTGTAGCGGGCCAGGCATGGTGCTGTGCACCTTTAGTCCCAGCACTTGGGAGGCAGAGACAGGCAAATTGCTGTGAGTTCGAGGCCAGCCTGGTCTACAAAGCGAGTCTAGAACAGCCAAGGCTACACAGAGAAACCCTGTCTCCAAAAACCAAAAAAAAAAAAAAGAAAGAAACCTTGTAGCACAGCACTGGAAATACCAAATTTCCAAGTTCTTTTCCCAATGTGACTTGACTGGTTATCTCTCTCTCCCCCTGCCCCATTAACAACATGTTTATGTTTAATGGAACAGATTAACAATCTCTCAAAGGTATACAATAAAACAAAAATGCATGGTCTGTTAAGATGGCTCAGTGGTTAAGAGTACCAGCTGCTCCTCTTCCCAAGGACCCAGGTTCAATTCTCAGCACACAGTTCCAAGGGATCTGACAATTTCACACACGGATAGCTATACAAGCAAAGCACTAATATACACGAAAATTAACAAAAAGTCGGGAATGTGGCAAATGCCCTTAATCTCAGCACTCGGAGGCAGAGGCAGGCAGATCACTGAGAGTTTGAGGCCAGCCTGGTCTACAAAGTGAGTCCAGGCCAGCCAAGGCTGCACAGAGAAACTCTGTCTTGAAAAACCTAAAAAATAAAATAAAAATAAAAAGTAGATGTGTGGCTGGGCATGGTGGTGCACGCAAGGCTACACAGAAAAATACTGTCTCGAAAACACAAAACAAAAATAAACAAACATACATTAATTTATTAAAACAACAACGCAAAACATAGTAGTTTTCTAAGGAATCTTGGAGACCAAAGGTCCTTTACATATGTCCACATGATTTTATACAGAACAAAGAGGAGCACTGACTGCAGTCTTACAAGTTTGTTTATATATATGTGTGTGTGTGTGTGTGTGTGTGTGTGTGTGTGTGTGTGTGTATGAAGAGAGGGAGAGAGAGAGAGAGAGAGAGAGAGAGAGAGAGAGAGAGAGAGAGAGAGAGAGAGAACAGAAAAGACAGATTTGTATATTTTTTTGGGACCTGGACTCAACTGAATCTAGATACTCTTAGGACATAAATAAATGTTCTCACAAATGAATCATCTGGGTACAGACAGACAGACAGACACAAACTTATACTGCTTTTAACACAGGAGGCTCATCTATTGCCTCTAATGATATACCAAAGAGTGGGTCTATTAGTAAGAATATAGGTTGTTCTTGTGTTTGAGAGATGGCTCAGTGGTTTAAAGTGCATGTTGCTCTTGCAGAGGACCTATGTTTGGTTCCTAACACCCACATAGAGGCTTACAACCACCTGAGACTCCAATTCAAGGTGATCTGATACCTTCTGGCTTCTTAATGCACCAGGCCTACATGTGGTACACTTACTATATGCAGAGAAAACACTCATATACATAAAAAAAGTCAATTTGGATTTCTAGCTTTAAAGAAATACCATTTACTCTGCCCAGAAAAAGTTGTATGTTGCATAATATAACCTGGACTTTTCCCCAAGAAATAATAAAGCAATGATTTAAACTGAATTCCAACATAAACAAGAGTTTTAGGAAGAAAGGATGGTAAGATGGTCTTATGAGGCTGAGCTCAAACTTCCGATCCTCCTGCCTTCACCTCTCCCAGGTGCTAGGACCGCAATTGTGTGCCACTGCCACTCCCAGTTCATGAGGTGGATCCCAACACCTTTGTGAATGCTACGCAAACACTAACTATTCCAACTGAGCCACATCACTGGCCTTAACAAATAGTTTATGATTCAGTTTTAATGAAGCAGCCTTGTCATGACAGTCTCTTTCAAAACAGTGAGTGATACACAACTGGCAATATAGGTTGGTGGTAAAATGCTTATCTAACATGTAGAAGATCCAAGGGCTAGATACCTAGTCCTTCTTTAAAAAAAAAAAAAAAAGTTGTGGGGTGGGGAGCAACTAAGGATCGTCACAGAGTCTTGGAGAATATGGAGTTCAGTTACATTCAATTTATTTTTATCTGTTGCCAATGGAGATACTACAGATATAAATGCTAAATCAAGTGTTGTAGCACATGCCTTTAATGCCAGCACTTAAGAGGCAGAGGCAGGCAGATGTCCTTGAGTTTGAGGTCAATGTCTTCTACATAGAGTTCCAGGCCAGCCAGGATTATTTTGAGGCCGTCTTTAAAAGTAAGTAAATAAATAAATAATCAAAATACAAAACCTAGCCAGATAAAAGGAGCTCAAAGACAGCTGGTGAGAAGGCTCAGTTTGCAAATGCCTGATGGCCTAACTTTGACATCAACGTGGGAGGCAATGGATTCCAGAGTTGTCCTCTGACAGAACCATGAGAACCACCTTCCGACACGCAAAAGCAAGAACTCAAACAAATGGATTTTCTACTGAATCTAAGCCATAGTTTTAATTTTGTTGCTGTTGTTAGTTTGTTTGCTTGGGTCTCTGCTAATTGGAAAAGTAAGGTGGAACAAAAAGATTACAATATTGCATGCTAATTTCAAAACTGGGCATGGTGGCTGCTGCAAGCCTGTAATCCCAGCACTTGGGAGGCAGAGGCAGGCAGATGGATGGGAGTTTGAGGCCAGCCTGGTCTACAACATGAGTCCAGGACAAGCCAAGCTACACAGAGAAATCTTGTCTCGAAAAATCAAAAAGAAGGCATTTCAAAAGTTAGTCCACATTATTTACAACAATTTTTATATTAATCTCTAATAAATTATTATCTATCTTTCCTTTAAAAAACATACTAGTTTTCTTTTATCTGTGAGTATTTTGCATGAATGTATATATGTATGTGTGTGCGCTTGGAGCATGTAGGGCAGAAGAGGGCATCAAGTCTTCTGGAATTGAAGATAGTTGTGAACCAGCAGTGGATGTTGGGAACCAAACCCAAGTCTTAACTGATGAGCCATCTCCCCAAAGCTTCCAACCAACTCTTCTTAAACAACAAAACAGATTCTACTACCTGGCCTGACAAAAATGCTTTAAAGACTCTATTTACATCCTAATTTTCAAAAGTTGCTTTTCTTAGCATGTAATAACAGGTCTCATGACTTTTTCATATACATATACAGTGTATTTTGACCATACTCATGCCCCTTTCATCCTCTTTCTTGTTCTCTTCCCATTCTCACTAAATCTTCCTTTTGTATAACCAACCTGGCTTCTACTTTCTTATTTATTTTTAAACTTAGTAAGCAGAGTCTCAATAAGGTTTGTTTACAAAAGCTTCTTCCCAATGCCTACCTATTATCACTGAAGAGTATTACCCTCACCATCCCATAATATGGTCCTTCTTCTCTAATTTGTAACACTCCTCATAAAAGCAGTTAAGTTTCTGCTATTACTTAAAAGAAAAGAAAGAAAAACAAAACCATTATCGTTGTGTGTGGATCTGCAGATTTCATGTCTTGTGGATGTTAGAGGACATCTGTGTGGAATAGGTCCTCCACGTTTACATGGGTTCTACAAGTGGGGTTCAGGCAGCTAGGCTTGTGTGACAGGTGTATGTCAATGAACCATCACATCAGCTTCCTGCTATTATTCTTGATGAAGAATTGAACAATGTTAAGTCTGTAGGTACACTAGGTCTTAGTTTTGCCATTCTAGACTTAGGAGTTCTATCACTTAGTATAGCCAGTAAATCATGCTTTATTTTGTATTTTTTGAGATGAGATTTTTGCTATGCAGCCCAGGCTGGCACAATACCCTTGTCTCTGCTTTCTGAATGATGCAACAAGCAAGCACTACCATACATAGTGATCACTGGTAATAGTGCTTTTTTACAACAAACCAAAATTTTCCTTTCCAGATAAACTCTTCAAGACCCAAGACAAGTTAAGTCAATCTAAGTGACTTGGTATAAGTGAATTCCCTAGAGACCCAACGCTCCTTCTTCATTACGTAGATAAAATTCGTATAGTGAACAGATTTCCAAACCCTTTCTTTTGTTTTTATTTATGCTACCAAGATACTTATGTAACTGCATCATGTAAAATCCCTTTCACAAAGATCTGTGGTCAAATTCCTCACAACTCTTTCCACACAAACCAAGTGACTGTATAACTTAGTAGGATGTGCCACTAAGGCTTCTGCATGTGCACTAACTCAGAGGACTGCTTTTTCTTTATGCAGACTCCTGCCTCACTTCTCCCTTCCATACCCCATGCCGCTCTGCTGATCCTTCATATTCCCAACCCCCAACAAATAACTTATGCTCTTGGGAAAGGAGAAAATCTTTTTAAGTTTTGAGGAATTAGGGAAGACCTGCCTGGAACTGAAGACTTCATCACATCAAATAAGCTACATGCAGTATCCTCATGTATGTGATGCCAGTGGAGGAGGGCAATGGCAGACACTGAGGGAGACAGCCTGAATCCAGATCTGAGGATTAGAGAAAAAGAGTTCCGGGGGAAAAGAACTACCTAAAGGAAGTACCCTATGTTCCTGAAAATACTGAAAAGCATTTCAAGTTTGAAGTAAAATCTATTCCGAAGACACCTTTAGAATATATGCACAAATTGTGGGAACTAATAAAGTGCACTCCCAAAACAACAACTAAACACTATTGGTGCTAGACTCACAACAGTAACTGGAGAGTCACAGAAAGGGAGACAGTCTGGTACATCATGCTCCATATGCTCTGGTGTACCAGTAGTTTAATACATTGTTAACAGTAATAGGAATTATGTCAATTATAGGATAGTTTTCCTCTAAACTCCTTCAAGAAGTAATAGTGACTGATTTCTTAGTTACAACCACAATCTTATCCATTTATATGGATGTAACAGTTCTCCAAGTATTTGGGGCCCATTATCACATAATAATCACAAATAACAATCTTAAACAATACCACAAAACCATATACAAAACACATCTGTCCCATCAATTGCCTTGTGCTCTCTCAGTTGGTAACTTGAAACTTTCAGGTAAAACCATATTGAATAGTCACAAGTTTGAACACCAAAAATGCAGTCCACATTCCAACTTGACCACAGTGGCTCCTGAAGCGTCTATGTCCATGTTTAACAACACAACACAACCTCACACAGTCATCTAGAGATTCATGAGCATCTAGGCAATTACGTAAAATATGGCACAACTATATGCATCCTACAGTATTAAACACACTTTCATTCATGGTCAGGTGTAAAACACACACACACACACACACACACACACACGCGCGCGCGCGCGCGCGAAAACATACCTTCTTACAGGAGCTGAATGTGCCATCAGGCAGAAGGGGCCTTCGACGCCTCTCAGGCATAAAGGGTGAGCCAAAGCGAATGTAGTGTTTGGGGGTGGTACAAATTAACGGGGAATGAATAAGACCCGGTAGCATGTTCAAGGTTGTTGCCAATACAGTTGGGTCAGTGGTGATACGTAAAGGGCACTCAACAGGACACTCTTGCTTCTCTGCCTTGTCATTCAACCATTCTGTAACTAGATACTAAAGGTTAAAAAAAAAAAGACCATTAATTAGTGCTGCACGCAACCCTGCTGCCAGAAGCAGTAGTGTACATAATCCACCATGACAAACCTCATCTAAACACTAGAACAGATGCAGCAGCCACAGTGAGGATGACCTGAGCATCAGTCTAAGGGTCACTCTCCTTTACCTTCTCCAAGCTCACAAAGAATACTTTCAGTACCAGTGATTTAAGTTCTGTCTAAAATCAAGTGAACAAAAACAGCTTTTATCTACAATGTTCAATCTAACAATTCTAAGATTACTTCTTTTCTGAGGATTATGGACCCCTTTTGTTTTACTATGATACTTCTTATACTAAATTTAAATTGTTACTTACCTTTTTGGTTTTGGGGTATTTAGATGCAGCACGGTTGACATGGGATCCTGTAACTGATACAACAGCTGGGTCAGACCCTGCTAACTGTCTGTTTTCTCCTGAACTGTCTGTATTTCCAGCTTCCGGAGGAGTTACTGAGTTGTTACTTCCTCCTTCGTCCAAGGCAGCTTGTTGTGACAGTTCTGCCTGTTGTGCACTGGCCTGCTTCTGGCGTTTTAGTCTTTGGGCTGAACTGGTCCGGTACCGAGAAATGCGACTCTTCGGTCGGGGTCTAGAAGGCTTCGCTGCAGGTGGTTTAGGGATTGGTTTTTCTGCAGCTACATCCTGTAACAATATCAGGGCCAAATGTTTACTAGAAATTTCTCTCCTCTCTTGTAAACAGGACCTCCCAGGTTAGCCTCTAGCTTACAATCTTCTTGCCTTAGCTTCCGGAGTGCTGGGATTAGACAAGGCATCTCTTACCCAGCACCAGAAAACTTTCTATCTATTTAAAGTATTTTAAATGACAATGTAGAAATGTGTGAATGATAATAAAGTGAGGATCTACTGTCATTTTAAATATAAGCTTTGGGTCTGGAAAGATGAATCACCAATTAATAGTACTTGGTGCTGTTGTAGCAAGGACCTGGGTCTGGTTCCTAGCATCCACACAGTAGCTCACAGACTCCTCTAACGTGAGTTTTAGGAGATCCAATGCCATCTTCTGACCTCCGTGGGCACCAGGCACATATATACATGTAATTATTCACACTTGGAAAAAAAAATCTGAACTGAGTCATCTATCTTTAACCTCTGCACTCAGGAGGGAGAGTTAAGCAGATCTCTAAATTTAAAGCCAGTCTGGTCTACACAGCAAGTTTTAGGCCAGCCAGGGCTATATAGGGAGATACTGTCACAAAACAAAAATTTCTTTTACAAATGTAATCTTTATGTGCAAAATTTTATAGACTTTTATCATCCAAATAGACCACAGACACACATCTGGTTTAGCCAATTCTATTTCTTTTTTTCTTTCTTTCTTTGGTTTTTTGAGACAGGGTTTCTGTGTAGCCCCAGCTTTCCTTGACTCGCTCTGTAGACTAGGCTGTCCTCAAAGTCACAGGGATCTGCCCACCTCTGCCTCCATAAAAAGTGTGCCCAGCTAGCTAATTCTATTTCTAATAAACACCTAGAAAATAAAAATACATCAAGTCAGTTAAAGCTACCTACCTAATGTAAAAGTTCTTAGCGGAAAGACAATTCTTGTTTCTTTTCTACATCCAAGTTTTACGTTAAACCTTAGTCATTTCTTGGTAAGGAAAGAAATAGATATGCTTACCCTGAGAAGCCTTTGGATGATCAGGCATGTAACTGGGATATTCAGAGTATCAATGAGAGAAACCCAATGATTTGCTTTCACCATTCAGGAGTAGAGACTGAGCTAGGCGAGCCTTTCTTTGTGCTCAGTACATTCTTATACTAAGCTACATATCAGTCTCTAAACCAAATGATTCTATGAACTCATCCCTGTGCTTATCTGGGAGGCACTTCAGCACGGGGGACTCTGTCATCCAATTTGATTTCAGCTCTTACCCTGCATCTCATATATCAGCTGCTGGGATCAAAATGGCTTTTATTTATTCTGATACAGAGCAATGTTGAAAATATTAACTTTTATCATTCTAAAAAAAAAAAAATTGACATTAGTAGACACAAGGACAGTAAGAGTTTCCCCCTCTTACCCCAGCGTGAGAAGACCTTCGAGTATTCACACCAGTGCTCTGTGGGGTGCTTGGGATGGCAATACTTGAAACAGGGTTGCTAACTTCAGACTCAGGAGCTGCAGTTTTTGTCTCTTCTCCACCGGCTGTCTCTGAACTGCTGGTAGTAATCTCTAAGTCCGAGTTGCTCTGTTCCACCGGCTGATCCCGTCGTTTCTTTCTCTTCTCTAAATTTTCAAAAGCATGCATGATGGCTTCAACCTTCCTATCTTCCCGAGTCTAGGGGGAAAAGTTTTTGTTCTGTTTGTTTTGTTTTTGTTTTTGTTTTGTTTTGTTTTAGCAGAAGCTTCAACCAAAAGCAGGTGCAGCTATTTTAGAAATAACATTAGAGCCCAAAGGAAGCAAGCCACAGGGTGCTTTGGAGGTGTGTATTTTATCTTTGGCCCCTTTCCTTTATTTCTCTGCTTCCTGGCAGCAATGGGGTAAGCAGTTTTTCTCTACAATGGACTTCTGATGTCATATTTCTGCTTGCTCGAAGAGCAATGAAGCCAACAGACCTAAACTGAAACCTGTAAAACCTGAACACAGGTAGAAATGGCCTTCTTTCTTAGGCATTCCTGTCACAGGGATAGAGGGTTAACACAGTTGATTCTTTCCTTAGTCTCTTGGCAATTTGAGATCTAACTCAAGACCTTGTGCATGCTGTACAACTAACTGTGCTACCACCAGCTCTACTTGATTTTGGTCTTCAAATATAAAAACACAAAATAAACCAAGAAAACTAACCCAACAAACTTTGTGCTCCACCAGCAAATTTTAGGGAAATCCATTTGTTAGAAGAAAATATCTTAAAGACACCATTAGTTAGCATAAACCACTGTGTGCATGCCTACAGGTAGCAAAATCAATAAAAACTATAATGAAACCCACTTTATGGTAAATATCTTAGAGCTAGAACAAGAGCAGAGATGCTACTATATGGTACTTACCCTCCTGCTGTGAGCTGAGTTCTCCTGGTCATCTGTAGCCTCTTCTTTTCCTTCTTCTGGCTTTTCTTCTGGATTGTCAACTTCCTTTAAGACAGAAGCACTATTAGATTATACTCAAACTTTAAGTAGCATCAACCTGCTTTATTCCGGAATCATCACCTCCCCACTCCTCTCTATGCAACATGCTGGGAATTGAGCCCAGATCCCTATGCATGCTAAGCAGGTGGTCTATGAGGCAAACCATACTTTATTTTTGTTAGTATGTTTCTTGAGACAGGGTCTTATTATACAGGCTTACCTAGCCTTAAATTAATGATCATCTGGCCTCAGCTTTACAGATGCCAGGATTATATGTGTATATCATCACACTAGGCCATGAAAGGATTGCTCTTGATATTGTTATTATTATTAATTTATTTATTTTTCTTTCTTTCTGAATCAGCTCTCGTGTTTCCCTCTTCTTCTTTTCTTTTGACAAAGTTTCTTTGTGTAACTGCCCAGGCTGTTTTGGAACTCAAGAGATCCGCCTGCCTCTTGTCTCTGAATGCTGGTATTAAAGGTGTGTAACACTGCTCCCTGGCCTTGTTGCATGGTTCTTAATATTATAAAGTGAAAAGAAAATCCAAATAAGTGTTCTTATATTGATGCAAATAGGTCTAAAGTCCTCTAAAACAACACCTGAGATCAGAACATCCTAACCTGGACAGGGAGATTACCTCATGCTCACTGGATACCGTTACTTTTTCTGGGACTTCTTGTGGTGGTGGGTCATGATTCTCTTCTGGAGCCTCATTTTGCTGCTCCAGCTCCAGCTCTTTCCGCCGTGCTTTTCTACGTCTGGTCTCTGCTCCAATGGTGGGAAAGCTGGGAGGAGGTGGGAGTGGCAATTCTGCAGCATTGGGATTTCTTTTCTGTATAGGGCAATTCCGGTTTCCCTTGTGACATGCACAGTCCACTTTGTAATTACTGTGCCAAAGAAACAACCAGAAGTGTCTCAGTATTCGTGAAAATAGAATATTATGGCATATTATCTATTCACTTTGTTGAAACATTAGTGGAATAATTCCCTCTGATGTTATCTTTGAATATATTAAAATAGGTATGATACTTTCAATAAATATTCAGTTTTCCTGTGTATCTCTACTTGTAGCTCATGTACAGAAGTAGAAAGAAAGCAAAGTTTCACTAAATCAGTTCTCTGGACTGCCTCTTTTCCTTCCAGAGACAGGGTCTGGCTGGCCTGCAACTCCCTACATAGACCAGTGACCTCAAACTCAGAGAGATCCACATGATTCTGCCACCCATGTGCTGGGATTACATAGCTTTTAGGCAGAAAATACATTACTTGTGAAAAGAATAGACAAAGAAAAAAGGGCAAGAATTGAAAATAATCTTTTTGAGTAAAATCTTAGTAAGGCCATTCATACTGGTAAAATTTTCTGAGGTCTTACCAGTTACTATATTCATAATCAAATGCAATAGTGACTTCAGCATCCTTGGTGATAGCAGATACAGCATAGATACACAGATGAATCATCCCATCTGCAATCATGTGTCTCACCTGCATGAACAAAGTTTCATTAGGTTTGCCTTCAAAGCCAAACTTTCCATAAACGAGAAAAGTGTGACCCAAATATTTTCTGCCCGTTTTGAGTAGTCTATTATTTTATCTAACACCATCATTTCATTTGAAATTATTATATACTAACAAAAAAATTTATTAGCCATTTTCAAAATAGAAAGACCCAATAATATTAGAAACCAGGGTAAAGTCACTATTTTATATCTTAAAGGTATCTGCATTCTGCTAGAGAATTAAGATCCCTTAGCCTGCAAAGAAAGCTGTCAATCTTACTACACTTACTGTAAACACACTGATTAATGCATTTTAGAAATGTCTAGAAACTCTCACAACACTGTACCCCACAATCTATAAAAGTGAAGACAAAGTTTAGGTGGATCTAATGACAACAACTACCACATGGCTATTGTTTTTTTCAGTCCTGTTTATAGACTTATTATCCAGTCGTCTTACTTCTTAGCAAATACTAACTTGCCTTTTCTCATTTCTGTCCTCTCTTAAAAAAAAAAAAAAAAAAAAAAAAAAAAAAAAAAAAGCCTTTCCTTGACTTTAGCCCATCTCTATAAGGCACCACACTTCTGCTTTTTTGTTTTTTGAGACAACGTTTCTCTGTGTATCCCTGGCTGTTCTGGTCTTGCATTGTAGACCAGGCTGGCCTTGAACTCACAGTGATCCGCCTGCCTCTGCCTCCTGAGTGCTGGGATTAAAGGCGTGCGCCACCACGCCTGGCCCCACACTTCTCCTTTTTCATCTATGCATTTAAAGATCATGCAACTTTTACCTACAGACCTTTATCAGGGTGAAGTTTTCAGACTCTTTCTTCAGTAACTGTGTCCTTTGGTGGTTCCAATGAAAGGGAAGTTGCTAAAGATAGCTTACCTCTGCATTTGGTGTACACGATCTTCTGATGAACCGAGCATCGTTACCGAAAGTACGAGCATCGACACACATCTCTACACCATTGAATTTTGAGTAGAAGAGCACAAAGGGATATGGTCTAGGGATATAATTAAAATTCCTGTAATTCTCAACACAAACAAAAAGGCCACCCCACAGCTACAAATGTGATGCATATGCTGACACATAAGGAGCAGTTATTTGCAATGGCTAAGCTAACAAACACCATGATCTTGTCTGCTTCTCATTAATGAATAATCACAAAGCAAGGAATGCTGGGCTTGGAAAAGAGTCATCAGCACTTTAGACACTAAGTGTTTTACACATTTCTCTGCCCTTTTGTACCAATAGCAGACAGGCAGGAGCTTATTTGAATCATTAGCTTTTCCTCAGAAGCAGCCCATCAAGTAGGATCATTTTCACAGTAATACTGACTGGTCACCCAGAACCATGCAAGCCCTCAGTGCTCAATGAATGATGTTCTTACTTTTTGAAGAAATGCCCATTGACCTCAAATTGTTGTCGTAACATGACTTTCCCACGATATTCTATTATAAGAGTGTCCAAAGCCAAATCTCTTGCAGCCCTCAGAATTTTCCGGTGCTTTTGAACACGAGTGACTCTTCCCAGCTGTAACTGAATAAAAACAGAGCGTTAACATTTAAGAATAGCAATAGCAGTGTAGTAAACATTTACAATGTTGCACAACTGTTAAAAGGCATAAATAATTTTAGGTTTTATCTGAGTGTTACATAGCCTGGAGATCAGAAAATTTTCATTTTGACATAAAAGCTCATTTTTCCCAGGAAACATGCTCCAACTAGTGACCCTAGGAAAGGCAAGAGCAAAGAAAACTTAACATGTCAGTGGAGCTGTAGCTAGTTATGAATTTATAAGCTTTTTATAAATCTTTTCTAATTCTTAATTTATCAAACATATACCCTGACAAGTTTAGTTCCTATGACCTGATTTTGGTCAAAGATGATCAGCAGGAAGGTAGTTCACTTGTTAATCTGTATCCCAACCCATTATTGTTCTTTGGGTATTAAAAAACAAAACAAAACAAAACAACAACAACAACAAAAACCTCAATCTTAGTGCCTTTAATGCTTTAGCTCTTACCTGCATTTGGGAACCAATTACTGTATTATTACAGGCCAGCTCAGTCTTATTAATAGTGTCTAAAATAGCAGGCTTGCCCACAAATTCCTTGTTAGAATGCAGGTGTTGCTCGAGGGCATTCTGCACATCTGCACTGTACTGATTAGTGAAAGCTTCTTCATACTGATCAGTCCATAGTCGTATCCGATTTTCCCAGCCCTCAGTGGTATTTTCATCCAAATTCTGTGCTTCAGAGGGAGAATTCTGTAGAGAACAAAGATCAAGTGACTTAGTAAAAGACCATTCATGAATGTGGGGGCAGGATAATCAAGATACTTGTTTTCACTTGGTAGTTGGTGTGGAATAAGAGCAATGGACAGAGAATCAGGGGAACTGGCTTCTGTTACCAATGAACTGTGCAGTCGTGGACAACTTGAAGTGAGAAATTTGTCTGTCTACTTATAAAGTAAGAAATTAATCTAGCCGGTATTTTCATCCACTACTGATTTGATGACCATTTTAAGTCATAAAAGTCAATCTTTTTGTCATCAAGATTAATATCAAATTCCTTAGGAAAAAATTCATAAAAAACAAAAGGTTCTTTAATTATCATAGTGCATTAAAATTTCAAAAATGCATTACTATTCAGCTGTATTAGTATAGCAGTGCAAATGGTTTATCTTTGTATTAGGAGAATGACTTTGTGTTTGTGTCACCTTTTATTTTCATCAGCAAACTAGCTCAGGGAAAGTTATTATTTGGGAGCATTATCAATACACTTTGAATAATACACTGCCATTCTATGTAATCTCCCACATAGAATTATTTATCCAAATGTATTGAAGAAACACTTGCTTACTTTATTGTTTTATTTTTACCATTTATTTACTGGTGTGCATGTGCCACAGAAGAAAGCTTGTGGGGGAGTTAGCTCTCCTTCCACCACAAGGGTCCCAGGGATCAAACTCAAGTTGTCAGGCTTGGCAGCAAATGCTCAGTCATCTTGCTGGCCAAAAACATCGGCTAAGAGTTGTGTCTAGTAGGAAAGCTCTTAATTTTGAGATTAAAAGTCCAAAAACTATTTTCTATCTGTTTGTATAGTTCCCACTTGAATCTTTAGGAAAATTCTCATTAATTTTGAGGACAAAATTTATAACCCAACTTTAATATTACAATTAGAGCAAAACCTTTTCCCTTTTTAGATTTTTAATATACCTACAAGGCTGTGTTGAAACTGTAAGCAAAGTGAGAGTTTATGTGAACTTCTCTGAGAGCCAACAAATGGCTTTCTAAAGGTTTTTAAACTCTGAAATTAGTAACAATAATTAGCTGAGAACAAAAAGGGGGCAGGGTGGTGGTGGAACAGTACAATTGAGACTACAGTTAGCCCCTGAATTCTATGTAAGGTCCTTTTTACTAAGTGAAAAAAAAAAAAAAAAAAAAAAAAAGAAACAAGGAGTTAAACAAATTTGGCTACTTGCAGATCTATCTCATTAAAGAAATAATGCTTATAACATGTTCCACAACACAGCTCAGGCCTCCGAAGCTCAGTAGTTGTGAAGCTGTCTCCTATCTACACAAGAAGTCAGACTTTCAAATTTCAGGCAAAATGTCACTTGACACCACGGATAGCATCATCAACTGGTTCTCCAAACACACATAAAGTAATCCTGGTAAGTTTCTCTTAACTCAAGTCTCTCCTAATTACTACTTATATAATGGTCAACTTTAAGAGATTTAGGGATATGAATGCTTAGAAGAACCACACTTTTAACTTAAATTCAAAAGCTCTTGAATCCTAGTTTTGGGAGATTTGTGCTTATTCATGGACAGGTAAAAGAAGATAGAAGAAAATACGAACAAATGTCCTTTCCATTAACTTTTAAAAACCAACCAGTACTATGACAAACAACATCCAGCCAATATCTAAAAAGCATATTACACACATGCACGCACATCAGCCATTATTTGATAACTTGCATTGCATAAATCTCCACCAAACGTACATGCCAAGAAAAAGGGTGCTATTCCAGTAAGACTACCTCATATTAACAACACCAATTCCCTGCTAACGAGTTATCAATTTCCAAACGGTGATTCAAAGCCTACATACTGTCAAGAAGGGTTACAAGAAAGCCTGGCTCATTACCAGAAAATTCTCACTCCTGAGGCTGAGTCCAGTCACCAGAATAAAACACACTAACCTCGTCCTGTTTAAAAAACCATGACTAACTCTCCAATGTCCCCCATCACAAAGGCAGCTAGTGAAACAGAAATGTGAAAATATTTCGTAAAATAGCCAAGAAAATCCACTTGAAAAAAGCTCCATGAAAACTGAATGGTAACAATTACAAACTCATGAAAAGCAGACTCCAAGATTCCCAGACCATTAATGTCAGGAAAGAAGCCAACCAAAATGTAAGATCAAATGTGAAACACAGCACAAGGAAGGTGACCCCTTACCTTCATCCGCAAGGACTTCCGGGATCCCTCTCGAAATGCCTATCCCAAAGAGGAAAACAAGTAGAACAAAACAAAACTTGGTACCAAGATCGATAGTTATACCCACCAGACTAAAACTAACCAGTATTCTATGCTGTCTCATTTTCTGTGTAACAAATACAATGGTATACCTCAAACTATGGTCAAGGAAAAGGACAGTTCAAAGGCTAGTGAGCACTGACACAAGTCCCAGTACTCAGAGCTAGACAACTAGTGTAGTCTGTAAGAGCATGCACCACTTAAACACTATACGAACCCGACACTGAGCAGAAAGTAATTATAATCCTTAAATTGCAGATTATCAGTTTTGAAATTAAGAAGAAAACAAAGACCAATCCCTTTTACAAACGGTGGGCAAGTGACCTAGGAGCAACCAAGTTGTGATAGGGAAGAAAGAATTGAAAACACCAAAAGTCTTCTTCTGGAGATCCTCTAAGAGTATAGGAAAGTGACCAAGACACTAAGGAAAATTAGACCATTCAAGAGATGTTTTCTCATTTTTCAGTGCTGTTTTGCCTAGATACAATGACAGTCAATCAGCCTAATGACATGAGGTCAGCCATGTAACCAAGACAAGAGCTTCAGATTGCTTTGGGGCAAAGAAGTAGGGAGATGCTGTAAGCATAGTGGAAGCCTAGCCTTGAGGCTGCATCTCATATGGGATTGCGGCAGGTAGTGCTGGCATTCCATACCTGGGATGGTAGCTGAAGTAGAAGAAACTGAGCCTGTGGGGATGGTAAGGTAGGTTAGAGGAGTTTGGTCTGTTTGTACATAATAGAGACCAGCTGGTTTTTTAAAGTAAAAGAAAGTGGTTAAACACTGGCATCAAATTTCTTCAAAGAATTTTAGTGTATTCTTGCTCAAGTCAAAATTTGAGCTATTTCAGGTGTGTTCATACTAGGTACCTTGGTCTTCTTCGTTTTTGGTGCTGCACGACCTTTTTCTGGACTCTTTTTCCGTTTCTTGGGTTTGGTTCTTCTAACAGTTAGGGTGATGCTTGTAGGTGTGTGCTGTGTTGCTGTGTACAACACAGTGGAAGGAGAAAGCTCCTCATCCCAGCTTTCTGTTGCACTGCTATCCCCACCTGAAGGAAGACGATTACACACTTGAGACACTAACATCTCCCCTTCCGTATGCCCTATCTGTTAAGTCATTACTTCTACTATAACTCTACATCTATATCTACATAGATTCCACCTTTCTTCTGAAAATAAGATTTGTTGTTGTTGTTGTTGGCATTAAGATTTATTCATTTTGTGTGTTTGTTTTTTGAGACAGGGTTTCTCTGTGTAGCCTTAGCTGTCTTGGACTCCCTTTGTAGACCAGGCTGACCTCAAACTCCCAGTGATATGCTTGCCTCTGCCTCCTGAGTGCTGGGATTAAAGGTATGCGCCACCACACCCGGCTAAGATTTATTCTATTTTCTATTCCATCTATTTTCCCCATCCAAAGTAGTGTCTAGACTGCTGTATGTAACTATAAATGGATAACTTAAAAAAAAAAAAAAAAGTAATTTATTTATTTTTGGTACTCACAAAGAATAATTTGACTGTTACAGGTCCAAGAAATGTTTCTAGATAGAGCTATACATTTACTTTGAGGGGACTTCCTTATGTGAAAATAGCTATGTACTATAGGAAAAATTTAAATCACAAAATATTTACAGTCAAAATGTGGGTTTAACCCACCTTCTGCTTACCTGATATGTTGTCCTGCTTCCGCCGATGAAGTCTAATAACCTTCCCCCTGCTCATTCCCCTAAAGAGGGAAAATAAACTTAAAGTAGTCCTTCCATCAGCATGCACACAGCACATCATACATGGGAGAAGTTATCTCTGCATATACTACCCCCTCCCTCCCACCTACCAAATGTTTCCAGGACATTAAATTTCATATCAAATTCAATAGCTTTAACACCAATCTCTCATTCCTTGTTGTCAGCAATTCTCACCTAGTGCAGAGAATTCGAGCCAAGGAGCACTAAGGAATCATCTACATTAACAAACACAAGAAAGAATACTTTGAGCTTTTCCCTACTGATAAGAAACCCTAATCCCAGCAACCCAGGTTTGAATTTAGATGGAACAGGATCTTACCTGCACTTGTCACAGTTGAGAAGGAAGCCATCCTGAGAAAGACCACAAGGACACCAGGTAGGAACAGTCTCTCCTTCAGAGTTCGGGCTGTCTCCACAGCGTTCCTCTACGGGCGACGGCAGGCCATTCAGGTCAGAACGGGGGATGATCGTCTGGACAGGGGGAGAAGCAGGAGGTGTCGGAGGAGGAGGGGCTCCGTAATTATGATCCTGAAAATAAGATTTTTTAAATCAACAGTGTCCAAACACTGGCCCCTCTCTCCCCTAAAGTATGGTACATATGGAAAGAAAGAAGAAAGTAGTACCCTTCGTTTTTTGGCTTCAACCAGGAAAGTGATAAAACAAAATGCCAAGGTCAACTGGGACATAAAAACAAGAACAATGATGCAGGGCTAGACGTCCGCTGGAGGCAGGGAAGTGCAAAGGGGGCAACTTCGTCATGCTGCATATAAACATTTCAAGAAAGTCACAATGTGTAAGAATGGGTTACACTCCAGGAAGATCACTGCTCTGGAGAGAAACAAGTGCATACTCACAGCATAAGGCAGTCCTCGACACCCATGCCTCTGAGTGGTCCCATAATTATGAGTGGAATACACGCTCTTCTCATTAACTGCTGGACTAGCCTCCACAGATTCAGGGCTGCACAAAGGCGAAAAGCAATGCATGATAGCATAACACCTACTCTTCCCTTAAACAAACAGTTCACTTCCCATTCTAATCCCTTCTCTTTCCACAACCACCAGCCACTAGAATAAGAAAGAACTTAGTGAAAATCTGTTTAACATAACTAAGCCTATAAATAATAGTGTTATTGAATGTGGATTTGTGTGTAACATGAAGCCAGTATAGGCAGATGTCTCAAGGCAGGCACCTGGGATACAAGGTGTCCCTAATGACAAACACAAACGTACCAGCAGAGCGGGGAGTTTCCCCTAGAGAAGCCACTCTGGGCTGGTTTAGACTCAGAACTATTCTTCTTAATTGGATCTCTTAATACTTCCATGAAACCTCACATGACATTTGCAGTGAGTGAGATGATGAAAGTGCCTTCTGCACTGCCCCAGGGACCAGGCCCTCTTCCATTCACTACCAAGACAGGATACCCTGAAGAAAGTACAGGCAAAAACAATGGCATCTTATATTTATCACACCTCTCATCTTGATGAACCCCCAAATACCTTTCACATATTAGAATTTCTCATCCACCAAGGACATGCAAGCATATTCAAGGACACAATTGTTTTAACAGCTGCATGATAATAACAGAGCTTCAAAATAATCAAAACTGAACTTGGGAGTTACATTTATTTTATACTAAATAGTAACTGTGGCTACCATTATGAATCACCTATTACTTGGGTCTACATATTAATTCACTCAATTACTGTAATTATTAAATATGGTAAGCAGCACCCCCTTCTTATAGAGAGGGATGTGAAGCTGAGGTGGTGAGATCACATGATTTTTCTAAATGCATATACTAACAGAGCCAGGATTTGAAACAAACATATCTGACTCCAAAGCCTTTTTCTTTCCCAGTATGTCTTGCTTGAGAGCAAGGAGAGCATTCTAGCTGTAAACCATATTTTGAGGCCTTTCCTAACCAGGCTCATTGAGAAGCTTGGGTTAGTTTTGGTTTTTTTGTTATATCCTGGACGAGAAGAAAATAAAATGCCCACATATTTTTTTTTAAATATTAAAAACCGAATACATTCAAGGTTATAAGTTTAACATACGCTTTATATGCTAACAAAAAGGCATCCATAGCCAAGGATAAAATAGGTTTTTCTCTGTTTACTTCAATTTTGTTACCTGGTTAGATTTTATGGACTTTTGAAGATTAAAGAATGTAATTGTATGACTTGGCAGAGGTGAAAATGGATTATCTGTAATGTGTATTAATCAGAACAAAGATTCACCCATTAGCAATGCCAAGGATCACTGTTAATAAAACTCCAGAGATTGAAGGGTTTTAGCAAATCTAATAATTCAGTGTACTTCAAATAACCACCTTCCTGCTTCAAGATATACAAAATACACAACACCGAGCAGGAGTAAAGCGTGCAATTCAATGTAGCACATTAACTAATAAGTGAGGGATAAAAGAAGATTCTGAGATATGTATCGAACTCACCTAGTTTTATGATCCACAATTGTGAGAAGGGGCCTTATTAATAACAGCAAAGGTCATTTCTAGGTGAGGAACTTAGAGGAAAGTATTCTCTGTTAGTGAGGTGCATGAGGTGAAGACAGGGTCTTCAAAATGGGAACTGGCAGTGGGGGTGGCTGGGAGGGAAATATATCAAGAATGCAAGTCAGTATTCTTGAGAAAAGGATGATTTGAACATGGGTCACTGAGGCAATTGGCTGAGTATTAGAAAACAGATAGGGTTTCATAAATGAAAGGCAGACAAGCATTAATATGAAGGCAGAATTTCGTCTCTGTGATGGACAGTTAAAACAAAGTAATGGATTTTACACTGTTGTTGACTGTGTATGTTACTACATAAGTAATCCAAAGGGCTACACATATTTTTATGTAGGAGATTTTATACCATTAGACACATGGGGGTGAAGTAAGAAAAGTTGTTTATTAGAAATGAATTTTTTTTGGTGGGACAGGGAAAAAAAAAGTTGCATGAAATAAAAGATGGCCATGGAGATGGAGCTATGTTGGTTATATCTTACCCATCTCCAAATATGCACTTCATGTGCAAGTCTACGGAATAAAAATAAAACGTATATTGTGGAGGTTAACAGGCCATCCTACTGTTCAGTAGTATGTAGTCAAGCACAGCCATTTAAAATATTGCTATGCATGCCTAGTCTAAAATTTAAACCCACATCTTTAATGAGGAAACTTTACAATGTCTACATTGCTTAGGGATTAAATAATTTACACACTGACATACACACTGATTTTTAGGTGTATTTTAAAATATAGGTTAACATTTTATAATATAGGATCTAGGGATGTAGCTCAGTCTGTTTGAGGACCTGGGTTCAAGCCTCAGGACCACAAGAAACAACACACACACACACACACACACACACACACACACACACACACACACACAAAAGGATTATTAAGGATTGCATGTCTTTATTAGACACCTACTAAACGCAAATATATTTATTTTTTTTCTCCTGTGACTAAAATGTTGTAACATTGGGCATACACAGAGAAACCGGGCTCACAACAATATATTCCATCAATCATGCTCAATGAGCAGTATGCAGCCTGCTACTACGCTACCTCTTAGAAAGTAACTGAAATTTGGTCATGCAAGAGATGCAAAAGATCTTTTGTTGTTGATATATCTACAAGTTTTCCTACAAGTAAGTGTGTGTGTATTGTAGAATGTCAACTGCTACAATCAAGAGTTTAAAAAAAAAAAAATCCCATGAGGTGAAGGTATAGATGTCTTTTTTGGTTAAATTATGTTGCCCTTAATACCACATTTAACCTAAAACTGTTTAGAATAATGGTTAGGCATGATGGAGTAAGGACAAGTATCATTAACAATTAATAGCAGACTAGTACATAAGCTAAATGATTGACATCAATGCCCTTTGTAAAACTATGCAACAAGAAATGAAGAGTTGGTTGTGACCACAGTATCAGAAGTTTGTCTGAAGACACAGAATGAGAAAGCTTAGAAAGTCCTAGGACACAGCACTACAGTCATAGTACAGACGAGGTGACTTTCACTCTTGCATTTCTTCTTGATTCTCCAGAACATGTATGCAGTTACTTTGAGAGAATTAATAATTTAAACTGCTTTGGGTCTTTTCCTTACCTATCAATTCTAAACTTACTTATTTAACCTCTTTGTTTCTCATAAATATTAATGCTATCTACTTATATGTTGTTTGTTAACATTGCATTAGGTTATTATCTGACTTTATAAAGACCTATAACCACTATACAATTGAGCTGGGTATCCAATAACACAGAAAGACTTTTAAGTACTGTATTTTGGGTAAGAGCTACACAATTAAAGTCTCAGCTAATAGTATATAGCTAAATCTTTTTGGCATGCAAAAACAAAACCACAAAAACCAAAACAAAAAAACCACAAACAACAACAACAAAAACCAAAAAACAAAACAAAAAAACCCTCTACAGCTAAAGACAACTAGTCTTTCCTATGTCCTCCCCCTCCCATTGTTTTATGGGAATAAGCTTTAAAAAAAAAAAAAACAAACAAAAAAAAAAAAAAAAAAAAAAAAAAAAAAAAAAAAAAAAAAAAAAAAAAAAAAGAAAAGAAAAGAAAAAAGAAAAAAGAAAAAAGAAAAAAGAAAAAGAAAAAACCCCACAACTTTTGATTCCAGACTACCCCGGAATACCATATATTATTTCCTAGGGTAGTTTCATGTCTTCATCTTTAAGGAACCCAATAAACAGTCAACAGTAGGTAGCTCTATGGAGAAATATACATGCTCCTTAATAATATCCTCAGTTTAAAGAAAATCACTATTAACAAGGGACGCCATTCAACCCAGAATTCTGGAACAGCTGCTTTGCTTTGCTGAAGGGGAAAGAATTCCCAGGGACTGAAAATGGCAAGAGAAACGGGAATTAGAGCAACACCCACCTCACTCAAGAAGTGGCTGTGGGATCAAGAGTCTGAACTGGACCTGAACATATTCAAAACACCAGGGTTTTTCCAGCCCAGACCCTAATCCCTGGTCCTGCCTGGGATAGACTTGGCTTCTGGGGGTGTGCTGCCCCCTAGGCCCCTTGGGTCTCTTTCGCTGGACTGTCACATCCTGCTGTAGTGCCACTTCGTCTTGAAAGGTAGGGGGCTTCCACTTCCTTTCTGTAAGCAAGGAAGATTGGGTACAAGGGAGGTAAAAGGACAAAAGGGGGGAATCTGTGAGCGGGGGCAATCTTGGACAACTTAAAAGAGAAGGGATACAAAAGGCTAAAAAATTTTAAACTGAATAATATATAAAATTGTATAATGAAGGCCTACCTTCATTGTCATATGGCATTTAAATTCTTCAAAGAACTGAGTCTATTTTAGGGATTGGACTTTTCGACAAATTCTGAATTCCTAATGCTGCTCTTAGCTGAAAAACAAGTTTGGTACCACTGACTTTGAAGGTCCTCTTTCTAGGCAACGAATATTGTAAAAACAGATGATACAGCTCTCCATGTCTTCTACCCCAGAGTGAGCTGGTTAAGCAGTCTGCCCATATAATGTTTCAGCCCCCTTACTCTAAAATAATGACAAGTACATAGGAAGAGGCCTTCAAAGAAAATTAATTGGAAAGAAAACCTTTCTCTCTTCATCAGAATAATCATTAATTCTTTAGAAGGAGGTGGTAACACCTACTTCATTTAAATATTCCCCACCCTTAAAACAAAGAAAAAAATGTAACCCCTACTTTGCAATTTTGATTCTATTTATTATTTACCCAGAAATCCCTCCTTAAAAGCTTCTTTTCCCCGCCCCCTTCCAATTCCTTCGCCTCTCCAGCTAGAGATGGGGAAGGGAAAGCCTAATGTTTTCTGAAGTGGGATAGGTTTTAAGAAAATATTACATATAGCTTATGAACTGCCCAGAAGAAATCCATCTTCATACAAACTTGTAGAAATCCTATTATCTAGGAAATAGCACTTACTCTGATCCAGCAGCCATATCTGAGTAGGATGTATCTGGTGTGGTGACTCCCAGAGGGATTGCAATGCTCATGACGTCCAAGACAGCAGAAGGTGGAAATCACGGAGTCCAATTAATGGAGACTGACCACTCAGAGAGTGGGGGTGAGCTGCAGAGTCTCAGCCAACATGTTACGGACATGAGGAATCCTGGCACAGAAAAGGAAAATAACCATTGACCAGACAATTTTAAAAATGTATCTTAAATACTATAGGGTGTTTTTCTACTGTTTGAATTAAGATATTTTGTGTTTGCAGTGCCTGTGCATATTATATGCATGTCAAGTGTGTATGCTTGAATGTACTGTGTATGTACATGGAAACCACAGGATTCCAAATGTTTTCCTCTATAGCTCTCAAATCTTAATTTTCTTAAGACAGGGTCTCTCACTGAACTGCAAAATCAGCATTTTGGCTGGGTTAGCTGGCTGGCCAGCTAACTTGTAGACTCCACTTGCCTCTATGCCCACTAATACTGGGTAGAAGCATATGAAGTCACATCCTCCTGTCTTTTACATGGATGCTAGAGATTTGAACTCAGGTCCTCAAATTTGTACAAGTGTTATTTACCCACTTGTTCCATCTCTCTAGCTCCTTGAATAAGGTTTTAAAGAATAAATCTAGGTTTACTATGTAAACTAATTTACTAATGTTCTACAAAGGAAGTAAGTAAAAGTCATGCTTAAAGCTGCCTTTAATCCCAGCACTCGGGAGGCACAGGCAGGCAGATTGCTATGAGTTCAAGGCCAGCCTGGTCTACAAAGCAAGTTCAGAACAGTCAAGGCTCCACAGAGAGAAACACACACACACACACACACACACACACACACACACACACACACACACACACACACAAAGAGTCATGCTTACTTTAAAATTTCCATTTTAATGATTTCTACCAAAGTGAAAACACTGGTCTGACTGGCTCACTAACAAGCCCATGCTCCTCATTCTTTACCTGGCCAGCAGACAAGAGTTTTCCAGTAGTCTAGGATATCAAACAAACTTTATGATTTTGGATGGTTATCAGAAGTATTCTAATTCACTTCTTAATAGTTTTATTTTAACTTCTTCCAGGCAATCAATATACATAGCTTTACCAGCACTCGGTTATTCCTTCTAAAGTAAACCTGGTAGAAGACATATATTATTTGTTTATAGTCAATCAGATAGCCATTTCTTATGCTCTGACTTGTTTTGTTAAAAATATACTTATGTGTATTGGATGTTTCACCTACATATCTTTACACTAAATACAAATGCATGCAATGCCCACGGGGACCAGAAGAGGGCGTTGGATCCCCTTAAACTAGAGTTTTAGACAGTTGTGAAATATGTGGGTGCTAGATATTGAATCCACTGTCCTCTAGAAGATAGCCACTGTTTTTAACTACTGAGCCATTTCTCCAGCCCCTCTCTGACTTCTTTTAAATATTAACTAGTGTTGAAGAAGATGTAATTATCAAAAAAAAAAAAAAAAAAAAAAAACCCCGACATTTCTGCAGCAATATACACTGACATAAATGAGAACATAAAAACAAAGGGGCTGTGGAGACAGCTAAGCATGTGTGGGTACAGAAGATATACAAAAAGTTGAACTCCTGTTCAATTTTGCTGTGACTTACTTAATAACTGCTTTAAAAGACTGTATCTCTGTGCTTTTTCTCTCTTCTGAAAGACAGCCTAAAAATCCTAAACATTTCATGACAATGACTAGAGGTTTTTTTGCATTAAAAAAAGAAGACGCTTTGATTTGATAACCATAAACTAGTATTATTTAGAAAAAATTCACTAAATAGTAAATGGCAGGGGAAGCAGAATAAGGCATTTGGAGGTAAAAAGCAAAATCTGCATGATTCACACCAGTGGTTTCATAGTAACGTAAAAATCGCCACTAAAAGGATGAAACAAGAAGCATTTTATGTTAGTGTTTAGAAGTCAATTTAACATCAAAGATCCAGGCTCTCGTGACTGGTAAATTAATTTATAAAACAGTAGAAAGTCAAAAATTATCAGCCAGGTGGTAGTGCATATTTTTTAATTCCAGCACTCAGTAGGGGATCCCAACAGGTGATCTCTTAGTTTGAGGCCAGCCTGGTCTACACTTTTGAGTTCCAGGACAGAAAGACAGACAGGGCTACACGGTGAAACCCTGTTTCGGAAGAAAAATAGAAAAAAGGAAAAAAGGAAAAAAAAAAAAAAAAAAAAAAAAAAAGCTAAATAAAATGAAAAGTATATGATAATGACTAAATCAATCCAGGAATTAATGAAGATTTTAAATAGTTATTGATTTGAGACATGTGAATTCTATTTTGATAAATGACATAGATTAAAAAGGTATTCTCCTTTTATACCATTAATTGAGAAAGCTATCACAACTACAAACTAAAGCGGCTTTCTGTAGGACCTGGGCCTCTTCAAACTCATCCAGCTCAAGGTGACACTGTTAGACTAAAACTAAAATGCAAATAAAATCTTATGGACTTGTCATAATTCATGATAGATGTGATTAATCCAGTTGCTGTTTTTGGATCAACTTGAAAATAAATATCCACGAACCCCGTCCTCTGCCTCCCCTCTTCGGTCAAGTAGCTAAATAAGAATTCTCAAAGAACATTCAAGCAATTGGAAAAATGACATATAATCTACAAATGACAAAATAAAGAGACCACCTACAAATAAAACCAAAGGATATACTAAAGGATACTCCCTCTAATTTTAGTTAGACAATCTGCATTAAGAGAAGCAGATAACCACCAGAAATCTGTCTGATGACCATAACCTATGACTACTAAAAAGAATCCAAATCATGT
Source organism: Acomys russatus (assembly GCF_903995435.1). NCBI lineage: Eukaryota > Metazoa > Chordata > Mammalia > Rodentia > Muridae > Acomys > Acomys russatus. The sequence goes on along the minus strand of NC_067149.1, from coordinate 40,636,680 downwards.
GTTCTATTTCAGAAAGGCTTTTGAAAAGAAGAAATGACTCAATACTATTAACAATCCTTTGCTATAGCCACCACTAACATATATTTATAAAAATAAATATTACTAGCCAGGAGTGGTGGCGCATGCCTCTAATCCCAGCACTCAGGAGGCAGAGGCAGGTGGATCTCTGTAAATTTGAGGCCAGCCTGGTCTACAAAGTGAGTTCAAGACAGCCAAGGCTACACACAGAAACCCTGTGTTGGGAAAAAAAACAAACAAACAAACCCAAAAACCAATCAATCAATCAATAAATAAATATTATCCATCCAACCAACCACCTATAGACACTCATACCTAGGCTGATAGCTCATTTTTTTCCCTCTGATAACTTGAAAAAAGATATACTACAAAGAAAAAAAGGAAAAGATACTTCAAGTAATATTTCCTTTCAAGAATGAATAAATTATTTCTACATTGCCTAATAAAATCCTCACACAATAGCTGGGCGTGGTGACACACATCCAGTAATCCTAGCACTCAACAAATCAAAGCAGAAGGATCAAGAGGGGACAGCCTGACTAGATAATGACACTGTGTTACTATGTAGTGGTGAGATTACACTAGCTTCCTGGACAGTTGCTAACAGCTTTAAGAAACATTACAAAATCAGTTTATTAGCTGGGCATGGTGGTGCACACATTTAATCCCAAGACTCAGGGAGGCAGAGGCAGGAGGATCTCTGTAAATTCGAGGCCACCTGGTCTACAAAGGAGTCCAGGACAGCCAGGACTACTCAGAGAAACCCAGGTGGGGGATAACCTATTAATTTTTCATCATAAATTCTTTTTCCTGTCTAGTTTTATATAACTGTACTACTGCTACTGTTCTAATAAAGTAAATTGAAACAGGCCAGGTTGACCATATTGTTCTAAATCATTTTTTCATAATGAGGTTTCTACTTTTCATTTATTTATGTCTATGGCTGTTTTGTCTATATATACATCTGCACACCAGAAGAGGGCATCAGATCCCATGGGGCTAGTTTTCATACAGTTGTGGGTGCTGGGAACTGAACTCAGGAATAACAGCCAGGCCATCTCCCCAGCCCCTATGATGAGATTTCTGAATTCAAATTCTGATAATACAAGTCTCTTTATATAGTTCCTTCCCTGAAAAAGGATAAAAAGTGATGTCGCTATCTAAATAAGTGTTAAGGAACTTTTACTAGTTCATCTACATACAATTTATTATTGTAACACTTAGCTCATGTAAGAAAACAGATACTTACTCTGGTTTATCAAGCTTATAGTTAGAGTAACTATTAAATTGACCTCAGAGCTGGCCGTGGTGGCACATGCCTTTAATCCCAACAGAGGAGGCAGAGGCAGGTGGATCTCTGTGAGGCCAGTCTGATCTACAAAGGGAGTCCAGGACAGCCAAGGCTACAGAGAAATCCTGTCTCGAGAAACAAAAACAAAACAAAAATAATCTCAGTCTGGAGATGTCACTGGAAAGAGTGTAAGAACTGTCTCCAGATAGGAATAATTGAAAAGCTAGAAAGGGCTGAGACACAAGCTAGTACATGAGGGAAACATGTATTCATAAAGTGCAAAGTAGAATCCTTCAGATTAATAATTTTATTTCTGGACTGCCTTGTTAATCTCCTTACTTTCCATTTAGCATTATATTTAACCCTTTAACCTGCACAGGCCCACTGTGCACAAAATAAGAGCAGGAAGAAAACTGCCTTGATTTTTCTAGGCGATGAGATACAGAATTACAGGCTGTCCTCTTCTTTCCAAGCCAAAACTGTTTCCCAAGGGATTCTCAAAGATTTTCCCTCCTCCGCCCCTTTCCTTGTGGTTTCTTCACCAACTATTGCCAAACTCAGCAACCTTTCTTTCTTTTTTTAGAAAACAGTCTCTGTAGCCCAAATCAGCCTTGAACTTGCATGCTCTTGGCTCAATCTCCCAAGTGCTACTATAGGCATATGCCACCACATCTGGCATAGACCTCTTTTCATCAAAAAGCAGGTTTACTCTGGACAGGGGTCTAGCAAAACATTAAATTATGACTTCTTTCTTCTTCATCATCCATTCCTGACAAAGCAGGGTGTCGAAGGGTGGTGTTGTGGTATTGGTTCACCTGTGGTCAATTCCATCAATTATCTATATCCTCAAAAGGAAAGGAAAACAGGTAACCTTAAAGATTTGGAGAAATTAGAAGGAAGAAAGGGAGGAGGTAATGAGTATTTCAGTGTTTTCCCCACAAAGTCGACTATAGTATTGGCCAAAATGAGCTCTCCACACCTGACACATTACTAGGTCATAGACATGGAAAGAGAGCTGTTCAAGAGTCACTAGCCATTGAAGGGCACGCACTTCACCTTCATGCTTTTTTGTGTGGATTTCCAATTTTAAAAAATCTAGAAAAACTATTCGTTTGAAAAATAGTTTCAAAAGCGCACTCAAGAATTAAAAAGTGAAAGGTATGAAGATGACAGTAAAGAGAAGAAACAAAGTAAGTCAAGTGTTCAGCAGAAAGTAAGAGCAAAGTAAAAATGCAGTTTCATTCTCCCAATCAATTAACAATCCACCAGATCTACAGAATACTGTATTCACAAACAAATCCAGCTTGTGTTCTGATCCTGAGTACTCTTTTTTAAAGTTACCATTTACATGTAGTTTCTAGACTTTTCAGAGGTCTAGAGACAGGTGAGGCGGAAGCAGCTGGGAGACAAGAGTCCAATAAATAGCCAATCCAATGAAAGAAATGCAGAACAAGTCTGCTTTAGCAATCCTGTGAAGAGGACTGGCAGGAAGAGGAGTGGCGGCTTCAGAAAGAGAACAGGCCTCGAATGCTTCAGACAGTCTTTGTACTGAGGCTGTGGACCTTGGCCACTCTCCCAGAGATGATGCAATCCTGATGAACAAGATCTGCTGCCAGACAAGAGATTGTTAGCAGCCTTTGCAGACAGCAACTCAGCCAAGAAGAAATCTCTGATCAGCTCCTCATAAGCCACAGGAATGTCAAATAGCTTCAATTTCAGTCTCTGATAAAATAAAGGGAATATCCCTGCCCCACACACCCCAAGCTCTTTTCACAGAATGCCCCTTTGTCTTCCTCCTCTTCCTTTTAATTCATTTGGGTTTACAATATCTATCTACCACTTAAAATTAAATTTAAAAATGAAACATCACAAACATTTTTTTTACTTTGAATAGAATTAACAATAAGACCTTTCCAGTAAAAATGCATATCTATTTTCCTCAGACTCCTAAGAAAAACCTGGAATGCAATAGCCTCTTGAAGTATGAAAACTGACATGAAATCTGGTAACCAATTGTGAGTCACAAAAGTAAAGATAAATATTTAGACTAATCTAAGACCAAAGAGGTATAATTTGTATTTCTGAAATTACATGGAACTCAGTACATAAAATAATGTCATCTAGTAGATAAAAAAATTTTACTCTTGCTTAGGCCCAAGATAAAAGCGAACAATGCATCTTTGCAATGTTATTCCCAGGGCCCACTTTTCTAAGGGGCAGCAATATTAACAACATGACTTCAGATTTTACTAGAGTTAAAGGTTATAATCAGGCCAGGCTTGATGGCACATGCCTTTAATCCTAGCATTCAGGTGCCAGAGGCAGGTGGATCACTGTGAGTTCGAAGCCAGCCTGGTTTACAAAAGTGAGTCCAGGACAGTCAAGACTAACACAAAGAGACTCTGTCGTGGGGGGCAAGGGGGAATCAAAACAAAACTAAACAAAACAAAACAGCAACAAAAAGATTATAATCAGTTAACTTAGACTCCAACTTAAATACACACTCAATTTTAAAATCTTCCCTAGATTGTCATCCTAGGCCCAATTTTCTTTTTCAGTTTAGGTACCAGGTATTTTTCATATATAGTATTGTTTATCACTTTGTTAAAGAACATAGGTTAGTGAACTCCACCTAGCTAGAAGTCACAAACCAAATTTCTTTTTAAAACAACAATCCTTAAGCTGGAACCTAACTAAAAGCTCAGGTGTCTAAAATATATATACCCTAAAAGCATTATGTTCAATCCTGTATTATGTGATTACATAATAAAAATTAGCATGTACAGTACAGCTCTGAAAAATCCTCAGTTAGTTAATGAGTGAGTAATTTAACTCAGTTAAGAAGGGAAAACATTTTTACAAGAAGGGACTGGGATGTAATTTGGTGGGGTAGTTGCCTGGCACCACATAGCCCTAGGTTCTATCCCTCACCTGGCACAAACTTGGTGTAGTGCTACAGGCACAGTACAACTCAGCACTTGGGAGGTACAGGTAGAAGAATTATTAGACAGTCGATGTTGTTTAGGCAGTGGTGGAGCACACCTTTAATCCCACTTGGGAGGCAGAGGCTGGTGGATCACTGTGAGTTGGAGGCCAGCCTGGCTGGTCTACAAAGCGAGTCCAGGACAGTCATGGCTAAAACAAAGAAACTCTGTCTTGAAAAACCAAAAAAGAAAAGATAAGAAGTTCAATGTTATTCTGGACTACATATAATAAACTGTGGGCAAATTTGGGATATAGGAGACCCTATTTCTATATTAAAAAGTTATCTCCATAAAAACTGTAAAAGGGTTAGAGGAAAAATGGTAATTTTATGACTTATTCTTTCTATCTGGTTATCTAAAATGCTGTACATGTAAGTTGAATTTTTTTCCTTAAATCACTTTTTTCTTACGATTGTAAAATTTTTTAAAAAGGAGTGGGAAAATTTATTAGGATTTTAAAATGATTTTCACCCTCAACAATGCCTATTTTTGTTTTAATCACACAACAACAACAACAACAACAACAACAACAACAACAACAAATCAGAGCCTGCTGTTGTGGTGCATGCCTATAATCCCAGCACTCAGGGAGGCAGAGGCAGGTGGATCTATGTGCCTTTGAGGCCAGCCTGGTGTGCAAAGCAAGTCCAGGACAGCTAAGGCTACACAGAGAAATCCTGTCTTGAAAAAACAAAATCAAACCAAACCAACAAATAAAAGAGCCACCCACCCCCACATCACAGAACAGTTCGAAATGCAGGCTTTATCTAGATAATCAGCATTCTGCAGAACTCATGTACCATCTGAATTATATGCTTATCCATTTCTAGCCAAAACCCAAATATCCCAAGAGGAAAAAGACTAGGAATGGTTACATAAAGAGCTAGAAAATTTGTGATGCAGCCCACAATTTAGCTTGATGACTTCATAAACACTGTATTACACAGATGAATTTAAAGGTTGCAAAATAAAATACTAATTTTCTTATTTCCTGGTTCAACTTCTGTGGATCCTGGCATGATCCTATGTGACTTGGCATTTTATATACTGTCTCAAGTCAGTCCAACAGATGAATACTGTCCTGCTGACTCTAAGATACAGATGGTGAAGAATCTGCAGCAGGATTTTTACACAGCTCTGTAGAGTTAGTTAAGAATCTATGAGGAAAGAGGAGCTATCAGTAATAACCTGAATGTGGCTAAAAATAGTCTTCACTTTCTCCAGACAGTATGCATTTCAATTCTGCTATGCAAAAATGTGGAAAGCGGAAATACGGAAAACATAACAAAGAAGTAAACAACCCACAATAAAACCCAAACAACATCAACAAAGTACAGGCTGGGTGTGGTGATAAAAGCCTTTAATCTTAGACCTTGAAAGGAGTTCTCTGAGTTCCACGTCAGCCTGGGCTACAAAGTGAGACCCTGTCTCAAAAAACAAAAATCAACAAACCAAACAGCAAGAGGGGAGAACAGATGAGCATTGCATGAACAGCTAAGAATATCCAGAGATCTGGTGAAACGTTTGCCTTAGTACTAAGATAGGCTTACCTATGAAGATAGTGAATAGAGGCAAAAGATCGAGGAAAAGAGAAAAAGAGAAACAGACAAATCGGCATAAACAGTAAGAGACTGAAGAGATGTGACAGCAACTCAAGTCTAGATAAAATACCTTTTCTTCTAACTCTTCCTTACTCTTTGGTTTCCTTAACTAAATTTACATTCTCTCCAGGGAATTCTGGAGCTGGCATAAGCCAATGCCTGCAATGCTTTGCTTACTATGAAACTAGGTAGCAGCTTAGAAGTAAGGAAAGGAGAAGTAGGGTTAAGACCACACACCATGACAACAGAGCTAAACATGCTCTTAAATTAGTAAGACTCATTAAGAATCAATATTTTATATCCAATTAAAGCAAAACAGGGTACTCAGATTTTGTATCCTAACCAGTTAAGAAATGTCTTCTTACTGCTCTCCATCATGGCACAAGATCAAGGTGAGGACAGGCCCATGTGAGAACGTAATATCCATAAGCTCTGTCTCAATATCTGTGCAGGAGAAAGTGGAGACAGACTGACCCTAACAGCCATGGTGTTTGAGCAGCTCACAGGGCAAGCCATCTGTATTTTCTAAAGTTAGATACACCATTATGTCCTCTGGAATAAGGAAAAATGAAGATTGCTGTTCACTGTACAAGGCAGAAATCTTGGAGAAAGGTCTGAAGGTACATGAGTATGAATTATGGAAAAATAACTTCTCAAATATTGGAAACTTTGGTTTTGGTATTCAAGAACACATTGACCTGGGTATATATATGACCCCAATCCTAGCCTGACACAGCGGTGCATGCCTGTAATCCCAGCACTCAGGTAGTGAGGCAGGTGGATCTCTTTGAGTTCGAGGCCAGCCTGGTCTACAAAACAAGTCCAGGATAGTCAGGGCTATTACAAAGAGAAATGCTGTCTCGAAAAAACAAAACAAAACAAAACAAACGACCCAATTATTAGATCTATGGCTTGGACTCTGTATGGTACTGGGTAGGCCAGGTTTTGGCATGACAGACAAAAAGTACAGGATAGACTGCATTGTGGACAAACAGAATCAGCAAAGAGTAAGTCATGTGCTGGTTCCAGCCTAAGTATGATGGATCACCCTGCCTGGCAAATAAATTTTATTCAAATGGCCAATACAATTTTCTCAGAGAAATGGAGGGGAGGGGGAAGGGAAGACAACATAAGGCTTCTTAAATAATCAAATCTTGTCCTCAAGGAATTTACACTGAATTCTGTACTCGACTTCTAAGCCCAGAATGATGGTGCACGCCTTTAATTTAAGTAGTTAGGGGGTAGAAGTAGGCAAAGATCTCTATTAATTCAAGACCAGTTTGGTCTACACAGCAGAGTTCCAACTCAACCAAAGGCTATAGTGAGACCCTACCTCATCTCCATACAGGCAAACTAGCATTGTATACACAGCATTTAACAGTTGGTGATGGGTCTGACCTACCTGACAAATAAATTTTCCCCAAAAGGCCAGTAAGAGTTTCTTGGAATGGGAGGGGAGAGGAAGAAAAAAAGAAGAGGAAAATCAAACAACAAAAGAAACAAAACAAAATTAAGACTTCTGAGGTTCTGTCCTACTGTCTTCTTACAGTCAAATAGTACACAAGAATTTTCTTACAGCCACATACTTCGGTAGGCAGTAGAATCTCACACTCGAATATGCCTGCCTCCTTTTAATAAATTCAGACCTTTTTGATTTTCAAACTCTGAAATGTAGACAAGCTTACCTTTTCTACATGGAGTTATTTACACACACTAGGAGGCATTAATACCTCATAATTATACTGATTTAGATAAATTCTTCTACTTCATAAAAATATAATTTTAGGGCTTAGAAAATGGTTTAAAATTTTTGTGTGAACACACGTTCATATGTATAATTATGAATGTGGAGGTCAAGTCCTTGTTTAAGCTAAAGTCTCCTGTTCACAGCTGTGTATACAATGTTAGCTGGCCTGCTTACTTCTGGTATATTCCTGTCTCTGCCTCTCTATGGGTACAAATAACAGTCCTGAACTGTGTTCAACTTTACATGGGTTGCATGGGTTCTGGGGAAGTCACTCAAATTCAGCCCTCACGCTTGTAAGGCAAATACTATTAATCATAGAGAATCTCCCAGACTTGATTATTTTGTAGACAAAAACAGAATTACAGAAAGATTAACTTAGGAGGACTGGGAATGTCGCTGAGTGATAAGAGTGCTTACCTAGCATTCAACAAGCCCTGCACTGGCTTAACAATAAAAGGGAGAAAATTTACTCACAAGAAGTTACATGAATAGCTGTAGAGTTCAAAAGAAAATTAAGATTTTAATGTATAGCCTTTATTTATTAAAGCAACTATATTACTAACTAGTTTGGATAGCAATATCTAAATTAAAGGTGTGTTTATTAACTAGCACTACATTAAACAAGTCCAGAATAAAACTCCCAGCCCTTTGGCAGAATTTATATTATGTAGATTACAGAGATTTTCCACTGTTCCCTTTATCACTGACTCAACAAAAACTAACCACTATGAACATCAAAGCTATTTGAAGGAATGTCTTCCTACATGGTCTTAGAAACTCTGCTGGCTGATCTCAACACCCAATCTATCTATCTCTACCTCCTGATTGTTAAGATTATAAGCATGTGCTAAGATACCCAGAGTTGTATGCGGTGTTAGGAATCAAATCTAAGACTATATGCATGGTACACAAACATGCTTAGCAACTGAGCCACATTCTCACCCTGAAGATGTTTCTTTTTTTCTCTTGAGACACAATCTCAGTATGTAGTCCTTGAGGGCCTAGAACTCTCCACACTCAAGAGATCCTGCCTCTACTTCCCAAATACTGAATGTAAGGGATGGTATCATTACCTCACTTGGTTCCTGAAGATGTTTCTTAACTCTGTAGTTTTACTCATGTGATAAGCATTGCATTTTCATAAATAAATATATATATATAAAACCAAAACAAACAACAAACCAACCAACCAACCAAATAAACAAACAAAAACACCCCAAACCAAAATCCTCTTTGTGTATGTTTATTTCGAAAACTGAGTCAAATTCTGAAGGAAAGGTAACCCTCTCCTCTGCATAAAAGTCAGCCCAATACATTGTTTACTAAGGAGTTTCTTGTATAAGGATAAGTGTAAGAGTATAAGAGTAAAATTAAATACGGGAGGAAGATTTCATAAAATAAAGAAGAAATGAGCCAGACCATGTATGTTCTATGATGCCTGACAAAGCAGCTAAGAAGACAACACCAAAGACACTTAAAGCTTGATACTGACGTGCACGCGAGGCTTCCTTGTTGCAGTTGTCTCGCTCTACTAAGTTTCAGGCTAGCTAGAGCCACAGTGACACAACATCTCAAAGAAACCCAACATTAGAAGGGCATAAAAACACAGTGAAATTCTTGTGTCCTCTTAAGAGAAGCCTGACTGGCTGTGTAAGCTGGCTTTTCTATTTACCAAGACCTATTTTTGTGTGCATGTGTACTTCTTCAATGATACTACACCACCCTTTACTGATTCATCATAATTTAAATGAATCTTCTGCAGTTAGATAGATGCTCACACTGGTGCTCATCTTTGGCACTCCGCAGTGCTGACTGAACATTCATTAAGTCTGTTTGCTGAGTTCTTTGTACACACATATGCACACAAATCTTTAGGACAAACTGTTCTAAGCGCAACTTTTAAGATGGAATGAGCCATCCCCTAGAAAATTAAAGTCATTTTGCACTCCCACAAACACTGGGGTTGACTAACATGGTGAAACAGCTAATTGTTATTTAATCCCAGGATTATCTTATAGCAAGTTCCAAAAATAACAGTTCTGCAACATCATATCTGAGTACAAATGTACCTTACTTAATATAACTGCTGATAATATGAGAGGGGCCTTCTTATCCTAACAATAAAGTTCATGAAGGGAATCAAGATAATCACTTTTTTTTCTCTTTTTTCTTTTTATTAATTTATTCTTGTTACATCTCAATGTTTATCCCATCCCTTGTATCCTCCCATTCCCCCTCCCCCATTTTCCCATTATTCCCTTCCCCTATGACTGTTCCTGAGGGGGATTACCTCCCCCTGTATATTCTCATAGGGTATCAAGTCTTTTCTTGGCAACCTGCTGTTCTTCCTCTGAGTGCCACCAGGTCTCCCTCTCCAGGGGACATGGTCAAAAGTGAGGCACCAGAGTACGTGAGAAAGTCAGATAATGACTTTTTTTGCAAGATTCAGAGGAATAAAAAGCTTATGTAAGATACCAATTACTAGACTGCTGAGTGATGTTCAGTTGTGAATTACAGAAGCGCTTACTTAAAATGGTTCAATGGATGGGTTCACTTAAACCACTGTAAACAATCTTGTATGAGTTTCTTGATAAATTTCTTAACTAGGAATACAAATTTCTCATATGGAAGAAATGAACAGCATTCCTATATATTGTTTGTCATCACATAAAAACAGGTAAAACACAGGAAACACTCCAAGTCAAGGAGACAAAAATGCATGTGGTGCTCAGTAAACTGTCTCTGCAAAGAGAAGAACTTCACATCACTGATGACTGGCTGTTCTTTGTTTTTATGTAATGGTCTCTGAGTATTTGGGGAGTTTTGACTTCAAGCAGAGACTCATCTACTCTCCAGTAGAAAAATAACTTAGTAACAATGGTTGAGTGTCACAGAATAAAAATATGTAGCTGTTCAATGAAAAGCCAACATAACTTTCAAGTCCAGTTATCAGGAAACAGGCCATAAACATCAATGAAAACTATATTACTATATCACCCACAACCCAAATAAACATAACTGTTCTGATGACAATGAAACTAACCTTAGAATGCTTGGTTATTTAAAAAAATAACAGTAATGGAAAGAATAGCTACTGCAAAGAAAAATGGATAAACCTTGGAGAAAATTTTGCCTTAGCAAAAGCTAGCTTATATTATTCACACAGTAAGTTACTGAGGAAAATGCAGTCTTCAGGATGGAGAGCATGCTTATTTTCACTAGAAGGCCATGAGAATGAGTGGGACTAGGCAGCTAGTGGTTGGGTCTGAGACCTAGGACCTTTGACAGTTCTTATCATCCAAAGCATCAAAAATATCTAGCTTACAGACTGTAAATACTTTTGCAGAAGACCTTAGAAACTTTGACATGATACCTATTTTTGATCTAGTTTCAGCAAACATTTCACTGTATTTGAAATAAATACAGTTTATCTCAATAACTGAAAATATTAACTTCAAGATACTGGTAAAATAGTACTGTTAGTACTCTGAATCCTATACAAAACATAACCATAACCACATAGCACGTTAACATTTTTTGTAGTTATTTTATTGTCTCCTGACTTATTTGTTCTTCTGGCAATAGCCTAAAAAAAGCACGGAGTTTATTAAATGGAGTAAAACAAAGTATCTTAGAATTTCCATGCATCAATTATTTTCCTTTTCATTAAAATACCTATTTATAAATTTTTCTTGAGCAAAACATTTTCTTTTTATTTTTATATCTTGGTTTTTAAGTCAGAGTTTCTCTGTGTAACCTTGGCTGACATGGACTCACTTTGTAGACCAGGCTGCAGTACTGGGATTAAAGGTGTGAGTTACCATTTTGAAATGAGTGTTTTACCATTGCTTTGTAACCAATGTAAAAGCTCAGCTTTGATTTGATTTTGCTGGATTTGAACATAATTATGTGGCCAAAGATGACCCTGAACTCTTGCCACCATCACCTCCCAAGTGCAGGACCTATACCACAACACAGGCTAAAAATTCATTTTAAAAAATCCCATGTCCCAGGGCCATTGAGTAAAGACACTTGCTGAAATGTATGATGATCTGAGTTCAATTCTCAGGACCCACATAGTAGAAGAGAACCAATCCCAGCTTCAGATCTCCACATGGGAGCTCAAACTGACGACAGCAGCAGCAGCAGCAATAACAATACCCATTCCCCAGACTTCAACTTTTTTTTTTTTTTTTTTTTCTTTTTGAGACAGGGTTTGTTTCTCTGTGTAGCCTTGGCTGTCCTGGACTTGCTTTGTAGACTAGGCTGGCCTTGAACTCAGTGATCCACCTGCTTCTGCTTCTGAGAGCTGGGATTAAAGGCATGCGCCACCATGCCCTGCTCAGATTTTAACTCTTATAAACCAACATTTACAACTAAAAAGCCGAAGACTGCAGTTTTCTGGAGGAAAAAAAATATCTTTGAAAGTGCAAAGAACGGCCAGTGTGGCAGTACAGGCAGATCTCTATGTGTTTGAGGATGAGTTCGAGGACAGGTGGGGATACATAGTATAAGACCCTGTCAAAAAAAAAAAAAAAAAAAAAAAAAAGCAAAAATTATTACTACTGATTAGAAAAACATTCCAAAACTATAGTATGGAAAAATAGCAATACTTTTGCATAGGATCCTTTATTTTCTGTCCTGACAGACCACTACCAATTTATACCCTGGTTAATTACCACTGGCCCTAAGACAGACAAAATTAACATGATTCTTCTATAAATTTAGTATTTCTAATTCTCTTTTTCCTCCTCCTCCTCCTCTTCTTCCTTTTTGGAGATATGGTATCTCTGTATAACAGCCCTGGCACTCACAGAAATCCACCTGCTTCTGCCTCCCAAGTGCTGGAATCAAAGGCATGCACCATCATGTCTGGCTAAGGATTTCTAATTTTCACAATTGCTTTTTCACATTATAAATTTCAACTCTTGGAGGAAACAAATACACTGGCTCTCCATTTGCTTCAGTACCAATATTCAGACAACTTCATCTAACTCCTGTATGTTTTAACTAGCTTGTTTTTCTACCAGCTTTCAAACAAAATACATTTTAGCTATTACTTGAGTACATACACTCACAAATTCCTGCCAAATCTGTTTTAGTAAACTGCTCAAAGGAGACAAAATGTTGGCCCTTACTTTGCCTACCAACCTGCTGCATTCTAAATACACTTATAAAACAAAATAAATGTTTAGGGGCTGTCACCATTCCTTATTCTTCTGAAATTCAAAATTAGGAAGTAGTTTTTGACTTCCAGATCTGTTACTAATTCTTTCTAAAAAGTATTTTTTAAAAAGCTTATCATGGGCTAGAGAGATGGCTCAGTGGCTAAAAGCACTTCTCGAAGAGTTTCCAGAGGTCCTGAGTTCAATTCCCAGCAACCACATGGTGGCTCATAGCCATCTATACTGGAATCTGATGTCCTCTTCTGTTATGCAGGTGTATATGCAGATAGAGCATTCATACATAAAATCTTAAAAAAAAAAAAAAAAAAAAAAAAAAGCTTATCAAGAGCAAACAATGTCAGTCCAAAAAATAAATAAAACAAAAAACAAGAATTGAATTTATAAATCACTTTTTTTCTCAGACAATTAACTGCTTCATAGGTGAGTTTCATGGTAATTTACTGCCTGTCCCTTTTAAGACCAAAAAATTAGTTGAATCTGGTATATGCTGCACTCTTAGGAACCAAATTCTAGGACACCTGTAGTTCTTAACTAATTAAAAAAAGTAATGCAAAATGTGTCTATTGGAGTGTTTTCCCCTCATCTTAAATTAGGTACTTTCAGTGCTGCTTCCTCCTGAAGGAGCATCCTTCTGTCAGCCTTGCTTTTCCACCATTATGCTGACAGAGAGCAGTGGAGCAGCCAACACACAAGACTACCGTTTGTGCATGGGTAAAGACTGTGGTGTGGTGATTTATAGCATCCTGGGCATTTCACATCCATAATATAGGTATTGGGGCTCTGCTTTTTCTTCTGTTTCCTCTTTTCCTCTTCTGCAGAGGGATGAAGGAGATCCTTTGTGAGAGGCATGTTCTCCTAGGGAGGTGGTCACTGACAGGCAGTTCTTAACTATTTCAAGGAGTGATCACTGATGTCCATAATAACTGGTAAAGATTAAAAGACTAAAAGCTTTTCCTCAAAAAAATAGAGAAAAAAAATCTGATCTAAAGTGTTCAGAAACTCAGAAGCTTTTGCTCTCTATACCCTTTTCTGAACTGTAGCTAGCCTGGAATAAAGGAGGCTCAAGAGTGACTTATAATGTATAGTTAGAAGAAGCCTTTGTCTCCCATTACCAAGGAAACAAGGACCTGCATCATTATAATAAGGAATAACTCTCACTAACTATCCATGCATTTCCCCTCTCTCTCCAGTCTATGGTGCAGAAGCCCTATGCAATTCTGACAAAGAACCCTGAAGGAAAGATCAAGATGTATCCAAACAGAAAAAAGGAGGCGCAGATTTTATTAGTAGAGTGAAAGGTTCCAGAAATAAGGAGGATGACATGGTATAATGAAAAGCTCTTGGAATCTAGATTTGATATCCTGTATTATTTAGCTGTGTGGTCATACTTTTAAATCTGATTGCAATCCACTTCAGTGGATTAAATTAAGCACAGTACAGAACCCAGATTTTGGTATAGATTTCTAGTATAAGAACAGAAGGTAACCGTTTCAAGGGTAAGTGAGGAACAGACAAGAGTTTTGTTTCATATCACTAGTGACGCTTATGCTTGAGTAATATGCAGGCATATTTAAGTACCAGGTCAGTTTTCTTGTGTAAGCCTTCAGCATTTGCCATGGATCTGATATTTATGAGATGCTTCTCCAAAAATTCAACCAACTCAAAGATATAGTATATATTGAACATATTAACAATTAACAAATATGCTTCCTCAATCTCCTGGTTAAGAATTCTTTCCAAACTCTGTAGACTTCTTTAAAAGTTTAAAAAATCATGATATATCTCAATGCAGAGCAGGCATGACAACATAGAGAAATTCTGTCTCAAAAAAACAAAACAACATCTCCTCCCAAACAAAAGCAAAACAAAACTAAATTCTTTCATTGAGCCACCCTATTTTGTTGATGGAAAATATGTGATGGTCAGGAGATAAGCTTGGCTCAGAGTACATATAGTAAACAGAAAGAAACCAAAACATCTGGTTCTGTTTGGGATCTCGTTTGTTTTTATTTTGAGACAGGACTATATTCTATAGACCCGGCTGGCCTCCAACTCTATACCAGCAAATATTCAGATTATAGGTATGCCCACTGGTTCTGTTAATCACTACTGTAATCTGCCTGACCAGGTCCTACTATGGCCAACTCTATGAGTACATTTAATTTTTTTTAGGTTTATCAAGACAGGGTTTCTCTGAGTAACAGCACTGGCTGTCCCGGACTCACTTTGTAGACCAGGCTGGCCACGAACTCTTAAGAGATCCGCCTGCCTCTGCCTCTTGAGTGCTGGTATTAAAGGCCTGTGCCACCACATCTGGCTGAATACTTCTTTTTTAAATTTAAAATGTTTTATGATGATTTTCAAATAAGTACAAAGCTAAAATTATATAGAGAACTTAATTTAGTCATTTTCCAGTTCCAACAAATACTTTAACTGATTTTGCTTTCTTTATTATCTCTTCATTCCAAAGCAAATCCCAGATAATCTCATTCTAGACAATATTTCACCACATATATTTTAAAGCTAAAGTTGCTTAAAGACCTTTTTGCTTAAGAGAGAACTTTAGTTTGCCATTTTGTCCTTTCCTACAATCCCTATATCCAAATAGTGTCATCTATTACAAATTTTAGTACTTTTCAACGTCGAACCTCAAAATATTAAAAGAAAAGGAAAAAAGAAAAGACTGAATCCATAAACACCTGCCAATCATTTTTATCTATAAATGCTTTAAAAGCAAAGCTAAATGCCTACGGTTAAGGAACGCCAGGACCTGGTGGCAAACCTGTAGTGCCAGCTATTTAGGAGGTTGAGGCAGAAGATCCCACATTGCCTGAGCTACAGTTATTTCAAAGTCATCCTGGGAGACTTAGTGAGAAAGCTTATCTCTACAGTTAAAAAAAAAAAAAAAAAAAAAGGAAAAGAACACACGATGCCTGCAAGCACTCAAGCTTTACTGGCAATCAATGCCAATAGGAAAAGAAGAATGAACCCTACAACTGGTCAACATAGATGGTACCCTAAAGCTACTTTAAATACTAATTCCTAAGGCTCAGCTGTTCTTTAAAGCTCCCTTTTCTATTAGATTAATGTATGTGTATACATATATATATTAATTATTGTGGGAGCTGGGGGGTGGACACATATCACAGCCCAGGTGTGGAGGTCAGAGAACATCTTTTGGGAGTTGGTGCTCTCCTTCCAACTTTAAATGAGCTCCAGAGACTGAACTCTATCTAGTTGGGCTTTCATAGCAAGAATATTTACCTGCTAAGCCATCCTGTGATTGTATTTCCAAAGTAAACACTAAGATATTTATAAAATGAGAGACCTGCGTAGTGTGACGACCAAGGCATGTAGTCAAACTTAAAAGTGAGAGGCAGTCAGATTCACAAGGTCAATCTGGGCTACAAAGACTTTTATTTAACTCAAAGAAAGAGGGACAGGGGATATAACTGGCAAAACAACTGACAGATCCAGGCAAGGCCCTGGGTTTGAACTCCAACATTATAAACAAACATGTCAGAACTTTCAAATTTCAGTTAGGTACCCATTACTCCTTTGTTAGCCATTAGCTATTTTCACATATAATCAGTGGAACAATGAAAATCAGGTGCTACCTACAACATATGACCATGTTCCCAAGTAAGGTTGATAATAGAGTTTAGAAAACTAATGAGACACTCACAACAGTAATAGCAGCCTTCAAATTGAAAGCTACTGCGTACTGATTATTCTGTGCCAACCACTGTTTCTATACTTCATTTTCATGCATTACCTCATGTGATGTTTATAACAACTCTATGAGGAAGGCACTATTTCTTTTAGGCCAAATTAAACTTATCAAGAAGACTTGAGTTACAAAATTAGAATCTGTCCCAGCTCTCAGGGAGGCAGAGGCAGGTGGAGCACTGTGAGTTCGGGACAGCCAAGGTTACACAGAGAAACCCTGTCTTAAAAAAAAAAAAAAAAAAAAAAATCTGGCGGGTCAGTGTGGCACAAGCCTTTAACCCCAGCTCTTGGGAGGCAGATGCAGGTGGATCTGAGCTCACGGCCAGCCCAATCTACAGTTAGTTATAGAACAGCCAGGGCTACAGAGAAACCCCGTCTCAAACAAGCACACAAACTAAAATCCGAGGCTAAAGAGACGGCTCAGCAGTTAAAGAGCACACACTACTCTTGCAGAAGACAACACTGATGTAAGACAGTTCACAAATGCCTGTAACTCCACCCACCTCTAGGGCATCCTGCACTTCTTGCCTTCTCAAGCATTCAAGCATGTGTGCACACACATTTAATAAAAGGACAACCAGATCATGAATAAGGTTTATCCAATTCCAGAGCCCCCAACTCTTTTTTGTGGGAGCTGGGGTGGGGGGTGGGGGTGTGGAATGACAACTCAATCTCAAAGTGTACTCATTTCCTTTTACATTTAAATGCGTACACACAAATATACACTGTATATTCAGCCTATGCTTCTCACACCCTTCAGAGCCCCTTTCAGAACCTTCACATACGTACTAATCACTACGTCCTCACAGATTCACCCATTATGATTTAATACTGTTAGTCTACTTATTACAACTTGATAATGCTGAAATGTGAAACTAACTCTAAAATATCACAGTTAGCAGGAATAAAATATTCAACTGACTTTAAAACATCTGAATTTATTTGGAAGTGAAGTGAGTGAGTAAAATGGTACCTTTTCTAAGCAACACCTGAATCTGAAGGCTAATGGTGAACGAGCGGTCAAGCAATGACTGCTACAGAGCTACTGCAGCAGCGCTGTCTCAAAAGCACACCGGAAGCCACCAGGAACAAACATAATCTAGCATTTAAACAAACATTTTTTAGTAGAAAAGAAAGATTCCTACTCCAAAAAGTTATACTAAATCAAGAAACTCTGGTCCCCAAGAAACTCTATGCTACTGCTTTTCTGGCACAGAACTATTTACTAGTTATTGAAAAATATAAAAGGAGGTAGTTTTAAATAAACTAACTTAGGTACTTCCATTAAAACAGAAGTATCCTGAGAAAATACTAATACCATCTTGAGGGACAGGAAGATGGCTCACTAGGAAAAGGTGTTTACCTAAAGACCTGACTTTGACCCCTAGAACACAAAAAAAACAGAGAAAACTGACTTACAACTGACTTTTGACTTCCAGCATGCAAATGCACATGCCTCCCATAAATAAATGTAAATGCAAAAAATACTATGCCATTTATAAAAAACAGCTGAAGCCTGGTTGTGTGACAGAAAGACAACAGGGGAGAAGACCTGAGGGCTAGAAGTAGGATAATTTTGCAAGTTAGTCAGTCGGTCTGTCTGTCTTTTTCTGAGACAAGGTCTCTCTGTGTTGACAGTCCTGACTTGTCTTGGAACTCACAGACATCTACTCGCCTCTGCCTCCTGAGTGCTGGGATTAAGGTGTACGCCACCATGCCCGGTGAAGCAGGATATTTTTGACCATACTTTGCTTTGTAAAAAAAAAAAAAAAATTTTTTTTTTTTGTTTTTTTGAGACAGGGTTTCTCTGTGTAGCACTGCTGTCCTGGACATACTTTGTAGAACAGGCTGGCCTCGAACTCACAGAGATCCACCTGCCTCTGCCTCCCGAGTGCTGGCTCCCAAGTGCTGGGCAGTGCGCCACCACTGCCCAGTTTTAGCTTTGTAAATTTTACACAATAACTAGTAAAGTATTTTCATTTACTTGTAAAGCAAAAGGTAATCTCTGAAAACACTGACAGTGAAATAAAAATTAACTTCACTCAGTATCAAGTTGGTGGGTGTTTTCACACAAAGAAAACACCAAAAGATTTTAAAGTGCTGTAATGTGATTATCTATATCTGAAGGGATATGTTTTAAGGAAAATGGGAAACACAATAAAACAAACCACACACCTTTTAATAATTATATTTTTCTACTAATCTAAAATTGTTTTTGAGTACACTGTGGCAAAAAAGTGAAGAAATATGTTGGTGTCACTGGAAACTGAGAATTGGGCACAGAAAAAAAGATCAGTTTACATTAAGTACATGGTACCGAATCTGAAATACTTAGTAATTAGGTGTTTTAAAAATAGAGCATTTTAAAAACCTTGTTTATTTAAAAGATCTAGAAACATCATCAATTCAAGAACAATGAAGATTCCCAGTCTCTAAAAATTATTTCCCATTAAAACTAACTAAGACTGGGTGAGATGACCAAAGAAGAAAAGAAGACTGTGCCAGGCAAGCCAGTGCTGCATATTCTAAAACCCTGTCACAAAAGCAAAGCAAAACAACACTACTCCTCCTACACACACCAGAAACTGGGATGAAAAATGGTAAAAATGATGCTAGAATGTTTAGTCTTACTAGAATAGAAAGAAATGAAACAAGCAAGGAAACTACTAAGGATGAATTTAAAGGATTTACCTAGCCAAGAGGTAAAGGCAGTACAATCTGAATGTCAGAAATAGTAACAGCAATGTCACACATCTTCAAAACCATGAGCACAAAATAATAATACTTCACTAATCATCTCCCAAAGTTGCTAAGCTACCAATCTATTATTTTGAAAACCGATAAATAGGAGTAATGAGAAACAAGAACTTATCTTTTATCTTGCCTTTTGTACTCAACTGTAACTTACCCTTAATGGGGTTACAGGAGAGGGAGTATTTCAGCCCAGACAATGTATGAAGTAATAGAATATCACCATTTCAAAAGCAAAAGGAAAGAAGAGTAGATCTAGCTAGGACCTGATTCCAAGCACAGTGAAATCTACTAGACTCCCTCAAGGGGGACCTTGAGTTTTTCCCTTTTCTGAGTTTATGTCCCAAGGATATGGATGTCCTCTGTTTTCAGTTAATCACAACAAATTAAAGAAGCAGTTTTGAAAAAGCAGCTGTTGGGCTGGGTGTGCTGAGGCACACCTTTAATCCCAGCACTTGGGAGACAAATCTTTTTGAGTTTCTGGCCAGCCTGGTCTACAAAGGGAGTAGTCCAGGACAGGCAAGGCTCACAGAGAAACCCTGTCTCCAAAAAAGAAAAGAAAAGAAAAGAAAAGGAAAAGCAGCTGTCTTTTATTAAGATAGATACTAAAGAGCTTTGCAAAAATGTAAAACAATGTCATTTAAAAAACAAAGTTATTATTCATTTAAAACCTCAGTCAAGGGCTAGAGAGATGGCTCAGAGGTTAAGAGCACTGACTGCTGCTCTTCCAAAGGTCCTGAGTTCAATTCCCAGCAAACACATGGTGAGTCACAACCATCTATAATGTGATCTGATGCCCTCTTCTGGCCTGCGGGTATACACACATAATAAACAAACAAACAAACAAACTCTTAAAAAACAAACAAACAAACAAACAAACAAACAAACCTCAAGCTGGTGGTGATGGTGCACGCCTTTCATCTCAAAACTTGGGAGCCAGAGGCAGGCATATCTCCATAAATTTGAGGCCAGCCTCTACAGTCTGAGTTCCAGGACAGCCAGGGCTACAAAGAGAAACCCTGTCTCAAAAACCAAACTCACAAAAAAGCATGTCAACAAGAATCCTTGTTTTTAAAAAATCTTATTAGCAATTAAAATTTTTAAAGATTTATCTTTTATTCATGTGTATGTGTGTACATGCCCAAGGAGGCTACTACGAAGGTATTTGTGAGCTGACATAATGCTTTAAACTGAACCTGGGTTCTCTGGAAGAACAGCATGTTGTAAATCACTAAGCCATCTATCTCTCCAGAATTATTCTTGGTTTTAACTTCATGTATTGCATCTTAGTGGAGAGAACCCACACAAACAGTTATTGTAGGCTTCAGTTTTTAACACTTAAAAGTTTGAGGGTGATTGATCTAGGCTACAAATATCAACAGTTGTTTAATAGCATAATGGACAAATACAACGAAAGTCAACAAAGTTCAGAATACCATTATAAAATATGCCTGCAACTGACCTAATCACTAATTCGTATAAAATGTAGGTAGGACATCTCACAGCAAAATGTATCGACGACCTAGCCTTTAAAATTCAAAAATTAGAAATGTTACAAATGTTTAAAAGATATATACACAACACAAAAGAGATGGAGGTAAAAACCTGTATATTCAAACCAATCTAGCACAATGTATGGTAAAAAGTTATTTTTATGTATATGGGGTATTCCTCCTACATGCATGTATCTGAACCACATGTATGTTTGGTGACTGTGGAAGCCAGAAAAGGGTGTTAGAGTCCCTCCAACCATCTGGATGCTGGGAACCCAACCTGGGTCCTCTGCAAAAGCAACAAGTATTCTTTAACTGCTGAGCCATCTCTTAAGTGCCATTATGGCCTCTATCTTTTTTGTTCTGTTTTTTCCCAGACAGGGTTTCTCTGTGTAGCCTTTGCTGTCCTTGAACTCACAGAGAGCTGCCTGCCTCTGCTTCCCTGAATGCTGGGATTACAGGCATGTGTCACCATGCCCAGTTTATGGTCCCTATCTTAATCAAGCAGATCTGGGTAGGGTGTGCTGGAAGACTCCAGGGCCTGGTGTATGCTAGGCACGTACTCTACCTCTGAGCTACTCCCTCAATTCCAAACAGGCTATTATTGTTGTTTTAGTTCTGGGGCAGGTTCTCACTGTGTAGGCCTGGATTTCACTGTGTAGACTAGGCTACCCTTGAGCTCAGAGATCTACCTGCCTCTGCATCTCAAGTGCTGTGATTAGGCATGTATTACTATGCCCAGCCCTAAACTAATTTTAGGGTAATTTTAAACTAACATTTTGATAAAGTCCAAAGGAAATCCATTTGTCCTATTCTGTGTTTTTAGATTTTTCATAATAAAGTTTTAAAATTAATCTCTAGCTACTTGTCATACTATTAATAAAAAAAAAGAAAACCCACATTCTAAAAATTGCCTACATGGGTGGGGTGGGGGTGGGTGGGGATAAGAGACCAACAGACAATCTAGCACAGAATCAGAATTCTATAAAGAAAACTGGTTTACTAGGTAGGGACTGAGAGATTCCTCCATAGTTGATGGTCTTCTGTTCTAGGCCAGTTTTGGAGCGTGAAAAGGGTGTCACACGGTATGTCCTAGGGAAACTAAGCTGTAGCATGATCCCTCCTCAAAAAAGATTAAGAAAAATTATATCAGGACTAGGGTGTAGCGATAGAACATTTGCCTTTCCTCTCATTATTCTAAAGAAAGATCATAAGCTCAGGTGCTGGAAAGATGGCTAGGTGGTTAGGAGCACTGGCTGCTCTTTCGGAGGACCAGAGTTCAATTGATAGAACCCACAAGGTGGCTTACAAGCAGCTATAAATACAAGACAGAGGATCTGACACTTTCATTTGGTTCATGTGTGCCCATAGTGCATAAACAATAAACATAGCTGTAGACAAAACACCTATACATCGAAAATAATTAGAAATTTTAAAAATTAGCTGAATCCTTTGCACAACTATCTGCTACAGAAATGCATTACTATTATTACACATTAGGAAAAAACTAAAGCATTCTACCAAAAAATTTTTCGTCTCTCTTGGTTAGCACATTGTTATTTTGTATAAGACTTATTTTATTTTTAAATTATATGCGTTTAGATGACTGTGGTTCCTTTGGAGGCCAGAAGAGATCATCTGCTCCCCTTAAGCTTGAGTGTGCTAGGAACCAAACTTGGATCCTCCATAACAGTGGTTCTCAACCTGTGGATCATGAAACCCCTCAGGTCATCTAAGACCTCAGAAAACACAGATAAATTTATATTATGATTTAGATAGTAGCAAAATTACAGTTATGAAGTAGCAATGAAAATAAATTAATGGTTGGGGGTCACCACATGAGGAACTGTACAAAGGTTCACAGCATTATGAACGTTGACAACCACTACTGTAAAAGATCAGAAAGTGCTCTTACTCCTGAGCTGTTCAGTTTCATACTGCTATTTTATAACATAGGATATACCTACTTCTTGTTGCTTTGTATACCATGGAAATTTCCAGCCATTCTTTTTCATACTAACAGTTCATAATAAACTATAAGAGGAAGGTTACACCTACCCAGAGCCATAGTTCTCAAAAAATGTCATTTCATACATGGTCTAGCTAGATTTCTACTCAAACCATGAACTGATACACTATGACTAGCAATATTGTAAAACCTAGTGAACTAAGCATCAAGTATAAGAACGAAATAAAAGGCCGGGCAGTGGTGACACACGCCTTTAACCCCAGCACTTGGGAGGCAGAGGCAGGTGGATGGATCGCTTTGAGTTCAAGGCCGGCCTGGTCTACAAAGCAAGTCCAGGATAGTAGGATAGTCAAGGCTACACAGAGAAACCCTATCTCAAAAAACCAAAAAACAAACAAACAAACAAACAAACGGAATGAAATAAAAACATTTGGTTCTGGTCCGTTAAACCCAAGATTCCAAAAGTAAACGTGTCTTTGACTTAGCTTTCTCATTTACTTGTTCTACCTGCTTAATAGGAACAACAACTTCTGAGCAATATACCTGCTGTTAGCAATGCTTACTTGTTTTGATTCTTGGAAGGTATTTGAATCTGGTTCTGCTTATTTACTGTACAGCCAATAAAGTGATTGTTTACGTTGTGAAGATTTTGTTATTTCATTTTAAAGATTTTAAATATAGACACACTTTCAATAAAAGTAGTCCAAATACAAAAATCCCAGAATTTCATATTTTTAGCTTCACCTTAAAATGTCCTTTGACATAATCAATCTGTCCTTGCTCTGTAGTTTTGCTAGATTATGAATTAAAGTTCTATTTGATATAAGTAAAACTAAATTTGTATAGAAAGAAGAGAAATATTTTAAAAGAGACTTGCTCCTGTATCTTTTTCAGATCTGTTCTTTTAAAGAAGAAGAAGAAGAGGAAGACGAAGGAAGAGGAGAATTCTAGCTAACATTTTTCAGGCTGTGGGCACAGAAATACATCACTTCCAAAGCTGTAGTAGTTTGTGCCACAGAACTGAGAAAGATAAAATTTATAGTTCATACAGCAATTTAATATTACATTCACCGTGTAGTCAATCTTATTGCCTCAAAAACCCATCTTTTTCTGTTTTAGGAAGTTATCTTTTTTTTTTAAGTGTGTTTTTGGGCACATATATAGACAGCACGCTTGTTAACACATGCAAGGTCCTGAGTTCAATTCCTCCCACCCTCTCTTTTGGTTTTTTTGAGACAGCGTTTCTCTGTATAGCCTTTGCTGTCCTGAATTCACTTTGTAGACCAGGCTGGCCTCAAACTCACAGCAATCCGCCTGCCTCTGCCTCCCAAGTGCATGCACCAACACTGCCCAGCCTCTGAGTTCAATTCTCAAAACCACAAAAATCACCCAAGTCTATCTCAAATGCCACAGTAACCACATTTATAATGTAACTATCTCCCCGAAAAACAAACCAATTAAAAATAATAATAAAAACAAAAACCAAACCAATTCTGAACAGTCCATAATAAAGGAAAATGTAATAAGTGATGAATGCAGAGGCAAACTAATTCAAGGCTCCTCTCCATATGTTCAATCAATGTTAACTGCAGACTGCCCTCCCTCAAAGAAGCCAAGAATGCTTAACACTACATGCTATGGTTGTTGGTAGGAAATACAACTTTTGGTATGGGTTAAAGATCAGAAAAAGACAGGAATAAAAAAAAATTTAAAGTTATACACATTCAGAGAGAAAATAACTTCCTAATACAAATCAACAATGAACACAAACATAAAACAATGAAATCTCTCTGGACTGACACTAGATTATTAAATACACTAGCACAATCCTGGAAAGTCCTAACTAGATCATAATATCTAAGAATTACAAAGTTTGCACTCTTACTGTAACAGCAGCACACACACACCACACCATATTAAACTACTAGTGGTCTGAATCTTCACATTTCAGGAGTGAAGAAAGGGACATCTGAGCACCAGAATACAACAATAGAAATGCTAAAAATTAAAAATTTCATTTTGAGTAGTGTTGGAAAATGCTTAAAGAATTCAGGAATCAAATTTTTATGTTCAAACAGCTATTTAATTAGGTTAGAGAGGTCAAGTATATAAACCCAAGCTGCATACATTGGTAATCTCCAATACAAACTGCAAATACAGATAGATTTCACCTTATAATACAGTGGCGTCTAGTAGTGATAATAACTGTGAATAGCCAGCGAAATTACGTGCTTTAACACCTTTCTGTAAACTAAGAACCTGAAAACAGTGTACCAAACGTCGAAGACCTAAGTTATTTGTCACTAGACTTTTAAGTATTAGCTTTAGAACATATAAACAAATCCACAACCTACCATAATATATAAAAACTACAGTAGCCCATTCAATTCCCCCTTTGTCCTAGTTTCTTTTTTGCTGGGAAGAGGCGTAGTGTGATAATAATAGCAGGAAGTAAGGTGGAGCAGCTGCACAGCAAGATGAGGTGCTGTGTGTGCTTCACCTTCATGCTGCCTGCTGCCGCCTCAGTCTTATGAAAATGAAATTAGTTGTTTGGGAAGCCCTAAGTTATAAATATTCCTGAGATCAAGATGTAGTCTCCTACTTCCTCACTTTTATCAGGGTCTGTTTTAGGTCTCCTGTTATATTCAGTCAACAGAAGCAATAAAAGCCACATTTTTAGAGATTTTGAATATTTTGGAAGGGAATCCTAATGCTAGCAATAGATATTTGGTAGAAAGACTGAGGCTAGAACTAGCTTCCTTTTAGTCCCACAAATCTATGGACATAATCCATGTTAATGAACTATAAAAAAAAGAAGAAATGACCATCTAAATAATCACAAGACTGTATAATATATCTCACTAAAGTTCGTATTACTGCCGTTTGTATTTTGCTGACGAGAAACTTTTCCCAGCACTGATAGTAACACAAATTTACTTTCTTGTTTGGGCATGTGTGCACATGGGTATGCATATTTGGGTCAGAGGACAACCTCATTTCATTTCTCAGGAATTGTCTTTCCCCTCAACTCTCAGACAGGATCTCTTACTGATCTAAACTAGTCAAGTAGGCCAGGCTGACTAGAGAGTGAACCCTAGGGATCTGGCGGCTCTGCTTGCCCAGGGCTGGGATTACAAGCATCCATTATCCATCACAAACAGCTGTTTTACATGGGTTTGGGGGACTGAACTCAAATACTCTTTTTACAAAATACTTGAGTAACTGAGCCTTTTACCTGTCTTTCAATTTTTTTCAGACCAAAATATTCTATGTATTGTAACTACTAAGACTGCCATACTTAAAATAAAATGTTACATGGGCAACACATTTGGCTTTGCTTTGCTTTTTTTTTTTTTTTTTTTTTAAACAAATGAGAGAAATGACATAAAACCTGATAAATGTATAGTACGTACAACATTCTGGTCATGTTAATTTATAACCATGTCTTCTTAGCTAATCCATAAAAAGAAATCAGCATTCCAGTTCTCTTTATCTCAGTCAAGCAACAGATATGCTCTTGGTAAAGCAGCTCAAGGATTTCTAAAAATTAAAGTCTCTTGAAACAAACTGTTTGTGGAAATGAAGCGTCATATACTACTTTATAAGGAAGAATCCTCTGTCATCTAAATAACCACTGTCTAATTTGTGAATGGAGTTTTTAAGAACTAGAATACATGTCTCATTTGATATTTACTTTAAAAGTAGCTGAAATGATTCAGGACAAACTCTTAACATACTAATGACAACTTCAACAGGAACCTACATTTGGCAGCATCTCATAATTTTGCCTACAAGAAATCTAACTTATACACCTCTAACTCTGTAACTCTTATTAAGTAACAAGCTAGATGCAATCACCTTTTGCTTAGAGCTAAGCATAAACTAGTAAGATTGAGCCTAAACTAAAAGATAGGGGGCGCAGCAGTAATCTCCAGAGCATATCAGATTCTGCAGGAAGTAGGAGGAACACTAAAATAACATGGTACCTTTGTGTGTGCGTGTGTGGACATGCTTATTGTTTTGAGGGTTTGGTTGGTTTTGTTTTTTTTGGAGACAGTCTTAATCTGGGGCTCGACTGAGCTTCTTGACATACAGATGTGAACTACAAGGCACTGTTATAAAAAGCCTTTTTAGCCTGGCATGAAGGTGTGCACATCTAATCCCAGCACCTGGGAGGCAGAGGCAGGCAGATCTCTGTGAGTTCCAGGCCAGCCTGGTCTATGAAGTGAGTCCAGGTCAGCAAGGGCTGTTACACAGAGAAACTGTCTCAAAAACAAAACAAAAGCCTTTTTAGCATACATTTTTCATGATCAAACATGTGAATGTTGGACTGTGCATTTTCCTCTTACTAAAATAAAACCAAAGTTAACAATACGCAATTACTGCACAAAGGAAAACAATTATTTGACACCTTGTCCAATTCAATCCAGTTCCACACTGCATATATTGAAATACAAATCTGATTCACACAGAATAGGCCTCTTCAACCCTTACTAAATCTGGCCGGCAGATGCTCTAGACCTAGTCCACTAAGGAGGCAAGGAGCATGGAACTCACTGTAATCCATAAAAATCTTTAGTCCCGCCCCACCCCCTCAAGATAGGATAGGTTCTTCCAGACTTCTAGTATACATGAAATCTAGGTTTAAAAGTATATGTTTGGCATAAATTTAAGGTTTAAGTGAGAACTAACAACAGTTTCTTTAATTGTAAACCAAAGTGAATAATCTCCTGGGGAAAAAACCTCCTCTTGCTTTCCCTACCTCCTGCCCCTCCCCCACCAACACTGCTTCCCTGCTGTGCAAAGAGCCCTTTGTCCTGCCCCGCAGTTATCTAGCTGTTTGGCCATATTGACAGGCCTACTGGAGGCATAATAAGGGAGTCAGTCTGACATAAGCAGCTGGCGATTTGAAACAAAAATCTTCCTTTTCTACTCACAGGAAACCCTGCTGCAGAGGTCTGTGGCTCCTCCCATACTTGCACCTATTTCTCAAAGACAGAAGCAAGGAACTGGCATTTCCCTTTGATTTGGTAGTATAAATTAAAAACTTGATTCCCTATCCAGAAATTCTTAAAACTGTGTGTGTTAATTCATAACATTAAGGCTAGAAGGTTTCCTCACCTCTGGGTGGATACATGTATGATTATTACTTCAATTTGCCCTGAAAACTCTGGGAAGTCTCATACTACAAGACAGAAGAGACACAAGGAAGTAGCAGGCATATTTATCAAGCAAAGCAGATCCAGTAATCCTAGGGTTTTGAAAATACCAAGGATTCAAAAGAGCCAAAAATTCATTTTCCTGACTTCGTATAAAGATACTTTATGGGAATTTACATTAAGTAAGGCATCTGAAAAATCAATATAATGGAAACAGAGTGGGGCAGAAAAGGGTTTGAGAACTCTTACTCAGAAGAAACACATACAGACTGTACTTGGTTTCACTGTTTCTTTGGTATACATCACAGCTCCCTCCTGAAGTGCTGAGTAAGACCTTTCCCAAGTGATGCCTTTAACACACTCTCCCCTGAGGACTACTGGCATCTCTACCCAGTTTATAATTGAGTATACAATAGGACAAATTTTCTAAGATTACATGATTTAACAAAGTATGTATAGCTGAGTGAAAGAAAGACTATTCACTCCACCTTTTGCAACCTTCCCTGAAGTCTAGGCACTTTACAATTCCAAGTGAAGGTCATGTAATTTACTAAATGTGTTACAATCTCTGGGGTCCAGAGTACCTCCAATCTATCTCATTCATAGCACATTACTCTTCTTTTATAAGAAGTCTGCCTAAAAGGACCTCTGAAATCAAATTATAAATGTCTACCAGTTGAACTATTAGACACACACTTTCCAGTCTAAGTTCACCACTAGCCAGGCCTTCTAATTTCAAATTTTTCAAATTAAATTGACAAGTCACTAGAGTTTAGCCAAACGTTATAATAAAATTTTATTTTACTTATGATCTAATTTCTCTTGGATATGTACTCAATAATTACTGACTGCTATGGCCTAATGTTTCAAGGTTATTTCAATATGAAGATGATTTTATTTCCCTAACCAAAGGCAAAGTTGGCATTGCCACCTTTGTCTAAAGTGTCAGAATAATTTCAGAAAGTATGCAGGCTCCTACATTCTAAACAACATCAAAAGATGTAAGCATTTTTAAGTGTTTCAGTCCAAGCAATCCTTCCAAGAAAAAGCCTCTTGATCCTCCAGAGAGTGACTACTGTGAGACTACACCACTTCCAAAAAAAACAGGAAATAAAAATGGTAGTCACTATTTTCTAAGGAAACTTGTATATTATAATTAAGCTAAAACCCTTGAACCTTAGCTGTAAACACCTTGAACTGTATGTGTTAAACAGCACGAATGAAACCACACTTAGGGAGAACAGCATCTTACCCATGCCACAATAATCTCATTACAGCCTCCTCAAATAACCCGTTAAGAGAGTTTTGCTTTATAGATCTGCTTTTAGCACTGGAAAAACAATATGAACCACATCTGTGAATACAGAATACTCTCCATTGTTTCTTGGCTCTTTGCCACAAATGCCAGAGCCATGCTACAAATTATGTTTGTGGGATTTAAATACATTTGTACAAAATTGAACAAACAGAATCCTGAAGGAAAAGGTATTGGTTGTAGTAAAATCTTAGGTGGGGGGTTGGAGAAAAAGCTCACATGATTTATGTGTTGCACATGCCTGAGTGATGGTTCAGTTTCAAATATTCCCTGCCAGACAAACTACTGGTTCTGCTCAATTAGGGGTGGGGTGATGGTAATCAAAACATAGAAGGGACTCTTGCTGCCTTCTTACTATCCTGAACTAAACTTATTCAATTTCTGAATATTTCTTCTTTGTTTCTGATGGATTACTGCCAAAACATACCTTTGGTGGAAATACACACAATTAATGCAATTTACAGGTCAAATATCTAATCTGGAGAGGTCTACAGATTAATATAGAAATTAAGACCAAAACATTAAATATTAGTCCAAAAGTAGCTCTTCTTAGTTTAGGCATCCAATTATAGTAAGATGGTTAGCATGAAGGTGAATATGGCCTAATATGGAGAGAGAAATACAAATCAGAAGTGACTCAAGCAGTTAAGATATGGAGGAAAACATGTCAGTTGCTTTGGAAAAACAAAACGTAAAGATCTCCCTCACCCTATTCTGTCTAGTACTCAGGGAAATTTTTACATTACTATTTTAGTCTTTAAAAGGATTAAAAAAGATCAAAACACTAAAGAACTTTCAGTCCTGTGAAAGTATAAAATGTGATAGCAACAAAAAGCTGCAACCTCTGTCCCCAAACAAAAACCTCAAGTCTTTAACTTTGATCAGCTTTCAGGTGCTGATATCCATAAATGGATATATGAATTGCTAACTCTAGTCTCTTCACTAACAAAAAGCAAACCAGCTCAGCAGTGCAATTTCCCAGGAAAGCAAGCAAGGTTTCTTTCCAGTCCTGAGCAGCCATCGCCTAAGTGCAGTTCCCTGCAGCCAACAGCATTAATGGACGCTGCACTGCTGTCCTTCCCTGGAGACAGCAGCCAGCACTACTCACGTAGCAACCAGAGCTCCAGAGCCAGCAGCTGCCGCCGCCTTGTATACTCACTCCTGTGATCCAACACAGGAGCAACCTTCTCTTCACCCCACCCCCACTTCTTAACGCACTTTTTTGGGGGGGAGGGAGGGAAGGGTGGAACCAGTGCTCCATGTTGGAAGTATGCTTTTGGAAAGAAACAACCCTAAGGTTACTGTTTTAAACTGAGATCTTTGATTAGAAAAAAAAAAAAAAAAAATCAACATATACCAAATTCCAAATATTCGTTTTCATTAAACCAGTGATTTAGAAGTAAGCATTAAGCTTTAGTTTGTAAAAGGCCAATTTTGCCAACATTCAGCAAATTTAAATTTACAGTTAGGGACAAGAACCTTGGGTTGTGTCCTACAAAAGACATAATTCAATATTCTGCACAGGACAATAAGAATAATCTTAAAGGCTCTAATCCCATAACGGGCCACAAATTTTGGCCAGAGAACTAATGATTCGCATGAGAAAATTGGAAGAAATCCAAGGGGGAAAAATTCCTGTGTCCTCCAACCTCAGAAATCTCTGATTATGTCAGTATTCTCTGCTTTATTCCTAGGTCAGATTGCACACATCTAAAATTACTCCTTACAGCTTTCCTTCTAGCGACCTAAACCATTATTAATATATAAAATTAAGCATCAAAACCACTTTGCTCTCAATATGTTGCACACAAGCCTCCTAAAAAGCTTCTAAGGATCTGGATCTCATGATCTGGACCCTTCCCAATCAAAGTATAGCTATTTAACATGTGCCCAAGGAAATAATGTAAACATGACCTTGGTCATAAATGTTTTCTAAAAAACAGTTTATTTTGTCGAGGTATGGAGGAAATTAGGGAATCTGGATTCTTTTAAGTATTCTGAGCACAGGGAAAAAATGGCAAAAGGAACTCAGGTACAGACAAAACCCATGGAGTCCACAGCTCTGGGCAAGAAATGAGTTGCTGGTGAACACATTACACAAGTAACATGAGAAAGCAGAAAACGCAGGGCACACACGCACCCCTGACCCTACCCAGTAGAGCGGGCTGCAGCATCAGTGTACGGGAGAAAGACTCCTTAGTCCTAAGAATGAAAAAGGTAAAGGCTTTCTATAGAATAAATTAGCATAGAAGGGGCTTTCCCAGCAGTTAAAACTTTCCCTCAGAGCGATTCACCTACTAAAACAAGGGCCTTTGCCTACCACCATTTACCTCACATCTTGGCTTGCACGCACAGGGGAAGAAGATTCTTAAGGGGCACATCCCCCAACCCCTTTAAAGTCGGTTTTAAAAGATTGATCTCCACGCCCTAGGCAGGGAAAATGACAAAATCTGGCTCAATTCCAGACTGAAACCCTACAAATTCAACAGGGGTATATATCGCAGGGATACTGGGGCATACGCCACAGAGTCCAAGAATGTGAGGTGGGGGTGGCCAAGGTAAGGTCTTTGGTGTGGGAAAAGCAGCAGCCATCAGAGGTGGGGACTCGAGAACCAGAGGGGAGGCGTTCAGGAACATTATGGAGGGGAGGACGGGAGCCCCCGAGCGATCAGAGTTGTCACAAGGCCGAAAGAACAGGGGTGGAGGTGGGTGGGGGCTCAGGGACAGAAAAAAAAAAAAAGAAAGAAAAAAAAAAGTGTGCCTGTGTATTTTGAGAGCAGGGTTTCTAGAGGCCTCTCCTGAAAAGGGGTAAACGTGGAGTAGGCAGTGCCCAGAAAAAGAGGGGAGACCAGAGTAGGGGGAGGGGAAGAGTCCTGACCCAGGGAAGACATTAAAAGGGTAGTGGGGTCGAGTGGCCTAAGGGAGCCTTTCTCCCTACGCAAGAGGGGTGCAATGATGTGTAAGGGTAGCCGAGAAGATGGGGAGGGCAGTATCCTCCTGCTACTGGCCTGGAAAGGCCCAGGCCCACGACTCCGAGAAGAGAGAACGCGGGGAGACTGAGGTGACCCTTCTTCCCCCACCCCCGGGGCCCGGTCGTGTGGTTCGGTGTCTCTTTTCTGTTGGACCCTTACCTTGACCCAGGCGCTGCCGGGGCCTGGGCCCGGGCTGCGGCGCACGGCACTCCCGGGAGGCAGCGAGACTCGAGTTAGGCCCAACGCGGCGCCACGGCGTTTCCTGGCCGGGAATGGCCCGTACCCGTGAGGTGGGGGTGGGGGGCAGAAAGGCGGAGCGAGCCCAAGGCGGGGAGGGGGAGGGCCAGGGGCGGAGGGGGGCCGGCACTACTGTGTTGGCGAACTGGCGGGACTAGGGCTGCGTGAGTCTCTGAGCGCAGGCGGGCGGCGGCCGCCCCTCCCCCGGCGGCGGCAGCGGCGGCGGCAGCGGCAGCTCACTCAGCCCGCTGCCCGAGCGGAAACGCCACTGACCGCACGGGGATTCCCAAAGCCGGCGCCAGGGGCACGCGGGACACGCCCCCTCCCGCCGCGCCATTGGCCTCTCCGCCCACCGCCCCACATTTATTGGCCAGCTCGCCGCCAATCAGCGGAAGCTGCCGGGGCCGCCTAAAGAAGAGGCTGTGCTCTGGGGCTCCGGCTCCTCAGAGAGCCTCGGCTAGGTAGGGTATCGGGACTCTGGCGGGAGGGTGGCTTGGTGCGTTCGCGGGGACGGGCGACCGCGGCAGGTCCTCCAAGGACGGTAGAACCGCCTTGTGGGGCACCTGGGTACGGTTCGTTACGCTGAAAGGGGCTCGCGGGTGGTGGTCAGGACTACGGTCCGCCCTGTAGCAACCGGAGGGGGAGGGAGAAGGGAGCGGAAAAGTCCCCACCGGACGCGGCCATGTCTCCCACGGGGGGCGGAGGAGCGCTTCCGGCTCACGTCTCGTCCCTGATTGGCCTCTTCTCCTCCCGCCGTCTGTGAAAACACAAATGGCGTGCTTTGGTTGGAGTGAGGTGCCTGTCAGTTAACGACTGTTGGAGTGCGCAGCCGCCGGCTGCCTCGCTGTGCCCACTGGGTGGGGCGGGTGGTAGGTGGGGTGAGAAGAGCTGGACGTGCGGGCGCGGCCGGTCTCTGGTGGGGCGGGGGAGGGGAGGGTCAGCGAAAGTGGCTCGCGCGCGGGCGGCCTCCTACCCTCCCCTTCCTCTGGGGGAGTCGGTTTACCCGCCGCCGGCCTGGCCTCGTAGTCTGATTGGCTCCCGGGACCCAGAAAACTGGCCTTTACAATTGGCCCCCCGTTCGTGCAAGTTCAGCCCGTACGCGGGCTGTCGGGGGCGGCAGGGAGGCGCATTCAGGTTCCGGCCCTCCCCAAGGCCTAGCGCCGCAGAGTCTGGCCCCGCGCCTCTGCGCAACGTGGCAGGAAGCGCGCGCTGGAGGCGGGGACGGGCGGGCGGGCGGTGTGAGCCACGGGGCGGGGGCGGGTGTGATTGTTGAGTTGTAGCCGCACGAGGGACAAGATGAGCCGGACCTGCATGGCGTACTCTGGGGAATGGAGGAAGTAGCGGGGGCTCAGTCGGCTTGGAGGCAAGAAGCACTTGCTCTCCAAAAATCTGTGGGAGCTGCAATCAATAAGGGAGCCGCAGTGGAGTAGGCGGAGAGAAGGCCGCACCCTTCTCGGTTAGGGGGAGGGGAGTGCTGCAATACCTTTCTGGGAGTTCTCCGCTGCCTCCTGTCTTCTTAGGACCGCCCTGGGCCTGGAAAAAAATCCCTTCCCCCTCTCCCCTCGTGATCTGCAAGTCGAGGCGTTCTGGAAGTTGGGCGGTAGACTTCTGGGCAGGCTGAAGGGCTAACCTGGTGCGTGGGCGTTGTCGTTCATCCTGCGGAGGATTTGAACAGCCGTAAAACTGGAGGGGCAAGACTTCCCACAGATTTTCATTTGGGGGAGGTAATTATAATAGGGGCATAGGCACTCAGCTGGGGTTCTATGCAGCAAAACTACAGATTATTGCTTATGATCTTCTGGCTTGGAGTATTTCTCATCGAGGCAGATTAAAGACATGCTCACCTGATTTTTTTTTTTTATATTCTCCCACTTGAGATTCTTGCTACATCATGAAATTATAGTATCGCGAGTGAGAATAGACAGTTTCAGCATTCTCTACAGAGCCCAGTACTTTTTGTTAATTCCTGCTGCTCCCTCTGCAACCCTACCAAAATATATTTTGGCACTCTCAATTTAGTCCCATTTTCATTTGTTTTACTGGCTTACCCAATCCCTAGACAGAGCACTGGTATTCTCCCTCTCCTGATCTTAGAAGCCCAATGAGTCATGAAACCAGGCAGATTTGTTATGCCACAAATTGAGACTGTAGCTGGGGCTTTACACTGCAGGTCTTAGTCCTCCTTCTTGATTCTTTGCCTTGATTTTCATTTTCTATCCCCACCCTTTCAGGTAGTGTACCACACTTGGGCCTATTCAGTCCAGAGAGCTAAAGCTAAACAATAGATTTATTGAGAATTCAACCGAAAGTTCAGCTTCTTTCCACTCCATGAATGCCTAGCTCCTCCTCTTTCACCATTAATAAACAGGACCGTTTCCTGTTAATGGCTTCCAGATGGACGTCTCCTTCAATATTGACATACAAAAGTTACTCCATGACTACAATACAGAAGACTGGTAATGGGCTAATGACAACATTTCTATTTTATCATTCTCCATATACTCCTTAAGGCAGATGGAATTGATTACCACTAACTCAAATTTTGTCATCGCACACATCTGTAGAAGGGAGTTCCTTCTAGAACACAGACTTATGGTTCAGATCTAAGGTCCTGAGAGCCTATATTTTTCTATATATTTCTATTTAAATATTTTCTATTTCTATTCTATATTTTTCTATTTCTCTTGGATTCTGGCTTGATTCATGCCACTCCTTGTGCTATTGCTAGTTTAAATGTGATTTTGCTGAACTGCTTCAGGACGACTGGCTTCCTGAGTTGTGTTCTGCTGAGTTCTATTTTTCTTGACGTAGCTAAACACAAGTTAAATGGAGTAAGGAACATTAATGTATTTGTGAAGCCTGGTTTTGGGGTTCAAGTGTTGTGTGTGCTAAGAATACTATCTAGTAGAACTTAAACTGAGGATTCTGTGTTTGTATTGCCCTGATATGGTAGCCAGTACTTCACTTACTCCTTAAGCATTGGAAATGTTACTAAGGAACCAATTTTTATTTGAAGTGTAACTGGACAGAGGAGCCATAACTGCAAACTTGTTGGTTGGTTACACAAAACAAATGGAGACTTTAATGATTTTTTTCCCTCTTTCTCTCTCTTACACTAAGCAATAAATAACTAAAGCGCTGGTAGCCTATTTGTTGAAGCTACTTGTTTTACTTAATTTTTGTACTTCATCTATATGAAGTAAGTGAAAGCTAAATTTACAGACCATTATGTAACATGAAAGCAAGTACTGATTAATTTGGATTTTAACTTAGAGCCAGAATTTAGCCAGGCAGTAGTGGCACATGCCTTTAATTCCAGCAGATCTCTGCGTTTGAGCCCTGCCTGGTCTATTGAGTTACTGGACAAACAAGGATAGAGAGAAAAACCTGTCTCCAAAAAAGCAAAATCTTAGGAAGCTGAGATTTCATTAAACCATAATTGAGGCAAGCCTTACGATCCACCATGGGGTTTGGCTGAATCTGCCCACCTTTCTGAAGTACTTTTCTATTTCTGCTGCTGGTCAACTTAGTTGCTTTTTTTTTTTTTTTTTTAAATACTTTGAGCTTATTCTTTCTTTAAAGCCTCCTTACCACCATGTTGGCTTAAATGCTGCCTTCTAAGTTTTTCTTTTATGTGCATTGGTGTACAGGTGTCAGCTCCCTTGGACTGGAGTTACAAACAATTCATGTGGGTGCTGGGAATTGAACCTAGGTCCTTTGGCCCAGGTCCTTTGGAAAAGCAGTTCTCTTAACCCCATCTCTCCAGCCCTGGGAATTTTTGAAACTCTAAAATTGTTTTTTAAAAAAAATTAGTGGGGGTTCTATAATTAAAAAAACAACAACAGTAATTTCATGAGTGAGGTGGCACTAATATTTAAATGAGCCCCTCCCCTATAAAACTTTAACATTTCTTAAGTATGGTATGTTTAGGACTAGG
Organism: Acomys russatus; assembly: GCF_903995435.1. NCBI lineage: Eukaryota > Metazoa > Chordata > Mammalia > Rodentia > Muridae > Acomys > Acomys russatus. The sequence continues at coordinate 40,600,291 of NC_067149.1, read as the reverse complement.
GGTCTTAAGAGTTTTAGTATGCAAAAACATGCCTGTTTAATCAGTTTTCTAGTCTCACACCCAGAGATTTTAATTTCTGGGCAGCTAAGGCCAGATTATAATTTTTTTAATGTTCATTTGCTTACTGTAAATATAAAAATGGTAGCTTCAAAGACTTCTGATACAGGGTCTCACTGAATATCTCTGGCTGGCCTACAACTAGTTGACTAGACTAGCCCTAAACTTAAAAAATTCTGCCCTCCTTTCTCTCCTAAGTGCAAAGGTTAAAAGTGTGACCAGTAACTCATCCTTAACTGTTTTTTCTTACCTCTTAAAAAACAATAACAAACTCTGAGTGAAATGGAAAAGCAAAATGTCTTACCTCTTAAAAAACAATAACAAACTCTGAGTGAAATGGAAAAGCAAAATGTAGTAACGCTTTTGGAACTTGCAGGGCATATTCTTTTAAAGGGAATATATTAAGCAATGAAAACTTGTTAAATCTCCACAACCCACATAAAAAGCCAGGCATGTTACGGCACGTTTGAAGGATCCCTAGGACTTACTGGCCACACTTGGCAGGCTCCAACAGAGTGAGAACATATCTCAAACAAGGGAGACAGTAACTAAGAAACTACAGTCAAGGTTGTCTGTCATTCACACCCATCCGCACACGCACAAGGCTATTAAAATATTCCAAATGTTTCATTCACCAACTTTTATCTAGTGTTTTTCCCATCAAACTGCATTCCTCAAGGATACAGGGATTGCTTCAGTGAGTAGCAGAGTTGGAACTAAACAAATGGTGATTTTATGATTTGTGAAATTAGGCTTTCGTTAAAGTCCGTGAAATACAGAACAAAGCTTTTGTACAGTAATCTAATACTTGAAGTCTCCTAGTTTAGACTCAAAAGCATTTCCTTGGGTTTCCTGCACCAACCATTGCAGATATCCTGTTCCTGTACTACGCTTGCCTTGAGCAGATGGTTATTTAAATAAACTTAGTTTCCTGTCAGGTGGTACCATGATTTCATACACTTATGGCAAAAACTTGTTATATTTGTTAAACACTTGTAATTAATGTGAAATTTAGGTGAGGGTTTGGGATTTTGCTTTTAATCTTCAAATTCTGAGCTAGATAAGGCATTTTCACGTCTTGTCTTTGGTATAACTATATAATTATGGTTTGCAACCACTAGCCTAGAATGTGACACTTGAGCATGACCAGGGCAAGACTAGTTGACTGGAGGCAACCCTAACTATAGAGCACTTTGCTGGGTCACAAGTCCAGGAGTCAAGGTTGAGACCTTGATTTTTGTTAGTCTTAGTGTAAGCTGGTTTGTATGTTGGAGGGCATATTTATGACTCCATATTTGACTGGGTTAAGGTGCTAATTAGCACTGTTGGTGAACATGGAATGGCTTTCAGGCTTGAACGAGCGTTATTTGTATTTTTCTAATGACCTAGACTTATTTTCCTTACATTTCTCAGTAATCACTGGATTTTTTTGCCCTGGTACTTTTTCACTCTTTGTTTTCTATGTAGTAACTTGTTCAAGGAAATGTTTTAAGTTTTGATCTTCTTTTGGCAACAGTACCATGTTTTCAGGTCATATTTAGAAAGTTTAATGTTTTGTTACTTAACTAATACTAACTCCACTGGATGAATTTTTAATTCTCAGTAGTCTTGAATGGTCTTACTGATCCTTCATTAAAATCCCATATAAAGTACTGTTCACCCAGTCTGTACAGTGGAAGAAACTAAAGCTCAGTGGGATTTAAGAAACTTCCTATGGCTGTGCTAGCAGATTGAGGGCCAGGGATAGAAACTGGTCTAACATTTGATATACCTACCAGCTTTGTGTACTACCTTTGTCTGATAGTAATATTGTTTTAGGAAAGTAGACTATATCTAATTTCCTAAAACAATATCTATAGCTTGGTGGTAGGCTTATAGAACTTGAAAGCAGAGAAACTACTAGAATTAAAAATTATGGCCGAGCGTGGTAGCGCACACCTTTAATCCCAGCACTCAGGAGGCAGAGGCAGGAGGATCACTGAGTTCGAGGCCGGCCTGGTCTACAAAGCGAGTCCAGGACAGCCAAGGCTGCACAGAGAAACTCTGTCTCAAAAATCCCCATAAATATTAGGACCAAGTGTTGTCACTGAGAATGGTCTCAGAACATCACTTCTCAAGGAACCTCTCCTTAATGCCCTTACCGGTCCCACTTGAATGTTGTCATAACTCTTTAAATTGCAAATAAAAATAGTAATTGTGTAATTATTGTTTTTCCTCCTCTAGATTGTTCCTTGAGAACAGGACAAGGCTTGTTTAAGGCTGTATTCCTGCTGTCTGAACAAGACCAGGTCTTCGACATCAACAAACTTTAAGAAATGGTGTGCTGCTTTTGAGAGCATTTAACTAGCATGTCTTTTGCAAAACACTAACTTTGGATAGTGTTGGCACCAGCTATGTTGTAGAGTCATTTGGGAGAGTCCTTCCAATGAGCATTGGATTATTTTGAACACTATTGAATGTTTTAAATGCACATTTGTGTTCTCTAAAACAAAACTGTCAGAAGCTTCCAACTAGAAAGGAAAAAGCTGAAATATTTCAGAATGGGAATACGCTACCTGCTGTATTTACTGGAATGTATAATAGCTAAGACAATTAAAAACATTGCTGAGTATCTGCCAGATGAAAAGAAATGCTCATAGTGGTTCTTTTGAGCAGTATAGGAACTTGTTTTGTAAAGATTTTCCTACAGATATGAACTCTGATCCATAATTCATAGATGTGTATGTAGTACCTTTCCAATTGATGAAGCTACAAACATGGCTGGACTATTGCTGTGTTTGTATTTATGTGAAAGCTTGGCAATAAACTTATTTCCTAAAATAGCCAAAGTGTGGGGTGACTTTTTAATCTCATGGCTTACCTAGAACTGTGTTGACATTTGCTCTAATGGTGAAAAAACAAGTGGGTGGAGCTGCAGTGCCTTGACACACTGTTGCCACTCATTTGTGGTATAAACCAAAGAGGTAGATATGTGCTTTTACTTCAAAACATCCTTTTGAAAGACTTGACAAGTTTGGGTCATCACAGTTGGAATTGAGCATTCATTTTTGTCAGGTAGGAAGGAGCCTGACAAAGGTATGATTAAATTGAGGTGAAATTTACACTTTGTTACAAGTGTGACAACTTGGGCTTTAATGATTGGTTATAACGAAATGGACCTGGTCCATCTTCTGGAAGATGTATGTGATGACTCCAGGAGATGCTGCTTTCCAATTGACCAATACCTAGCCCCTACCTATTGAATGTATAAGACTAAATCCATCTGAGCCTTTTAACCCAGAAATTCAAAGTTGCAAACTCCTAGGTTAGTCTTCTCACTGAACAACATCCCCAGCCAATCTTGAAAACAGATGTCTACCCTGCAGGAAATCTTAACATAAATAAAATTAAATTGATGTTTCAAAATTTTATGAATGAGTAAGAATTAAAGTTTTAAATCTCAAGAACTGGCTTCTCTAGAAAGATGTACATAGTGAACACTCAATGACTCCTGAAGAGCCTACAAGACTGGTACTGGGCACACTGGACTGGCAGGTTTTATTTGAGAAAAGTGTGTATTTAAGTGGGTTACAGAAGGCAGATGAGAAATATACTTGAGCTGAACTGAACTAGCATCTTTTGTTCTTGTTTTTGTTTTTTCAAGACAGGGTTTCTCTATGTAGCCTTGACTGTCCTAGACTTGCTTTTTAGACCAGGCTGGCTTCAAACTCAAAGATCCACCAGCCTCTGCCTTCCAAGCGCTGGAATTAAAGGTGTGCACCACCATGCCTGACTCTGAACTAGCATCTTAAACGGCAAATATCTTCACAACTAATTAGCAAGAACGTTACCCAGACTGCTCTAGAAGAGGACTTGCTCAGATCTTATCACCCACACCAGGCAGGAGTAAACTAGCTGTTAACTCCAACTTCTAGCCCCCACAAGTGCCTGAACTCATTTGTGCAGTAAGACTAGAGTCAGGCTGAATGTGGTAGCACATGAGGCAGAGGCAGGTGGATCTCTGAGTTCAAGGCCATCCTGGTCTACAAAGCTAGTCTAGGACAGCCAAGGCTTCACAGAGAAACCCTGTCTTGAAAAACTACAACAACAAAAAAGCCTTTCACCTAGTATGATATTGCATATCTTTAATGCCAACACTTCGGAGGCGAGATCAGCAAGGGCTATGTGCCATAACCTTGTCTAGAGAAAAAACTGCTTATAGCTCATTTCTAGTAACCAGATTAACAAAATTTACCAACCAGAGATGAAGATGACAGTGCCTGTTGTATTTATAGTATCTTAAGTCTTTTTGTTTTTGTATACTTAATAGAATTAGAGCTAAGGTAAATCAAGCACAAACCTAGTATATTAATTTGAGAATTTAGCATAAAAAGTACTAGTTCATTTGTTCAGTAAATATTAAATGCTCACTGGCAAATACTGTGTCAGGAACTTGGTAAATGGTGATGAAAACCATCCTTGTACATTCTGGCTCTGTGACCAACTTGGTTTGAGATTTAAATGGTTTTTTTTTTTGTCAAAGGTGAAAAAGTAACTTTTTGTTCAATAATGTATTTTGGCAGTTGCAAAAATACCCATCTTAGGGTATAAAACCTTTACATTTTTTTTTTTTTTTTTTTTTTTTTTTTGGTTTTTCAAGACAAGGTTTCTCAGTAGCCTTGGCTGTCCTAGACTTGCTTTGTAGACCAGGCTGGCCTCGAACTCAGTGATCCACTTGCCTCTGCCTCCCGAGTGCCTGGATTAAAGGCATGCACCACCATGCCCGGCTTCTTTACAAATTTATTAATCTCAGTTCTTTCTCCAGTGAGTAGTTCCAAAAAGCCACTGGCCACTTACTATGCTGCTAATGTGAATTCTGTTCTCAAAGGAAGTACTGTGTCTTTTATTTTAAACAGAAACACCATAATGAAAGTCTAAGTCGAATGAAGCCAGACTCTTCAAAAATAACGTCTCATCATTAGTTCAGGTGGGGCTTGCTTTAGGAGGAACTGATGAGTACTGAGGTTACTTCAGTTCCCAAAGACCTACCTGAGAAAGGATCTGTACAACTGGAAACAAGGGAACAACAAGCTGGGCAAGTTTTCATTAAAAAATACATTAGCCCACCTACCACCCTCACGACTGACAGGTGCTTGTGGGGGTTGGGGGAGTTAATGCTTCCATATTCTTAAAGAGAAGATCTAGGACAGGCAGTGGTGGCACACGCCTTTAATCTACAGAGAGTGAGTTCCAAGACAGCCAGGGCTACAAAGAGAAACTCATGTCTTAAAAAACAAAAATTCCTTTCATTTGGCTTGTTGGTCCCATACCTCATCAAGTTATGCTTCCACTACTTAGTAATGCCTTGTTACTAATAGTCACACAAAGCATCTTTGCTCTGTTTTGGTTGTATTTATTTTAAAGCAGATGGCAAACTGTAGGTATTGAGGGAAGCTTCAGTTTCTGAGGGTGATGTAAAAAACGTTGACTAGAGAAGAGTAGGCTGCAAAGGCAATAGAACATGGCCCAAAGTGCTCTAAAACCTAGAAACCAAGCAATGTAGGCTTCTCAGAAATACCATTACAGTGACCTTGCTTACAATAAAGCATTCTGGAGTAGTTACACAATGCAATACTTAGTTACAAGTTCTGTGTGCTGACATTGCCAGTGTTAGGAACTACAAATACTATTAAGCCGTCTTCATTCTTGCTTTACCAAGGATGGCCTCTTTGTCCATCTTGTTCTGAAGGGTGAACAAAGGCTTGAGGCGTGCGTTTCAGAAGATAAACTGCAGCATGAAGGCCCCCGATGTTCACCCAGACTGTGTGGACCTTTCGCCACACATGTCCCATTCCAGATAATGCCTGGGACACAAAAAGTATAAAAGTCATTAGGCTACCAGTCTGCTTCTAAACCAACCTGTAACCTTTATTTTTTTATTTTTTGGTTTTTGAGACCAGGTTTCTCTGTGCAACAGTCCTGGCTGTCCTGGACTCACTTTGTAGACCAGGCTGGCCTTGAACTCAGAGATCCGACTGCCTCTGCCTCCAGAGTGCTAGGATTAAAGGCATGTGCCACCACGCCCAGCCCAACCCAGAATCTTTGCCACTTAAGAAATGCTATAGGGGGTCTGGAAAGATGGTTCAGAAGTTAAGAGCACTGGCTGCTCTTCCAAAGGACCTGAGTTAAAGACCCAGCAACCACATGGTGGCTCATGACCACCTATAATGAGATCTGGTGCCCTCTATTGGCATGTAGTCACACATGCAGGCAGAACACTGTAAACATAATAAATAAAAAAGTCTTTTTTAAAAAAAAAAAAGAAGAAGAAATGCTATGGGTGGTGGGGTGAAGAGTTGGCTGAGAAGTTAAGAGTACTTGCTGTTCTTGGGGAGGGTCTGGGTTCAGTTTCTGGCACCCGCATGGTGGCTCACAGCTATAACTCCAATTCTAGAGGGTCCATCCAATACCCTCTTATGTCCTTTGAGGACACAAGACATACATGTTGTGTCTAAAGCAGTAGTTATTTGGGTGTGCTTATTTAAAGTAAGGAAGGGTCTCAGCGAACCCAGAGCCACTGAATGGCTATACTGGCTGGCCAACAAAGCTCTGGGGCCTCCACCTGTCTACCTGGCCTGCTGTACCCCTATCCTGGCACTAGGGCCCAAGCCGCCTTTTAAGAATCCTAAAGTTGCCTTAGGCTAGGATTTATCTCTCTTGTGTGGTACCTTGGCAAAGCATTTCTTGTCCTGCGTAAGCAGTGCAGCTCTGCCTGTCCCTGGTCTACAGACACGGCTCATTTCCTGAAGGCAAGCTGGATAGAGATTCCAGTTTCTCTTCTTAGAGCCCGTCCTGTAAAAGAAGGGCAAGTATAAACTGTTGCAAAGGGTGAATATGTAGGTTTTTGGTTTGGGTTTTTTTTAAAACATGAGACAGGAACAAAATCCAAGGTATGAAGAAATCATCTTTAGAAAGAAAGAAAGAAAGAATCATCTTTTAGAGGCCAGAGCTTTGGTAGTCTATGTCAATAAAGGAAGCCATGTTAGTCAAGTGTTCAGTTTTCCTGGTTTTTTGTAGCTCTGGTTATCCTAGACTCACTTTGTAGATCAGGCTAGCCTCAAACTCAGAGGTCTGCCTTCCAGAGTGCTGGGATTACAGGCATGCTGTGAGTTCAAGGCTAGCCTGGTCTACAACACAAGTCCAGGACAGCCAAGGCTACACAGAGAAACCCTGTCTCAAAAGAAGAAGAAAGAAGACGAAGAAGAAAGAAAAATCAGATTGCACAAGCTAAACCAGTGAGCAGAAATCTCTCAACAAGGAAGGGCTCCTCAGACTGTACTGTGGGATAGGATCATGTGGAATGTGGAAAGGCACAAAGGGGTGAAATCACACTCCACTGAAAGAAGAAAACCCCAATTTCTACCTTTTTCCAAATGGCATGTCTGTCACTATCACATCCACGGAGGCGGTTCTCAGCGGGAGGCTGCGGACATCCCATTGAACAGCGTCAATGGGCAAACCCCAAGGTGTCTTTCTGTGGAGACAAAGGGAAGACATTTTAATATATTTTCCAGACTAATGAGATGGCTCAATAAATAAACTTCCAGCCGGGCGTGGTGGCGCACGCCTTTAATCCCAGCACTCGGGAGGCAGAGGCAGGGGGCTCCCTGTGAGTTTGAGGCCAGCCTGGTCTGCAATGCTAGTCTAGGACAGCCAAGGCTACACAGAGAAACCTTGTCTCGAAAAACCAAAAAAAAGAAAGAAAGAAAAAAAAGATGTAAGCTCATTTTCCTTGGTGCTTTTCTTAAATTGTGTGTGAGACCATGTCAACCATTTCAAAAACTTGTATCTTAGTCATGGATATAATTCTTGCTATATTACTTTAATATTTCTTTTTAGAAAAACAATCTGCAAGCTAAGGGTAGTGGTGCACGCCTTTACTTGGGAGGTAGAGGGAAGTGGATCGCTGTGAGTTCAAGGCCAACCTGGTCTACAGAGTGAGTCCAGGACAGCAAAGGCTACACAGAGAAACCTGTCTCAAACGCCCCCCTCCCCCAAAAAATCATACTTAAAGTGTCTCAAAGGCCAGAGAAATAACCCAGCCAGCAAAGGTACCTTCTACTATGCCTGAAAAATGGAGTTTGATTGATGGAATCCACAGGAGGAAGGAGAGAACCAACTCCCACAAGTTGTCCTCTGCCCTCCACACCATGACATAGCTCCAAGGCACTCTCAGACTCACACACATATACATAAGTGAACAGAAAGACCAATCAACAGCCTTCAGAAACAAAGTGATTAGAAGATTTAAACAGGCCAGGGCCACTAGTAAAGATCACTGGTAACTTACAAGTTATGGTAATGGCTTTCATGCTTCTTTCAACTCACAATATTTGGATTTTGGTTTTTTTTTTTTTTTTTTTTTTGAGACACGGTTTCTCTATGTAGTTTTGGCTGTCCTGGCCTCAAACTCAAAGATCTGCCTGCCTCTGCTTCCTGAGTGCTGGAACTACAGGTGTGCACCACTGCACCTGGCTTTTTTTAGCTATTTTCAATGGTATACTTTTTGAGATGTTTGAATTTTTTGTAGGCTATGGGTTCCGTAAGCTCTAAATGGTGTCTTCTCACACTTTTTGGTTGTAACAATGCCACAGAGCACTGGGAGTGAATGTTAATTCCACATTAGTATGGAGAGTGACTCAAAAGGCACAATGTTGTTTTTGAAGTTAAACTTACCCATCTTTAATCTGGTTCTTAGTCAATAGAGAACAGATGTTATTGGCTGCTCTGTTCACTGCCAGTGGGTTGTTGTCCCCAGCAATATGGTAACAGTGAGACCACTCAGTAGCCCCCTGTAAGACAGAGTGTTGGTTAAACATGTCACGAGAGAAAATTAAAGGGGAAGTCATTATGGTCAACTTTCAGTAACATGGTATCTGCGATTTATTTCCTTGCCAGAAATGACCTCCCTGTTCTTTTTCTGCCTCCTGAACTCTTACCCACTAGAGATGTGGCTCCACTGTCACCCACTGTAACATCAATGCCAGCCCCAGAAGCAATTTGTACACTTCTGTGGCTGACTTGTCCCATTTTAAACTGTCTATCACCTTTGCCTTCCAAGTAATCCAGCAACTCCTTCCAGGTAGGTCTAGCATTTTCTTCAATCCTTACCCAGCAATGATTGGCACATACAAGAGACTGCATTCCCTAAACAAACACGATCCTAAAAAATTAACCCAACTAACCAGACCTATACTCTTTTGGATTTTGAGAGTTTAGCTTTTAAAAGATAACAACCATATCTCTGAAAGGATTTTATTTTTAAGTAAAAAAAAATGTCAGCAGCATATAAATGGCAAGCAGTGCCATACTTATGAAATAGTGATACACTATGGTAGTTTCTGCCACAAAGACATGCATGCATGAATATAGCACTTTATAACTTAATGTTGCCCATACCCTTGAGGGTAATGACATTCTAGCCATTATTCTACAATGACTGCAAACGAAAGGTATGTTCAGCATCCCAGAAGGCAAGATGTAGAAGGAACCTACAAATTAAGTTTCTCAGGTGATTCTTGCTTGCCAACCAATTTTTTTTTTTTTAATCCGATATGTATTTCCCACCGCAGAGGCTGTACTTGACAGTACTTCTAAATCTCAAGAGTATTCTAGGCCAGGTATTTGACACTTTGGGGAACACATCTGGACACAGACCCTGGCAACTGTTCACAATGTCCGTCATTTCTCAGCTGAAGTCTCTACACTGCTGCTCTCATGCCAACTTTTAAATTCTTTTATAGTAATGTCTATCTCGGTTGCATGTTTCTTGACCCGTGATAACTTTACCTGGTATATTATAAATCATGGTTTAATACTAAGGAACTAGCTTTGTTTCCAGAATTCTTGACTGTAACTCTGTTGACTTGACTGAACTCTGTTCAAACGTCAAGCAGTAGTCACTCCCCAGCCATCGATAGTGGAGCATGCAAACTATGTGGTTTCCTCGTGGATTTTAACTCCTGATCAAAGTTGGATCAAATTTCTTAATTATACTTTGGATTATTTTTCCCTTTGTGAGTTGCTCTGGGGTTGTTCATCTGTCCCATTTCTGCCCACTAACCACAATCTGTAGTACTTTTGTGCAGTTTCTTGGCTGGATTTTGGTATAGTCTGGAATATTTCACTGTGTTTTACACAAAACTTGCAGTGATTTTACTGTCAGCTCCTGCTTAGTCACTTACACTGGTGGTGTGACACACTCAATCTCGAAGGTTCTCTACCTGCAAGATAAGATCCCCTTTCCACTGTGTCCTGTGGCTCATACCTGTAATACCAGCACTTGGGAGAGGCTCAGGTACGAGGACTACCATGGATTCAAGGTGAGCCTGTGCTACATATCAAGAGGTAGAGCAAAAGGTTAAAAAAATTTTTTTTCCTCATTTCTTGTTTTGTCTTCTGTAGTTTTTGGTTTTGGAGACAGGGTTTTTCTGTGTAGCCCTGGCTATCCTGGAACTCACTCTGTCGACTAGGCTGGTCTTGAACTCAGGAGAGATTTGCTTGGCCCTGCCTCTCAAATGCTGGAACTAAAGGCATGCACCACCACCCAGCTCCTTTTGTAGTGGTATGTAGCATTATTAGAATTCTTAAAATACACACACACACACACACACACACACACACACACACACACACACCAGATGTGTGAATCCCTAGAGAAGATGGGTGATTCTCTTACGTTTGAGATCAGCCAGGTCTACACAGTGAGACCCTGGCTCAAAACAAACAAACATAAGGAATGCTCATGGGTACTGCATTTGGTTGGCTGTGTTTTGCAGTGTTGAAGATCAAGGCCAGGATGGATGTCTGTCTGGTGCCAGGCAAGTACCCCAGCAATGAGCTGCACTGCAGTGGCTTCTCCTTTACATACCAAGTTCACTCCAGGAACCTCTAATTATGTGGAGATGAAAACCACCTTCTTCCAGTTTGTGATGCCTTCACTTAATCTCTGCTATTCAATCTAGTGCCTCTTCCATTTGCCACAAATAAAAAGGCTTTCCAGTTTGTCTTTCTCAGCTCCTCTATGATCCAGAAAATAAAATATCACTTGCTTACGTAAAAACAAAGAGGTGCTATTACCTCTATTGGTATCGCCCCTGTTCCACACATTGGATCCACTATTACATCAGTAGGCTTAGGTTCACAGAGCCTGGAGGGAGAAAACAATTCAGTACATGTAAAGATCAGCCAAGGGCTGAGGCTTCCAAGATAGAGAATCCTATCACACTGGCAAGAAGGACCAGCAATCTACAGTTTGAAAGTCAACCTGGGGCTGGTGCTCAGTACAAGGCTTTAAGTTTCAGACTCAGCACTGGAAAAGAAAAACATACAGAGGGAAGAGGTTGGGCGGGGGGGGGGGAGAGCATGTGCGAGAGCGCAAGCACGAGCGTGGTAGCAAGTGCTCAGGAAGCTGAGGCAGTAAGATTTTTTTAGTGGACATTTGGTGACAACCAGACATCAGTATCCTTTCATTTTAGATTTAATTGTGGAGATAGCATCCTTAACATAAATTAACTGCTTTAACTTTACACACTTGTTATTTCACTGAACACATCTAACAACTCTACTACCATTTAACAGACAAGCTGATGCAAAGAAACATTTTTCCTATGACACAAAACAAGGTCAAAATCAGGACTACAGGTCACTGTGAATAGCTTTAGATGCTACTAACCAGACCTCAGGTCACTAAGTTTCATCCGTTCTAATCTTCTCTGTTTGAAACCTAGCACCATGCAAAATGCTAGTCACTGTTAATGGGCCTGGACTGGGCACTCGATCAAAATATGTCACTCAAATCCTCTTAGGAATTTGTAATAAAGAACAAGTAGCCCTGGGTTGTGTGAGGCAGTCATGTGCAACTGAAGGTACACACATAAGTGACGACCAGCCACATATACAGGTAAGCTAAACAAAAGCCCATAAACTTTCAGGAGACAGTAAAGCGCTTCCTTGTGTTTTCTACTGTTGAGTTTCTAGACTTCTTAATTTTTAATCTTTTTGTGTATGGATGTTTTGCCTCCATGTGTATCTGCATCACATGTGAGCACTGCCTGTCAAATCAAGAAGAGGGCATCCAATCCCTTGAGACTAGAGTTGTAAACAATTGTGAGCCACCATGTTGGTGCTAGGAATTGAACCCAGGTCCTCTGGAAGAGCAGCCATCTCTCCAGCCCCATAGGTTCTATGTTTCTTGAGAAGCTTTCAAGGTTTTTCCGTGAATTTGGTATAAATTTTGCTCATCTCTCCAACTACATTCTCAGCATAATCATCACTTCATGTGTATGTATACATGTGTGTGCATACTTGTTTTTGCCTGCATGCATGCGAAGGCTAGAGGTCAACATTAGGCCTCCCTCACTACCTCCCTTCCCCGACTTTTGGTTTTTTGAGAGTCTCTCTACAGAACCGTGGCTGTCCTGGAACTCACTCTGTAGACCAGGCTGGCCTTGAATTCAGAGATCCACCTGCCTCTGCCTCCTAAGTGCTGAGATTAAAGGTGTGCACCACCTTGTCCAGCTGAGTCTCTTTCTTAATTGCTGTTCACCTCATTTTCAAGAGAGGGTCCCTCACAACCTGGAGTTCACAAATTCAGTCAGACTGGCAGCAGGCCAGAAAGCCCCAGGGATCCTCCTGTATCTGCCTCCTCAGTGATGGAATTGCAGACAATAGTGCGGCTGGTCAAAGTCAGGCCCTTGTGCTGTGCAGAAACTGTACCAGCCTATCTCCTCAGCCCCATTATTATCTTTTTTCCATCATTATCTTTTATTTTATTTATTTTTTAGTACTTGCTGGTTCCTCTAATCATAGTTAGAGGCAAGTAATAAATGTCTTTTCAATGAATGAAGCTTAGGAGTGTTTTTAAAGCTGTCTGTTCTTAACTTAATATGCTCCAGTTGTTAGGAACTATGAATCTACACATAACCAGGATAACGGAGGAAGCAAGAACTGAAAAGGAAAACAATGGGCTGGGTGTAGTGGTGCTCGCCTTTAATCCCAGCACTCAGGAGGCAAAGGCAGGTGGATCTCTGTGAATTAAAAGCTAGCCTGGGAGGGCTGGAGAGATGGCTCAGAGGTTAAGAGCACTGCCTGCTCTTCCAAAGGTCCTGCGTTCAATTCCCAGCAACCGCATGGTGGTTTGCAACCATCTATAATGAGATCTTGTGCCCTCTTCTGGCTTGCAGGTGTACGTTCAGACAAAACATTGTATACAAAATAAATAAATAAAATCTTTAAAAAAAAAAAAAAAAGCTAGCCTGGTCTACTAAGAGAGTTCTAGGATAGCCAGGGCTACCAGGAAAATCCTGTCTCAAAAAAACAAAAACCAAAACAAAACAAAACAAAACAAAAAAAAAAGGAAAAATATAACTCACTAGAACATGCCAGGCACATATAGAATAAAATACTCTGTCTATGTTTCTGCCTTTAGTCCTCATAAACAAAAAATTTTTCATAAAAATTTATTTTTTTATTTATGTATATGTGTTAGTATCTCTTTCCCTTTATGTATATGTGTACCCAGGTCAGAAGATGGAATTGGATAAGGGTAAGGGGCTGGCATTAAAGACAATTGTAAGATCTCAGACATAGGAGCCAAGAACTGAGCTCTGGTCCTCTGGAAAATCAGCAAGAACTATTAACTGCTGAGCCATCTCTACAGCCCCCAAATCAGGCACCACTCTGTTTTTTAAAAATATCTGTATGTGTGGGTGGATATGTTCATGTAAGTGCTGGTGCCTGCAGAAGACAGGTGTTGGATCCCCTGGAGACGGCGTTGCAGGTCATTGTTATCTGCCATCTCAAATGCTAGGAGCCAGACTCAGGTCCTCTGCAAGAGTAGCTTGCACTTTTAAACCTCTGAGCCATCTCTTTAGCATGAATGAATCTTTCCTTTTTTATTTATTATGGAACACTTCACAAATCTGTCATACTTACCCAGGGGCCATGCTAATCTTCTCTGTATTACTTTAATTTTAGTATATATGCTGCCAAATTGAGCACATGAATAATCTTTTGAATCCCATGTCAAGCCCAATTTGTACTCTTGAAATCTCAAGTTTAGGGGGAAAGAAGACTTATTTGAGAAAGGAAACACTAATAACCTAAGAATGACAACAGCACAGGGCTGCTTGCCTTGCACTCCTCAAAGTCCCAAGATGATTCCTGGATTGCTGTCAGTGTAACATTAAAAAATATCAGTAAGTGGCAGGCCTATGCTGCATAGCAATTTTCAAGTTCTGTACTCACTTACACATCTTATGAATCTCCTCTGCTTCACTATGTAAAAGCAAAACACAGCAAAACTAGCTTTATCTCCTAAAAAAGTGTATCCTTTCTCAACAGAAATGGCTACTCCACAGAAGTCACACACAAAACTACCACTCTCATGTTAAACCAAGAATACTCTCTGGGCATGGTGGCACATGCCTTTAATCCAGTACTTGAGAAGCAGAGGCAGGAGGATTTCTGTGAGTTCCGGGACAGCAAAGACTCTGTAGAGCAACCCTGTCTTGGAAAAAACAAAACAGAACAAAAACTAATAAACCACCTATAAGATATTTTCTGAATCACAAGCCAACAAGAGTGAATACTGAAGAGAAAATAGCTAACTTTGTAATTCTAACAAGCAAACAACATTGAATAATATCTTTTTAAGGTTAATTTTGTAATTCTAATGAAGAAAAAAAATCTTTAAGAAAATGAGTGTTGGGGCTGGAGAGATGGCTCAGCGGTTGGGAGCACTGACTGTTCTTCCAGAGGACCCGGGTTCAATTCCCAGTACCCACATGGCAGCTCACAACTGTCTGTAACTCCAAAATCTGACACCCGTAGACATACGATGCACATAAAATAAAATAAAAATTAATTAAAAAAAAAAAAAAGAGAGAAAATGAGTGTTTTTATAATGGTGGTGGTGGTACACGCCTTTAATCCCAGCACTCGGGAGGCAGAGGCAGGCGGATTGCTGTGAGTTCAAGGCCAGTCTGGTCTACAAAGGGAGTCCAGGACAGCCAAGGCTACACAGAGAAACCCTGTCTCAAAAAACCAAAAAGAAAATGAGTGTTTTAATTCAGAGCAAAGTGTCTGTTACAATATGGACAGCAAAATCCTTTTCTGTTACCTGAGCATCCCGTAGGCGAGAGTTGATCTGAGAGTTGTGGGTCCAAAATGTGTTATATTTCTGCGATGGAGACTCTCCTCTGTCAGTGCAATGCCAACAATGACTTCATTGTCGTGGATGTTAAGGAGAACCTACGTCAAATTAGAGAAGAGAAACAGTTGACATTCTTCAAACTGCACTTATACTGACTTATTTGAATATGTTACTATCTCCCAAGTGCTTTAATCTCAGCACTTAGAAGGCAGAGGCAGGTGGATCTCCATGAATTCAAGGCCAACCTAATCACATAGTAAGTTCTAGGACAGCCAGGACTAGATCCTGTTTCAAACAAAACAAATTCATAAGAATAAAATAAAACAACCTTGGAGCCAAGATTGGCTTGACTTTCTGATGTAGGCTAGCTAGACTGAAACTCACAATCCTCTTGCCTCATAAGTATGCGATCACAAGTATGAGATACACATCTGCCTTAGTAAGACTTTTTGTTCCCAGCACTCAGGAGGCAGAGACAGGCGGATCTCTGTGAGTTCCAGGCCAGCCTGGTCTACAAAGCAAGTCCAGAACAGGCAAGGCTATGCAAAGAAACCCTGTTTCGAAAGACAAAAGACTTTTTGAATTTTTAAGATTGAAACAAACAAATAAACAAACCAACCAAAATGCCTTTCTTTTCAGGGCTGGGCCGATGACTCAAAGGAAAGAATGCTTGCTGTGCAAGTATGACCTGAGTCTGAATCCCAGCACCCACATAAAAGCCAGGCATGGCTTGTATATACACCCAAAGCACACAAAACTTTCTTTTTAGGACATTTTTTAATTTTATGTGGGTGAGTGTTTTGCCTGCATGTATACTTGTGCACCACATGCACAGCTGGTACCCATGGAGGCCTTGGGAACTGGAGTAATAGATGATTGCAAGTTGCCTGCCACGTGGGTACTGGAAATTAAACCTGTATGCTCTAAAGGAGCTACCAGTTCTTAACTGCTGAGCCATCTCTCCAGCCCAGACAAACTGACAGGTTTACACTCCGCATGTTTATTACACAGTAAAATACATGAAATTCATTTTTTTATGATTACGTGTGGCCTGAGTCTGTGAAGATCAGAGAGCAACTACCACCGCGCAGCCCAGGAATTGAGCTCAGGTCAGCACCCACGGTGGCACACCTGTAGCCATTTCATGAGCCCAGTGGTATGTAAACTAAATTGCATATATATCTTAGTGAGCTCTGACCTATATTCGGAACCCTTTAGAAGGCTCTCTTTGTCTCCTAACTGGTCAACTCACAGGGTGATCATTAATCCAACCACTACTATTACAAATTAGTTGTGCCATTCTTTGAACTTCACAAAAAAAATGAAATAGTATATAGTATTTTCACTTAATTTTAAAATATTTTATTCTTTTCACCCACTATATAAGCTGGTTATCACTAGACTATCACCTAGTTTTTATTATATGAAACATATTTTGATGGTATGGATTTAAAATATGAGTGTGTGGGGTTTTCCTACCACTTTTCCTTTTTTGGGGGGACAGGGTTTCTCGGCGTAGCTCTGGCTGTCCTGAACTCACCCTGTAGATCAGGCTGGCCACCTGCCTCTGCCTCCCAAATACAGAGATTAAAGGTGTGTACCACTACCATCGTGTGTGTGTGTGTGTGTGTGTGTGTGTGTGTATTATTGTGTGTTTTGTTTAAGACAGAGTTTCAATGGGTGTGGCAGCACACGCCTGTGATCCCAGCACTCTGGAAGGCAGAGGAAGGTGGATCTCTGTGAGTTTGAGGACAGCTTAGTCTACAAAGTGAATCTAGGACAGCCAAGGCTCCACAGAAGCCCTGTCTCGAAAAAGCTAACAAACAAACAAACAAAAAGTTTCACTATGTGCTCTCTGGCATGGAACTCGGTAGACCCCACTAGCCTTCAAATTATAGAGATCTACCAGTCTCTGCCTCTTGAGACAGGAATCAAAAGCATGTGCCAGCACACTTGGCCTACATATATTTTTTAAATAAGTATGTTTTTTGGGAAAACACTTCAAACATACCTAAGTACAACAAGCCCACTTTCACAACAGACTCTCAAACACACCCTTTATTCAGAGTTGACAGCATGTTATGTTTGCTTTTATCAATTCTTTTTCCCTAATATTTTAAAATAATGTCTGATGTGACTATCTTTGTCCTGGTTTTCCTCACTCACAAATCTTCTATGAAGATAAAATGTTGCCCAGTCTTCCCCTTAGAATGACCTCATCATGGCCTCACCAAAGACAAAGTCAAGAGTTGGCACTCCAACATGTAAAGCCCTGTTCTACACATGTCACTCCCATGGCCTCATTACCTATGAAGCCCTCTGGGCCTGGCACACAGTGACATCAGTTCATATGCCCTGTCACACGAGTGCCGGAGTAGCAGTTAGCCCAGGCAGTGTAGCTCCAGGATTTGTCTTTTGTGCCACCTCACTAGTTTCCAGACATGTCTTTCTTAGCCTGTTCGTTCTCATGGAAGCTATGTTAAGGGAATATGGAATGGGGAATTATTCTTGTCTGACATTTTTTTTTAAATGACAAAGAAAGTGACATGACCCAGATTTAAGTATCCCAAAAGAAATAGAAATTGACTTCTTGGTAAAAATGTCAATTGCTAGGGACCTATATATAAGCCATCAGAAATTTAAGGAACTCCAGTTACTATTACCCATATTAGTCACCCAGTAGTCAGATAATCAAGCTACCAAGAGGCATTTGGTTTTAAGAACCTAGCTGACTTTAAAAAGATCAGAGCTGGTTCTAGATGAGGATTAACACTAAAACCCTGACTTGACGCTCTGAAAATTAGATTTCACTATTGTTTAGTAGTACAACTATGCAACTAAGATAGAAGTAAGTTTGTTTTAGGTAAATTTACAATCTAAAAGTCTATACAATGTAGAAAAATCCTGGATTAGAAATTAAAAGACTGGCCAGGTGTAGTGCTGCACACCTTTAGTCCCAGCACTCAGGAGGCAGAAGCAGGCGGATCTCTGTGAGTTCAAGGCCAGCCTGGTCTACAAAGCACATCCAGGACAGCCAAGGCTACACAGAGAAATCCTGTTTCAAAAAAACAAAAGGAGAAGGAGGAGGAGGAGGAAGTAGAAGAAGAAGAGGAGGAAAAGGAGGAAGAAGAAAAAGAAAGAAAGGAAGGAAGGAAGAAAAAAATTAAAAATTAGAAGACAGGGGCTATAGCTTAGAAATAGTGGGTAAAGCTCTGGGTCTGAGTCCAGCACTAAAATTTCTTTGCAAAAAGAACTCATCTTTCTTCTGCTGGACACATGATGCCAAGTTCAGAGAGAGAGACATGAATACCTTAGGATTTTTTGAGACAAGGTCTCTATATAGCCCTGGGTGTCCTGGAACTCACACGAGATCCTGCCTCTTGAGTACTAGGATTAAAGGTGTGTGCTACCACTACTTGAGTTTTGACAGCACTTCGCATATACCAACATATTATACCAAACACTTTAATCCACTATTTCCTTTGCCTTCCATTGTATAGACCTTAAAGGCTTATACTAGTATTGGCTCCATTTGAAATAGGCTCAAAGAGACAATCTTGTCCCATTCTAGAGATTTAAGAGTAAAATTTTCCATCTCCTCAGGCTGTGGTATTCCTAGCATCCTCCTAGCTTTGTGGCCACTGCTTAACTGTCCCTGTGCTGGGTTTCTCTGGAAATTCTACAAAGTCTACCTTTTGTTTCCTTTGTGTGTGACTGTGCAGGAGCCAGAACTTTACATTGAGTGTCTTTCTACAATTCTACCTTATTTCTGAGACAGGGTCTCTCTCTGAACCTGGGTGTTGCTACTTTAGCTGGTCTGCCTAACAAGCTCCAGGGCACTGCCTGCCCTACCTATCAGTGCCAGGGTTAACATGCATGTAACTGTTCTAGCTTTTATGTGGATGGAAGGGATGTGAACTCAGGTTTTCAAGCTTGCTCTGCAAGCACTGTATCCCCTGGGCCATCTCCCCAGCCCCATTACAGTTTTTTTCCAAGACATGTTTTTTTTGTGTGTGTAGCTTGGCTGTCCTGGACT
The DNA here is from genome assembly GCF_903995435.1 of Acomys russatus. Taxonomy (NCBI): domain Eukaryota; kingdom Metazoa; phylum Chordata; class Mammalia; order Rodentia; family Muridae; genus Acomys; species Acomys russatus. The sequence continues at coordinate 40,581,005 of NC_067149.1, read as the reverse complement.
CACTCTGTAGTTCAGGCTGGCCTAGAACTCAGGAGATCCATCTGCCTCTGCCTCCTAAGTGCTGGGATTAAAGGCGTGCACCACCAACACCCTGCCAGATTTTAAAAAATTATCAGTCAAAGCTAATACCTACCTCTACATCAAAGTTGGTCATATTAGCCTTCCACTTAAAATGCTCCTGAACAGCACCGCCAAAATCTCTTGCAGCCTCATTTGATGTAAAGCAGTGTTTCTCTCCTGCTCTGTTGCAGGTGACTCTAAACGTCTGTACTTGTGGTTCAGTTTCTTCTCTTAAGCTTTCACCAGCTGCATCTTTGCAAGATGCTAAAACATCACCTACTAAGGTTGATACCTCTTCTTTGATGGCTGGATTTTCATAATAGTCCAAGATATGTGAATCTGTGGTGCTGCTGGCAAGCTTCTTCTTACCGTCTTTCTCATCTTCTTTGTCTCCTTGTCCACAGTCAGCCTTCTCTTTACTTACACTCTGATTTGCCTTTCTGCGCTTTGCTTTCTTCTTCTTGAAAGCGGTGTTAATTTGCCAGACTCTTAAAGGATCTGGCCATGGAAGCTTTCCAGCCAGTTCTTCAAAGTCCCTTAGAACTTCTTCCTGCAAAATGGAGAATGAAACCCTTTTGTTTCTCACCATTTTAACTGAATAAATGCCTACTTTTTTTTTTTTTTTGAAAGATTTATTTATTTATTTATTATGTATGCAATCTTGTGTTTGCATGTACAACTGCATACCAGAAGAGGGCATCAGATCACATTATAGATGGTTGTGAGCCACCATGTGGTTGCTGGGAATTGAACTCAGAACCTCCAGAACAGCAGTCAGTGCTCTTAACCTCTGAGCTATCTCTCTAGTCCATGCCTCCTTTCTTTATAGAGAACTCTGGTCCTTATAGTGGAGATGTTGGGAGTGCAGAACCAAAGGATAAAAAAATAATGCCTACAATTAAGGATATTCTAATTTCAATGGCAAGTGATATAAATATTATACTATTAAAGAATAATGGGACAGACATTTATGGCACATGCCTTTAATCCCAACACCTGGAAGGCAGAGGTAGGCAGATCTCTGTGATGAGTTCGAGGCCAGCTTGGTCTACAAAGAGTCCAGAACAACCAAGGCTACACAGAGAAACCCTGTCTTGAAAAAACAAAACAAAACACACACACACATACACACACACACACATGAGATCAGGGCTGGAGAGATGGCTCAGTGGTTAAGAGCACTGACTGCTCTTCCAAAGGTCCTGCGTTAAATTCCCAGCAACCACATGGTGGCTCACAACCATCTATAATGTGATCCCATGCCTTCTTCTGGCCTGCAGGGGTACAAGCAGGCAGAACACTTTACATAATAAATAAATAAATCTTAAAAACAAACAAAAAACCAGGAGCACAGCAGCACTGAGGAGCAAAGTGTAAGGGGAAGCAGGCAGACAAAGGGCAGCAGAGGGAAAGAAGACAACACGTCTAGATGACTTCCTTCCAGGTCTTCTGAACTTGAGCAAAAAGTGTTACGTTTAAAAATCTCATCTGTCCAGGTTTTAAATAGTATGATTACCTTTTTGTTTTGAGACAGTCTCTTCTCTATAGCCCTGGTTGCCCTGGAACTCATTCTATAGCCCAGGCTAGCCTAGAACTCACGAAGAACCACCTGCCTCTCCCTCCTAAGTGCTGGGATTAAAGGCATGTGCCGCCACACTTGGCTCAAATGATTATCTTTTTTTAAAAAGTGAACTTGGTGGTGCTGCCCTGTCCAGTTCTTCTCTTCCAGTCTGACTTTATTTACAGTACTAAGCATAGTCTACAGACAGTAGGCTTGTGTACTGTTAACTAGGAAGGCCACACCTGTAAGTGCATAGCAGGAAGACCTTAACCACCTCGACCTTTGCTATAGGCCAATAGCAGAGGCCTATAAAGGGTGGTTAATATACAGCTGCTAGGCTAGGTTTATTGGCACAGGCTTGTCATCCAAGCTACTAAGGAACCTGAGGCAAGGTTATAAGTTCTGGCTTTCTGGAGCCTCAGAGTGGGTTCAAGGCCAGCCTTATTAACACCATATCTCAAAATAAAAAGTAAGAGGGTCAGGAATATAGCTCAGTGGCACAGTGCATGGAGTCCTAAATTCAATTGCTGGTAGTACAAGAGTCAAGAGTAAATGTTAATTACAGGGACTGCGATCTAACAGAGCAGAGTAACAGAATCTTTATAAACATCTATAGTACAAATGTTTAAATGACTTAAAGATTCAGAAGCCAGTGTAGTAGTGCATACTTTTAATGCCAAGCAGAGACAGAGCTCTGTGAGGCTGAGGGCAGCCTGGTCTACTAAGTGAGTTCCAAGCCAGGCCAGGCATGGATGCAGTGAGACTCTGTTTCATAACAAAACTAAATCTCTAGGAAATTAAATGCTCAGTTCTCAGTCATTTCAGCCACATTTCACATTTCAATCTAGCAATTAGCATGCTACGTAAGTTCACTTTTTTCAACTATCTTTTGTCTGTAGTTCACTGACAAGAGCGCGCGAAGTGTGCTTTCCTTGATAAATAACTCCAAAGGCTCTGATCCCATGAGGCTAGAGAGGAAGTAAAGATCACAACAACTCATTCAGTGGAATGAAAATTATACTTCAATAAAACAATAAAAGGAAAAAAGGAAAAAGACTTATTTATTCTCAGTCAGTTCAGGGCGAGCTCCTCTTTCACAGGGGAGTAAGTTCAGAACTTATCAACACAGAACTTACAAAATAAGCAAAAGGGTGCAGGGGAAGGAAACATGAACAGGAAAGAAACACCAGGAAACCAAAGTCACCAGAACACTAGCCACAGACAGTGTTAAAAATATGATTTAAAAATAAAACAAACAAGAAAAGACAATGACTTCAAAAATAGAAGAAAATATCTGGTAAATAAGACCTCATAGCAGACTTAGGCCCAAGAAATGAAATGGTGTGAGTCACCAGGAGATGGAGTTTACAGAGTTTTCTTTAAACGTAAAAAAATAAAAATAAAAGCAGGAAGTTGGGCCAGTGTGCAGTTGGTAAAGTTACATTGCACAAGTATGAGGATCCGAGTTCAATTCCTTAATACTCATTTTAAAAAGCAGGCACAGTGGTATGCACCCAAAATCCCAGAGTTGGGGTGGGGAAGACAGGAAGATCCCTGACATTTTTCACCAGTCAGCCTAGGTGACAGTGAGTTCCAGGTTCACCAAGAGACCCTATCAATTAAAAAAAAAAAAAAAAAAAAAAAAAAAAGAAAGGTGGAAGAGGCTAGAAAGTGACTCATGATTAAGATCACTATTGCGCCTGGCAGTGGTGGTAGCACACACCTTTAATCTCAGGACTTGAGAGGCAGAGGCAGGTGAATCTCTCTGAGTTCAAGGCCAGGACAACCAAGGATACACAGAGAAACCCTGTCTCGAAAAAAAATAAAAATAAATAAATAAATAATCACTTATTCTTCCTATAGAGGACCCATCACCCACATGGTAGCTTACATTACCCATAGCTCCTTCTTTTATCCTCAGTGTACCAGGCACATGAACATAATGCATACACATACATGCAGATAAAACACCCATATGCATTTTTTTAAAAAAAACTAAAAATGAGAATAAGATGGAATTTTGAGTGCTCACATATACATAAATACCAATAAACACCACAATGAAACCAGTCTATGAGCCTGCTGAAAATCAGTAAAGGATGGAAGAAAGCAAATAGCATGATAGTAAGCAAAAAAGTTTTTTAAAAATTGAAGAGAAAATAATAAATAAGGAAAATAGTTAACAAGTACTTATTTACCTAAGAGATTTAAGACTTACAATAATTTAGCCAGGTGTGGTGGTACACGCCAGCACTTGGGAAGCAGAGACAGGTGGATTATTATGAGTTCGAGACCAGCCTGGTCTACAAAGCGAGTCCAGGACAGCCAAAATAACTCAGAGAAATCCTGTCTCGGAAAACTAAAAAACACAACAAAAAAGACTTACAATAATTCAAGATATTTTCCAGAAAATACAAGTGGACTAACACCTGTAGTAAGAATGTAACCCAGTTATGGCCAGGTAGTGGTGGCACATGCCTCTAATCTCAGCACTTGGGAGGCAGAGGCAGGAGGATCTCTATGAGCTCGAGGCCAGCCTGGTCTACAGAGAGAGTCTTACACAAAGAAATCCTGTCTTGAAAAAAATAAAAACAAAAACAAACCCAGTTATATTACGTGGACTATGTTTCTGTTTTAACCCCAGGTGTGGGGTATGGGGCTGTTTCAGACTGTCCACAGCAGCCCACTATAACACGCCTCATGCTCTGGAGGGGTGTGACCTATGCCAGCTGCAGATAGTTTAACTCTGGGAACTCTTGAGAGGGTGAAAATGGGAGTGTCTAGGACGGCCTGTGGCAGCAGCTGCCGCACTTGCTGCTACATTTACTATTGCTGGATATTCTGACAAAGACTGGACTTGCCCCTAGGAACCCAGCCACCCTGATCAGCAGGAAGTCGCCTAACGAGGTCCACATCCCCTTCCCCTCTAACTGTGTTCTCACGTACCTAGTCCTGGGGGGTTGGAAAGACTGGGCTAGAAAAGAGTAGTAAACATAAGAGCCCAATGAAATAGCTAAAAACAAACAAACAAAAGATGCCTACAGACACGACCTGACAAGAAATTATCAACAATACCAGTTACTCAAACTTAACAAACTTCAAAGAAAGCTGGAGTTTTGCTTGGTTTTTTGGTCATCACACACACACAAAACAAACAAACCCAGAAAGTAACAATAAGGGAGAAATATTTAGCAAGATAAATGGAAATGTACACTGAGCATCATGGTCTTTCTAGAAGGAGAGACTAGCTCTTTATACTCCATCTACTAAAGAACATGCAAACATTTCTCAACTCATGCCATGAAAAATCACAAGAACCAGCCAGCACTAGAGCTCATGCTCATGATCCCCGGGAATCCTTTCAAAGGCAAGCCAACCTGGGCTAGAGGCAAACCTCGCCCTCAAAACAGAGCAAGCGGCAGCTAAGGACAGGAAGTCCACTTTTACCCTTTTGGCTTTAAGACTAAAATAAAGACAAAGTGTGGGTTGTGACTATAAAACAGAAGCAAAGTTACACGTCAGCAAATAATAGCAAAGAGAAGTAATTTAAGAATGCTACAGTCTTTATCTCTTACACTTACAGGTCAAAGGGTAGAAGTAAAAGCTGGTAAAGTATATTCAAAGGGCCAACAATAAGGAAGTTAATAAAATCAGAAGGCAGAGCAGAAATGAGTAAAAATAAGGCAATTTTGTCTGAAACCATAACAGGGATATATATTTTAGATGATTAGATAGATAATACCAAGTTGTATTTACAAAGCTAATAGCTAGGACACACACATATATAAGTTCCAAACTATTAAAAAGTATAGCCGGGCATGGTGATGCACGCCTTTAATGCCAGCACTCAGGAGACATCATTCAGCTGGTAGTAACTATCAGAGTTTCAACAATTAGGCCCGGGGCTGTGGTCAGTGGGAACACTCGCTTAGGACACAAAGGTCAAGGGTTCAACCCACCAGGACAGCACTAAAGAAAAAACATGAGTCTAAAGGATTACAATACTAGTGTTTCTAGTGTTGAAAATTATTTTTATAAGCAATACAGTTTAGCCTCCACCCCCCCCCTTTTTTCCCTGGTTTTCAAGACAGGGTTTCTCTGTGTAGCCTTGGTTGTCCTAGACTCACTTTGTAGACCAGGCTGTCCTTGAACTCAGAGATTCACCTGCCTCTGCCTCCCTGAGTGGTGAGATTACAGGCATGCACCACCACGCCAGGCTTAATTTTAGCTATTTTCAATGGTGTTCTTTTAGAGCTGTTTGAGATTTTGGTAGGCTATGGGTTCTGTTAGCCTTTGTGTTGCTGTTTAAATATTTTACTAGAATCTGATGAGGAAACAGCTTTATCATTAAGCCCCAACTCCAGATCAGTTTGACTGATTTGGGGATACTTTGACCTTCCAAAATAATCTAGAAAATTCATAAAGCCCAGAGAATTAGACAGCATATAACAGTTCTTTTAACAAAGATTAGCCGGGTGTGGTGGCGCACGCCTTTAATCCTAGCACTTGGGAGGCAGAGGCAGGTGGATCGCTGTGAGTTCGAGGCCACCCTGGTCTATAAAGCGAGACCAGGACAGCCAAGGCTACACAGAGAAACCCTGTCTCAAACAAACAAACAAACAAAAACCAAAAACAAACAAACAAACAAAAAAAACAACAACAACCAAAGAGTAGCTCTAAATTAGACATTAATATAACACTGACAGAAAAAGCTTTAAGCACTTGATTCTGGAAACCTGGCCAGAAAGATATGTAAGAAAAAGATCTAAGGTATTACTAAGGTCTATTATCAACCTTCAGACTAAATAGCAGCTGAATATTGAGAACTCAGATGCTAAGTACAGGCTGGAGAGAGAGCTGTTCTCCTAACTGAAGGAGTATTAAATGTTGCTTTAGTTTCATTTCAAAACATGCAGCTATGCCAGGCGTGGTGGCACATGCCTTTAATCCCAACATTAGGAAGGCAGAGGCAGGCAGGTTGATGTGAGTTCAAGGCCAGCCTGGTCTACAAAGTGAGTCTAGGACAGCCAAGGCTACACAGAGAAATCCTGTCTTGAAAAAGAGAAAAAAAAAAAAATAGAAGAAAAAGAAAAGGGGGGGGGGGGCGGCTGGAGAGATGGCTCAGAGGTTAAGAGTACTGACTGCTCTTCCAAAGGTCATGAGTTCAATTCACAGCAACCACATACACATATTGGCTCACAACCATCTATAATGAGATCTGTATACATAAAAAATAAATACATCTTAAAAAAAAAAAAAAGAAAGAAAGAAAAAAGAAAAAGGAAAAAAAACCAAAAAACAAAACCCATGGAGGTATAACAGGACAAAAGCAACATAAGGAGGAAGGAATGCTGTCTGTACTCTGTCTTTTGTTCACATGCTGGAAGCAATTCTACTTTCAAACCATGTGGACTATCATTTGAGCTCATGTAAGACTTTCCCCCTGTAACTTCAGGTTTCTCTTAACACTGACCTTTAAAAGCAGCTTCTGGGATGGCCTGTGAAGAGGTTTCTGAATGTTAATGAGAAAGCTTATTATGATCACATGCTTGGCATGTGTAAGGCTGTGTTTTATTCTCAACACTGTGAACAAGCCAGTAGCAAAGCTAAGTGACATACAAGCAGTAAATAGCAGAAAACAAATCTTTGAGAAAAAAAGCTGAGAATCAGCTACCATGCTCCGAATAGCTCACCTTTGTATTTTTGAACTGGTAATCTTTAAACTCCTGAACAACCACAAACAAGTTATCAACTGATCTCAGACAATGAACCTAGGGAGGAAAACAAATGTTAGAAACAAACTTATGACATACTTTTGAATAATACAAGCTATCTACAGTTAAATATTTAAAATAGATACAAAAATGTTTCACTTTTGTTTTTTGAGATTCGGTATTGCTTTGTTGCTCTGGGTTGCTGCAACCTCACAATTCCCCTGACTCAGTCTCCCCAGTACTGGAATTACAGGCATAAACTATCATGTCTAAGTATATTAATTTTTCTTTTTCTTTTTCTTTTTTTTCTTTTTTCTTTTTTTCAAGACAAGGTTTTTCTGTGTAACAGCCCTGTCTGTCCTGGAATTCTCTTTACAGACCAGGCTGGCCTCGAACTCACAAGATCTGCCTGCCTCTGCCTCCAGAGTGCTGGGATTAGCGGCGTGCCCCACCAAGCCTAGCTAAGTATAATAACTGTAAATCACCTCCTATCTATATTTTATATTGCAATTCTCCTATCCCAGTGTTCCATTCCTTTGGTTACCTATCAGTGTCCTGCTTTTCCCAGGAGAAAAGGCTAATAATATAAAAGTGTAACCATTTGAAACGTCATGTAGGCAACAACATTGGCTTAGAGAAGGGAAAAATGTCAACACAAAATTTTCCCATCCTGGGTGTTCCATTTCTTTGGTTTCCCATCAGTTCCTGCTTTTCCCCCAGAGAAAAAGCCAGTGAAATAAAAGTGTAACAGTTTCAAATGTCATGTAGGCAATAACACTGGTTTGGAAAAGGGAAAAAAATAAACACCAGTGGGATGTCATCATACTTCTTTCATGGGTCTCAGCGGCATGCTGGGTACTGCAGTGGCTTAGAGCATAGATAGGATTTGAAAGCAGGATAGTCTATACCCATGCATGCCGACAATCCCAGCATTCTGGAGGGATAGCATCCTCAGCTGCATAGTAAAGTTTAGGCTAACCTGGGCTACAATCTCAACCTCCTACCTCCCTCCCCCACCCCCCCCCCCAAAAAAAAAAACCACATGGGGTTTAAGCTCTAGTTCTGTGATTGCTGAGTGACTGCAGACAAACTACTTTTCTTCTTAAACCTAATGATTAATGACAAGAGTAATAGTGCCCAGGCTTCACAAAACTGCTGAGGGCATCAACAAAACACTTGCTTATTAACACATACCACAAATATTTTTGGGGCACCTACTACATGTTATATGCTATAAGCTTGGGGTACATTGGCAAGATAAAAACAAAACCTAAGAATCTCCAGACAATAATCCGTGCCCTATGTCACCTGTGTGGTATATAACGGATGGCAGCTGGCTAGCCTCTACTTCTCATCTGTAGCCACAAATAGTTACTTTTGATCAAGAATGTCTTTGAAGAGGCTGGAGAAATAGCTCAGCAGTTAAGAGCGCTGGCTGCTCTTCCAGAGGACCCAGGTTCAGTTCCCAGCACCCACATGGCAACTCACAATCCTCTTTAACTCTTGCCCCAGAGGATCTGGCACCTTCACACAGATAGATATGCAGGCAAAACACCAATGCACATAAAATAAAAATCTTTTTTAAAAAATGTCTTTGACACAGTTAAAGGAAAACCTCTGCTTTTGTACTTACCCAAACTTCTGCTAAAGTAAATTTAGTGTCATAGACATTCATATATATTTTATTTTGTTGACTAAATCATCAGGAAATTCTATGATCACTGCTAAATCATAGTTAACACTAAAATGCACTAAACTGAATACAGGTTATAAACACCAATATGGTAAACTAAAAAATAAAATACAGTCAATTTCACACCTCAGTATACCACAGAAAATGCCATTGAGAGTTGAGCAGAACAAAGTAAAGGAATCCCAAGGGGTCTACAAACCAGAAAAGTAATAAAATAACCAAGTTAAAAGACTAATTGAGACTGTTTTGTTCAAACCTGAGACAGACTTTCCACAGCAATATTAAAATATATCTTGCCCCGGTCTTTGCTGACTCTGCACGGTGACTTCAATTTCTCTCTCACTTCATCTGCAGCTGTTTGCTCAAAGCCAGTAGGTACAGTGGCTCCAATGGTGACTTGGAGGGGCTCAGGCACAATTCTGATGCCACTTTCCATTACAGGCACAGACCTCTCGTCCTCATTAAGGGTCATATCCAGGAGCTGGTTGGTAGCTTCTTGAGTGTCAGACATGATGGTAATGTTTCTAAAAGGCCCAATTGTCTCTTTAAAGGTAACACAGAAAAGAAGGGGAAGAAAAAAGAAGAAGAAGAAAGAAAATGCAGTCACTTTTCATAGTTCAGTGTATGTACCAAGGTTAAAACTGTCTTATAAATAAAGGCAGGGATTACAAGCAGTGAAATGTGATTAAACAAGCAATATACAGGCACAATAGGAGAAAAGACGACAAGTCAAGAGTATTTCCACAGCATGCAATGTTTGGTTTAGGGTCATCTGTGTTGCTAAGCACCATCTCATCATGTCCTTTCAGCTTAGCAGCTCAGAATTCAAGGCTCTGTAGGTTCAGAGTTTGAATTCTCGTCTCCTACACTCAGAAGTCCAACGGTTAAAGCCAGTTAATCCTGCCTAGCCTCAAACTGGTAACTCAATAATCTCTCTTTCCCAAAATTGGAAGATTTTCATGAGAATAACACAGTTTTGGACTAACGATCAAATTTTTTTTTTTAGTGTCGGTGGGGTATCTATTTTCCTCCTTCTAGTCAAATGGGCAGTGAATTTAATGAAGATTAACTCAACTTCCACTAGCTAAATAATTACAAAGATCTGAACGCTTACTACATGGTGACATTGAGAACCAATGATGTGCATCCGGGGGAGATCTTGGAACTATCTGAAGCTAGAAAAACAAACTTCCTGAATGAATGTTTGTGTAGGTTGAAGGGGCTGGGGAGGTGTTACTGTGATCGAGGATCCATGCCTCCCGTTAGTTTTTCAGAAGCGTTGTGACTTAAGCTAACATCTTCCCTGTTCCCATGCTGTACCAAGGCAGGCTACAGATTTTAGTAACTCGGCTATACCGTGTCACTGTTCGCTACAATGAATAGAACTCTTACAGACAGGATGGAGAGTTGATGGGTTGCTCAGATTGCACGGAAGGACGTCTCCCACTCCCACCCGCGGTTAAGCCCGACGGAAAGCCAGATGCTCGGTCACAGCACCAATTTACACCTCCGCTGCCCTCCCTCCGTCCCGCCCACCCGGCCACTCCCACCCAGGGCCAGTTACCGGCTGCAAGGACAGACCCTTCCGGCCGCTGTATCTGCAAGTCCGGCGTGCTCAAGGCACGCCGCCGGAAGTCGCGTTGCCACCCCGGAAACGGAAGTCAGGCCTTGGGGGTCATGGTGCTCCCGCGCTCAGCGTAAACTCGTGGTGAGACGAGTGTGCGCAGAAAGCTGTGCGCAGTTGGCTGCACTCTGAACCGGAACAGGAAGGACTGCGGGCGTATTACCTGCCTCCGGAGGTAACCTTTGTGGAGGGCGTCGCCATAGTGACTACTGTGTCAGCTGTTCCACACCCTTTGCGTTAAGTATCAAACATTTCGGTGGGACTGTGAGTTGATTCCAGTTTTAAAGTCAGGGAGACCGAGTCTCAAGAGATTAACTTGCCCCATTCTTCATAGCAATTTTTACTTGGAACTTATTTTTTACATAGGCGTCTTACTATGGAGTCCTTACTGTGTGCCACACCTGAGGTCAGAGGACAACTTGAAGGAATTGGTTCTCTCCTCCCACCGCGTGGGTTCCAGTGACCCAACTTTGGTCACCAAGATTGGCAGCAGGTGCCTCTAGCCTCTAAGATATCTCAAGCCCCAAGCGTAACATTTAAAAAAGGAAATTTAAAACTCAAGAAAAAAGACGACCTGTTCAAAACAAAACAAAAGTGACTTGTGGAGAGATGGCTCAGTGATTAAGGCCTATTCTTCCAGAGAATTCAGTTTGGTTCCCCAGCACCCACCCACATCTACATCAGCCGCTCACAAATGTTTGTAACTTCAGTTCCGGGGAATCTGCTGGTGAAGTCTGGCTCCAAGGATACTGTGACAACTGCATGCATGGTGTGTACATATATTCCTTCCCCACCACCACCATTATTACTATTATTTTTAATTAAAGTTTCAGTGGTAGCAGCAGCAACCGAGGCATAGAGCCACACTGTCCTTATCTGCATGAACAATGAGTAATGTAAAGCCAGATTCCTGCCTTGCATGCAGCAAAGAGGTTTGGGACCAGTCAATATAAAGCAATGCTGTAGTTTATTAAAAACAGGGCTGGGGGCTGGAGAGATGGCTCAGTGGTTAAGAGCACTGCCTGCTCTTCCAAAGGACCCGGTTCAATTCCCAGCACCCACATGGCAGCTCACAACTGTCTGTAACTCCAAGATCTGACACTTTCACACCAATGCATATAGAGTAAAACTAAATAAAGTATTTAAAAAAAAAAACAGGTCTGGGCCAGGCATGGTGGCACACGCCTTTAGTCTTAGCACTCGGGAGGCAGAGGCAGGTGATTGCTGTGAGTTTGAAGCCAGCCTGGTCTGCAAAGTGAGTCCAGGACAACCAAGGCTACACAGAGAAACCCTGTCTTGAAAAACCAGAGGTCCATCATAGATGGCTCACAGGTAAAAGTTGTCTGCCACCAAGCCTTCCATCCCTAAGATCCACATGGTGGAAGGAGAGAACAGACACCCTGACTTCCACAAGTGTACCATAAGAGCCTCACCCGCATAAATACATTTTAGAAAGAAAGAAAGAAGCCGGGTGCTGTGGAGGTACACCTTTAATCCCAGCATTTGGGAGGCAGAGACAGGTGAGCCTCTGAGTTGGAGGCCAGCCTGTTCTACAGAGTGAGTTCCGAGACAGCCAGGGCTATACCAATAAAATAAAGTAAAATAAAATAAAAAGTAAAACAAACAAAACTCTGTCTTGAAAAAACAAGACATTTAAGGGGAAAAAACACACCTGAGAGCATGGTGTGGGCGTCTCAAAAAAAACAAACACACTTTATTAAGACAGCTTTAAAGCCTAGGAGTTAAGAATAACTTAACTTTTTTCTTTTTTATTTATTTTTTCTTAACTTTTTTCTTACTTTTCCTCATTTTGTAGTTGTTGTTACTGAGGTAGAGTTTCTCTGTACGACTGTCCTGGACTCACTTTGTAGACCAGGCTTAACTCAAAGAGATCCACTTGCCTCTGCCTCCCAAGTGCTGGGATTAAAGGCATGTACCACTGCGCTCAGCTGAATAATTCTTAGTGGCTCTGAAGTTACAAAAGGAAGCCTTTCTTTTCTTTTTTCTTTTTACTTTTTCCTTTTGAATTTTTCATAAATGAGATTATAGGATGCTTCAGAAGTGCCTTGGATGGGGTTACAATACTACGGTTATACAAGGGGTTAAGACATGCTCTTTACTAAATGGATTTTCTGATGAGAGTCCTAGAAAATTACAGGTTCATAGATGGGAAAGGAGAAAGGCCTCAAGCAATTGCTAATCGTTTTGGAATCTGTTGTTCTCAGCTGTTGAAAGAGCGGCTTTTCATCAGAGCTTTCATAAAAGATGCACAAATGACCAACAAGTAGGTGAAAATGGTCAATATCACTAAGCACTAGAGAAATGTAAATTAACAGTAAGTTCATGATAACTATTCAAATGGCAAGTTTGAAAAGCAAGAATCGCTTCTCATGTTCTAGGAAGGATATGCTGCTGTTTCAATGCAAAATGTTAGAGCCACGTTAGAATTCAGTTCAGCTTTTCTGAAAAAGGTGTAACATATAATCACCACATTACCCATTCTGCCAGTAAGTATATACTCAGAAGTGGAAACATGTTCAAACAAGAAGTTGTTCACAAATATGCATTGCATATAGTCCCAAAGTAGAAACAACCTGAATATCCATGAGATGATGGGAAAACATTTGCACAAATACAGATTAGTAGTTAGTTATGTAAAAATACTATTGAAGCAGGGCATGGTGGCGCACCCCTTTAATCCCAGCACTCAGGAAGCAGAGGCAGGTGAATCACTGTGAGTTCGAGGCCAGCCTGGTCTACAAAGTGAGTCGAGGACAGGCAAGGCTACACAGAGAAACCCTGTCCCGAAAAACAAACAAAACAAAACTGTTGAATTTGTTTTTGTGGTGTGTGATACCAAGCCCATTGCTTTTTTGTGCTAAGTAAACACTTTACCATAAGCTACCTCCATAGTTACTCATAAAAAGTACTGAAGTGGGGAGCTGGGCATGGTGGCACATGCCTTTAATCCCAGCACTCGGGAGGCAGATCTCTGTGAATTTGAGGCCAGCCTGGTCTGCAAAGCAAGTGCAGGACAGCCAGGACTACATAGAGAAACCCTGTATCAAAAAAAAAAAAAAAACAAAAAAACCAAAAGACTGAAATGCAGATACATGCTATAATATGGATGAACCTTGGTGGTGATATGGCAACTGAAATAAATCAGGTACCGAAGACCATATTTGGGGATATAGCTCAGTGGTATTGTCCTTTTTATCCTAGCATGTCAGAGACCATAGGTCCAATCCCCAGTAACTGACACTCTCTCTCTCTCTCTCTCTCTCTCTCTCTCTCTCTCTCTCTCTCTCTCTCTCTCACACACACACACACACACACACACACACACACAGAGAGAGAGAGAGAGAGAGAGAGAGAGAGAGGCAGAGAGAGACAGAGACAGAGAGAGCCAGTCACAGGTAAAATTTCATTTATATTCAGTGTCTAGAAAAGGTGAATATAGCCAGGTGTGTTGGCACACACCTGAAATCCCAGCACTGGGGAGGCATAGGCAGGTGGACCGCTGTGAGTTCGAGGCCAGCCTGGTCTACAAAGCAGTCCAGGGCAACCAAGGCTACACAAAGAAACCTTGTCTTGAAAAAAACAAACAAAACCAACAACAACAACAAAAGAAAAGGCGAATATATAGAGTCAGAAAGTAGGTTACTATAGTTTGGGAATTGGGATGATAGGTAAAGGTTATTGGCTTTTCAGAAGATGAGAATGTTCTGCAATTACGCAGTAATGTACTAAGAGACACTGAATTATACACTTAGTAAAATAGCAAGTTTTGTGTTAGTCTTACCTAAGTGGAGGAAGGTTTGGATCTTATGGGAGATTTGCCTAAATTTTTTTCATCTGCAAAATCATACTTCCCTCCTAGAGTTGTTGGGAGCCTTAAATGAGATTAACACATTGCCACACACGTTAAATGGATACTCTTCTTACTAATAATCGGAACTGTGGCTGGTGAGATGGCTCAGCACTGGGGAGGCATAGGCAGTGCCATGCCTGATGATATGAGTTCCAGCCTCTGGACCCACATGGTGTGGGGAGAGAACCAACTTCCACAGGTTGTCCTCTGGCCTTCAGTACTGATGGAGCTATGGCATGTATGTAGGCACACATATGCATAGTAATGAAAAAAGCAATGTAAATAAGACAAGATCATTACATTCTGGTTAGATATTATTCTGTGTAAAAGGCTATTATGTTGTTTATTTTTCCAAAAAATATGTTTGCTTATTTATTTTTATCTTAAGATTGTAAAATTATTTTAATAAGTTGTGAATCTAGAGCCCACTCTCCAGTTGTGAAAGATAAATGGCAGGTAGTAGAGACAACACAGCACTAACTGAGACCTTTGTGACATAATGAAGGGTTAAAATACTGAAGAGACACTCTCTGGGACTCAGTGCCATCCCATGTGTATCTAATGTATGTCTTTATACTGTCTAGTAGGGTTCTACCAGTTCTATGCTGTATGTTGGGTCTGTCTATTTAGACAACAGAATATATTGACCATTCATGATATGTAAGACATTGTTTCTCTCTCTTTCTTTCTTTCTTTCTTTCTTTCTTTCTTTCTTTCTTTCTTTCTTTCTTTCTTTCAAGATAGGGTTTCTCTGTGTAGCATTGGCTGTCCTGGATCTCCCTTTGTAGACCAAATGGCCTCAAACTTATAGAGATCCACCTGCCTCTGCCTCTTGAGTGCTGAGATCATAGGCATGTGCTACCACTACCGGGCACATCAGACATTCTTTTAGGCTTTGGGTATACAGCAGTAGAGGCAAGGGAGAGATCCTTGGGTGTCTACAATATATTCTAATAAAAAAAAAAGGCAGCATAGTAAACAATATGCAATAACATTCTTTGAGGATCAGTATTATGAAGAAAAACTGTCAGTGTTGGCACATGTAGAGAGTGCTGGAAACGGGAGAAAATTCAATGTTATGCCAGCAGGACTGGAAAGGCCTCTTTGATAAGGTCACAGAGCAGAGCCTGAAGGAAGAGAGCAGGCTGTTTAGCAGTCTGGAAGAAGACTATTCACAGTGTTCATAGTGTTCAAAAGGTCTAGAAGTAGCCAAGAGTCCTGGTAGTCTGTTTGTGTGAGGAAACAAAGGAGTCAAGTGTTAGATGAAATGACCAATGTTCTAAAAATTCTCATCATGCATTACAGTTAAAAGCACCATGTCAGGAGCTGGAGAGATGACTCAGTGGTTAAGAGTACTGATTGCTTTTCCAGAGAACCCAGGTTCAATACTAGCACCCACATGGCAGCTCACAACTGTCTGTAACTCCAGTGTCTGACGCTCATAGACATCCATGCAGACAAAACACCAATGCACATAAAATAAAGGTAAATAAGGGAAAAAAAGCACCACTTCAGAGCTACAAAGATGAGTTGGTGGTAAGGAACACTTGCTGCTGTTATGGAACCAGAGATCAGTTTCCAGCACCAACATGGGGTGGCTTAGAGTCACTAACAGCTCCAGGTCCAAGGGACCTTATGTAGTCTCCTGGTCTACACACACACACACACACACAAATTTAAAAATTCACCACTCTGGGATTGGGAGTGTAGCTCAGTTTGCATATAGAAGTCCTAAGTTCATCTCCAGATTGTGGTGATGATGCAGGTTTATAATCCTAGCACTTGTGAGATAGAGGTTCAAGGTCATCATCAGCGACATGGCAAGTTTGAGGCCAGCCTGAAGTATCTGATACCTTGTTTCAAAGCCAGAAATCAAACAACAAAAACAATTATCACTCTGGAGCCAGAATAAAAGCAGAAACTAAACCATTTCAGTGGTCCAAGTAAGAGGTGATGACACTCAGACTAGAGTATTAGGGTTGGATATGGCTACTGTTGTCAAGTTCTGGTATATTCTGAAGGAATAGTAGTAGTCATTGCTAATAGACTGAATGTGGTTTTCAAAAGAAGATAAAAAAGGAAGTGTATGGCCAAGCCTAACAAATATGCTGCTTATGGACAACCACATTCTGCTGATAGGCCTGCATGCTAAGTAACTTGTGCCAAAATGCGCCAACGAAGCCAACAGCATAGTTTATATTTATTCTAGTTTATTGGAAAGAATATTATTTTACTTTGTATCATAAAGAACCCAAAGATGTGCTGTCAAAGTATGTACTAAACTGGGCGTGGTGGTGGCCCATGCCTTTAATCCCAGCACTTGGGAGGCAGAGGCAGGCGGATTGCTGTGAGTTCGAGGCCAGCCTGGTCT
Organism: Acomys russatus; assembly: GCF_903995435.1. NCBI lineage: Eukaryota > Metazoa > Chordata > Mammalia > Rodentia > Muridae > Acomys > Acomys russatus. Next base: position 40,564,111 of record NC_067149.1, on the reverse strand, counting down.
ACAAAGTGAGTCCAGGATCACAGACAGACCCTGTCTCGAAAAACAAACAAAAGAAGAAAATATGGACTAAAATGAAATGAATTCTTAGTAGGAAATGCCTATTTTGAACAAGTTACATATGTATATGAAAACTGAAGCCTCTAATTTGTAACTCACAGTAGTGGGTTTGTTTTGTTTTGTTTTGTTTTGTTTTGTTGGTTTTTTCGTTTTTTGAAATAGAGTTTCTCTATGTAGCCTTGGCTGTCCTGGAACTCACTCTGTACACCAGGTTGCCTCAAACTCAGAGATCCGCCTGCCTCTGCATGCTGAGTGCTAGTAAAAGCATGTGCTGCCACCACCACCTGCTGCACAGTAGTGGCTCTATCATGCTAAACTAATCTCCAAGTAAACAAATATGTCCTTAAATGTCTTACTTTTTCAAGACAGGTTTCTCTGTGTAGTTCTGGCTGCCCTGCAACTCACTCTGTAGACCAGGCTGGCCTTGAGCTCACAGAGATCTTCCTGCCTCTGCCTCCCAAGTGCTGGGATGTGTGTGTGTGTGTGTGTGTGTGTGTGTGTGTGTGTGTGTGTGTGTGATATGTATCTGCACAGGCTGTATGTGTGGAGACTAGAGGACAACTTTCAAAGATTGGTTCTGTCCTCAAGTAACTCAAGTTACTAGACTTGCTTGGCAAGCACTGTTCCTCATAAACCATTTTGCCAGCCCTTTATCCATTCTTTGATGATGGTGATGATAGAGATGGGGTGATGGCATGTATGTGAATGATATGGCTTGTTTGGAGGTCTGAGGATCATTTTGTGCTGTTGCTTTTCTCATTCCACCTTTACGTGGATTCCAGAGATTGAATTCTGATTGTGAGGCTTGGATAGCAAGGACTTTAGCTTCTGGGCTGTCTCACACCCCCAGCCCATTCTTAAGGTAAAGCAAAGTCATGCTTAGAAAATCACACAGAGCCAATGTGGTGGCACATTCATGTAATCCCAGCACTCTGGAGGCAGAGGCAGTGAGATCTCTGTGAGTTCAAGGCCCAGCTTGGTCTACAAATCGATCCAGGACAGCCAGGGCTAGACAGAGGAACCCTGTCTCAGGAAAAAAAAGATCACATGGTACAGCTGCTCCATAGTACAGCTGGTCCTACTGCCCCATCTCTTCTGTAGACACAAGGATGATTACTTCGTTATGTTTTTGGGGGGTTGTTGTTGTTTTTTGGTTGTTTGTTTTTTACAATTACTGTCACACCTCCAAATAACAGGCTTATAGTACTGTTCCTTTTTTAGTTTTCTGTATTTTCTATGGATTGTGCTGTGATACTTAAATTTACTGTTAACTTTGCCTTCATCTTAGTGTCCCCCTCCTATCTGTCCCCAAAGAGTTTTTAATCTTTTTTTTTTTTTTTCGAGACATGGTTTCACTGTGTAGCCTTGACTGTCCTGGATTCAATTTGTAGACCAGGCTGGCCTTGAACTCACAACAATCCACGTGCCTCTACCTCCCAAGGAGTTTTTAATCTTAATGTTAAATTTAACTTTAAGTGATGTAAATATATATATGTTAAATACCTGTTTATTTATTTATTTTACAGTATCATTAAGTAGCGCTAGTTAGCCTAGAACTTAAGATCCTCCTGCCCACCCTCTCAAGTAATAGAATCACAAGTGTGCGCTACCACACCTGGCTATGTATCTTGTCTGTCAACTGTGTACAGCAATTCTAGATCCTCCATGCTGTAAGGTGAGGGTTTTATTAGCGTTCTTGGCCTTCCCTCCACATCTCCTCCCTTCTTTGTCCCTCCTAGTCCATTTTGTGAAAAGACAATCCTACCTGGCAGGTTGGATTCCTGTGGGGATGTAATTGAAAGAAGGATGTGCCTACACCTGCTTCTATCTCAGTAAGCAGCTGAAATTCCATCTCTTCCAAAGAAACCTTCTGGGAACCTCTCTGGGAAAGGAGAGACGCATCTACAATCCTATTAATGAAACAACAGCCTAGCAGTCCATGAACCCTTAACCCAAAGACCTTTGTCCTGTTGGGTGTTGACAACTAGAGGGAAAACAATCAGCTTTAGCCCCAAGCTGAACAAGCACTGGTTTATTTGCTTTTCCCACGCCCTTTAAAGCCAAAGGCAGTAAAACTTCTTCAGTAATATGACCCCTGTGAGAACTCAGAAAGAAATTAGTGACATCACAGTGGATTTTCAGAATAAAGTATGTGAATTAGTTCTTCAGCAATTACATATTGGTAAATAAGTTGATTTGAAAGCAACTTATTTGTTTAAAAGGAACTGTATTTTTGCTGCAGTTGACATATAGAAGGAAACACAGAAGGCGATGATGAGCCAGGCAGTGAAACATCCCTGCCACCTAGTGGTTCCTGGTGCTGAAATATTTTGGCTGTTTTAAAACACAGGGGGTCAAAAATGAGCTACTACAGGAAACAGATGCAGCACATGTCCTAAACCGTAAACTTCCATTTCCTCCCCCAATTGTCCAATCAGAGCTGAAAGAGACTGGCAAGGGAAATAGTGTAAGGTCTCTAGCACAAAATAACAGCTAGCTGCAAAGAGGATAAGAGGTACAACAAAAGAGCAGACACAGGATCAACTGTGACAGGGTCCCTTGGGAGTAGTCACTGCAGCAGTATTGGGGTCAAAGAAAAGTTAACTCAGGCAGCATCCATAGGGATGATGGGACAATGACGGTGAAGCCACATTAGGCCATAGGAGCTCTGGACACTGTGTAGGAGACTACAGTACACTGTTTGATTCAGAGCAAATTTCAAGATATTGAAATTCCTATATAAAATGGCAGATTACTGACTTGTGAACATCTGTGTTTATACTTTAAGACATCTCTAGGTTGTCTATTATAACTAAACAATATAAATTCTATGTAAGTGATCTGTATATGTGTAGTAGAGGTACAATTTAAACACCCTTTAATCCTCTGTAATTAGCTGAATCAAAGAATACAGAATTCATGAGAAAAGAGGGCTGGCTGCTTGTGTCCAGGCAGGGCCTTATCTCACCATTGTTTTAACTGTTCTTGTTGTTATCAGTCCCATTATTAAGGTGGTAAAACTGAGGCTAACTATCTCAAGTCATGCAACCAATGAGTCAGAACCAGCATTCAAACACAAACCAAGGCCATTTGTGCCCCAGCATCTGAGCTCTTTTTTTGTTTTGTTTCGGTTTTTTGTTTTTCAAGACAGGGTCTCTCTGTTTAGGCTTGACTGTCCTGGACTTGCTTTGTAGACCAGGCTGGCCTTGAACTCACAGCAATCCACCTGCCTCTGCCTCCCAAGTGCTGGGATTAAAGGCATGAGCTACCACTGTCTGGCTCAGCATCTGGACTCTTAAGTCCTTTGCTTTCCCATCTCTCTCAGAGAAGAAGAAACACTGGGTTCTATCTATCTAACCACCGCCTTCCATGTTGAAGGGTGCTATCAGGGGGAACTCTAAGGCAGTGAAGAGCCTACTCCTAGATCTGCTGCCTGCTTGCAGGGGGCTATTTAGTCAACCCAGACCGAGTTTTCCTTCATTATACAATAGAAGGGAAAAGAATGAGTGTCTCATGAGTGGCTGTGGATACTCACTGAGGTAATATAAAGGAATGCACAAAGATGGCTTCTGACAATTTTGATATCCTTGCTCTCAACAAGGGGCACAGCCTAGGTTGGATTTATGACTTGCTTTGATCTCTGGATTTGATTTGGCTGTCTGGAATGTGGCAATGTGTCACTGATCCATTCCAAGTGTGGGTCATGAGAGTCCTAGAGCCTCCACTTTTACTCTTTTCACTGCTATTGCTACTTAGTATATGAGGAAGCCAAGCCTAAAGAATGTGTTTTGAAACAGGGTCTAATTTCCTTTAGATCCTCTTCCCTTGTGCTGGTTAGGTTTTTGTTAGTGTGGAACAAACTAGAGTCTTCTAGGAAGAGGGAACCTTAGTTAAGGAATTGCCTCCATCATATTGCCCAATATACTCCTCTTTGGGGTCATTTTCTTGATTAATGAATGGTGTTGGGAGGATTCAGACCACTCTAGGTGACACTACCCCTAGGCAGGTAGGCCTGGCTTGTAGAAGAAAGGAGGTTGAGCAAACCATGGAGAGCAAGCCAGTAAGCAGAATTCCTGCATGGTCTCTGTTTCTTTTCATGCTTCTAGGTTCTTGCCTTGAGTTCCCACCTTATGGACTCTCAAGGATAGACAAGGAGCCTTAAGATGAAATTAACTCTTTCCTTTCTAAGTCATTGTATTATCACAGCAACAGAAACACACCCAGGAGATTGCTCAACATTTTTTTCTGTCCTATATATTTGTCCCTGTTTTTCTGTTTATCTGCTCTTCACTGACTTTTCTGCTGCCAGGGATCATATCAGAGCTTTGTGTATGCTAAGCACATGCTCTGCTACTGGACTGTACCTTGGACCTTCCTGCCTTTCTTTTTCCTTTTCTCTTCTTTCTTTTTTGTTTTGTTTTTGTTTTTTCAAGACAGGATTTCTCTGAGTAGCTTGGCTTGATTTCTCCATTTCTTATTGGGATAACTAAACTCTCTCTATTGAGAGGTAGGTCCAAGAAGGAGGAAAATTTCTTGTATTTTGTTCTCTATAAACTGCTTTCTTTAGGACCATGACTGCAATATAGACCATGCGTGGTGACTACCCATTGAATAAACAATGGGCGTAAAGCAATGTTTAACATAGATTATGCTCAAGAGCTGAAACAATCCAGTACTGTAATAAATCATTCACATTTATCTTTAAAAATATTTGCTTACTTTTAGCCTGCTTTCATTTAGTTTTCTTCTCTCTCTTGAGACAGGTCTTGCAATGCAGCACAGGGTGGCCTCAGATTTACTATGAATCCTTTTATTTGCAGTTCTCCTCTGTCAGCCTCTATTTTTGGGTGTCCTATCTTTTCTGTGATCCAAGAAAAAAATACTGGAATCACAGTATATGTATCGGTAAGTCATGGTTGTTAGTAATTTTATTGCATATAAAACTCTGCTGTCAGAGCTGGAGAGATAGCTCAGTGGTAAAGAGCACTGGCTGCTCTTCCAGAGGACCCAGGTTTGATTTCTAGCACCCAAATGGTGGCTCACAACTCCCTATAACTCTATTTCTAGGGGACATGACACCCTCATCTGACCATGTAGTACACAGACATACATGCAGACAAAAGCCTCATATACATAAGAGAAAATAAAACATTAAAACAAAAAGCCTCCGCTCTTGAGGAGAGGCCTGTTTTGATGCTTGGGAATACTTCAACCAGAGGCTTCCACAAGTGGAATGGCAAGCCAGGGAAGGCTGGCAGGGCCTGACTGTACATGTCTGTCAGCATGTGGGTGTGTCTAGTGTCTGTTGGTGAGTAACTGCTACTCTTGGCAGTAGAAATGTGAACAGAATCAAGTAGGAATAATTAGTCGATTTTCTCTTCTTTTTCTAGATAAAGGAATGGAAATGTACTGATGTGCAGTCAAACAGTCCTTTCTCAGGCAGTTTCTGTAAGAATCTCTTGAAATGCAAGCCGGGTTGGCAGAAATCAGACTCTATCTCCTCTCCTAAGCTGTTTGTCAGGGTAATCATATACATTTTAGTTTAGTTTTGTTTTTCCCCCCAAGACAGGGTCTCTCTGTGTAGCCTTGACTGTCCTGGACTCACTTTGTAGGCCAGGCTGGCCTTGAACTCACAGCAATCTGCCTGCCTCTGCCTCCCGAGTGCTGGCATTAAAGGCGCGCACCACCATGGCCCTGCCTCATATACATTTTAGAAGCATGACTTCCCAAGGCTAGATGGGAAGAGCTGTGTTGAACTGAGAGCTGGAACCAGTTGCACAGATACTTCTCTTTCCTTGGGTAGGAACTGGTGTAGGAAGGTCTTATCTTTCCTACTAGCCTTTCATCTTCAGATCCACAGTATTATGAATCTGTAGGCCAGCAGCTAGAGATAGCTCATCTCAGTACAGAACAGTGGTATTATAGCTCTCAACATAGCCTTATTTGTGTGGTAAGATTCAACCCTGACCAGGGCCCTGCTAATGTTAAACAGAGTTCCACGTGTACTGCTCCATCATTTAAGAACCATGTTCTCAAAGCCAAGGTAGCACAAAGGACATGTTTCTGACCTTCCTTGACCTTCCCTCAAGATTGCTTTTAGTTCCTTCCTTCCCCCAAACATATGATCATCTTATGGTTTAGGCTTCTTGTTAAGTAAACCAACCTAGTTTCAGAGAAGGGAGATTTTGGGCCATCCAGACCATTGGTTCTGAGTCCAGGAGAGCCAGGCTACACAGAGGAAGCCCTGTTTCAAACAAACAAACAAACAAACAAACAAACACCCCCAAAACAAAATAAAAAACAAAACCAAAGAAACCCCACCAGACCATTGGTTCTGATTTACTGGGGCCAAAGGACCCTAAACTATATCTGGTTCATCCGTTCTCCCTAGGTGGGGATTAGAATTCAGAGCTATCACAGGGATAATAGAGGAGCCAGGAGTGGTGGTGTACACCCCAGCACTTTAATTCCAAGAGGCAGTGAGTTTGAGGCCAGCCTGGTCTACATAGTGAGTTCCAGGACAGCCAGGGCTACATAGAGAAACTCTGGAGAGAGAAAGAGAGGGGGTGGGTGGAGAACAATAATCCTAAACAAGAATATCATGGCATTTATGCATGAACAGAATGATTAAAAATAGCAACAAAAGCCAGGCATGATGGCGCACACCTTTGATCCCAGCACTTGAGATGCAGAGACAGGCGGATTGCTTTGAGTTCGAGGCCAGCCTGTTCTAAAAAGTGAGTCCAGGACAACCAAGGCTACATAGAGACACCGTGCCTCGAAAAACAAAAAACAAAACTAAAACAACAACAACAAAAGCAAAACAAAATTACTTGACATATAAAATAACACATATAAGAGAACTGTGATTGAAACAAGGCAGTGAAGTCCAGGAGGGGGAGGAGGAGGCGCAGACATGAGTAGAGGAGACAAAAGATTCCGCTGGATGACTGGGTGGACTCCTACAACCCGTGTTCTCACATGTGCAGCAGGAAACTAGCATCATTGCCAAACTTCCTGAGCAATCCAGAATTTTCAGCACTTGGCAGTTTCACTTTTTCCCCCCTGTGAATGTAAAAACTTAATCACCCTTAATAATTAACGAAGGAAGCTATGAAATATTTAGTCATGTGTAAAAAATGAAAGTCTTTGGTTTTTCATGCTGTTTGCTTTAAGAATCAAAATTTGCAGTTTTGAATCTTTGTGGGGGGCAGATAATACCAGGGGTTCATGCATACAGACAGGAACACACTACTGAGCTACATCCCACCCCCTTGTTAAAATTTTCTTTCGGGACAGATTTCACTAAGTGGCTGAGACTGGACTAAATGCTCTCTTTATATGTGTGTGCGCGCGCGTGCGCGCCTACCTGCCTCTGTATTTCCTAGTTAGGATTACTATCACTGTGATGGAACACCATACCAAACAAAGTGTTTATTTGGCTTAAACTTCAACATCCCAAGTCATCATCAAAGGAGGGAAGGAACCTGGAGGCAGGAGCTGATGCAGAGGCTATGGAGGAGTGCTGCTTACTGGTTGCTTCTCACGTCTTGCTCAGCTAGCTTTCTTGTAGAACTCAGGAATGGCATCACCCACAACGGGCTGGACCCTTCCTCATCAATAAGTAATAAAGAAAGTGCTTCCAGGCCTGGAGAGATGGCTCAGCGGTTAAGAGCACCGGCTACTCTTCCAAAGGTCCTGAGTTCAATTCCCAGCAACAACATGGTGGCTCACAACCATCTATAATGAGATCTGGTGCCCTCTTCTGGCATGTAGGTGTACACCCAGGAAGAATACTATATATATAATAAATAAATAATTTTTTTGAGACAGGGTCTCTCTTTGTAGCCTTGGCTGTTCTGGACTCCCTTCGTAGACCAGGCTGGCCTCGAACTCACAGCGATCCACCTGCCTCTGCCTCCTGAGTGCTGGGAATAAAGGCGTGCAACACCACACCCGGCATAAATAATTTTTTTTAAAAAGAAAGAAAATACTTTCAGTAGGTCGCTTTTCTTTCTTTTGTTTTTCTTTTTTGCTTTTCAAGACAGGGTTTCTCTGTGTAGCCTTGGCCGTCCTGGACTTGCTTTGTAGACCAGACTGGCCTTGAACTCACAGCGATCCAATCCTCTCGCCTCTGCCTCCCCGAGCACTGGGATTAAAGGTGTGTGCCACTACACCTAACTAGTAGGGCATTTTCTTTTCCTTTTTAAATTTAATTTAATTGGTTTTTTCAAGACAAAGTTTCTCTGTGTAACAGCTCTGGTTGTCCTGAACTCACTTTGTAGACCAGGTTGGCTTTGAACTCATAGAGATTCACCTACTTCTGCCTCCTAAGTGCTGGGATTACAGGTGTGCACTACCACTCCCAGTTTAATTGACATTCCCTCCTCTCAGGTGAATTTAGCTTGTGCCCAGCGGTGTGTATGCACATGCAGGTACCAAGGAGGCCAGAAGAGGGCATTGGATCCCCTGAAACTGGAATAACAGGTACTGTGAACCATCCAATGTGGATATTGGGAACTGAACTCTGCAATGGGAGACATTGGCCTGATTTTGGAACCCTCTCTGCCTTTCTGTATTTGAGCCTGTAGCTTTCTTCTCAGTTTTCTACAGTAGATTGATTTGCACATTACATTGGTCACCCACAGTGGGAATGTAAGTGGATCAAACCCTTTTGTTGGAGTGTTTGATGACAGCTTCAGAGTTTTAAAAAAATATGCCGCATCCTTGGCTTAACCCTGAAGGGGGAAAACATGAACATGATCAAGATCTATGCAGAAAGATGTTTTTACAGTGTATTTTTTAAGATTAGGAAATATAGAAACCTAATAGTTCCAATAATTAATGATAAAAAGACGGACATTAAAGATTATTCACAAGACTAATTTTAAAAGTAAGACATACAGCTAGGCGTGGTGGCTCACGCCTTTGATCACAGCATCTGGGAAGCAGAGGCAGGCTGGTTACTGTGAATTTAAGGCCAGCCTGGTCTACAAAGGGAGTCCAGGACAGCCAAGGCTACACAGAGAAACCCTGTCTCGAAAAACCAATAAATAAATAAATAAATAAACAAAAATGTGTATAATATAATCCTTTTCATCTAAAGAGGCATGCTTATTGAGGGAAAATGGCTGGAGTGCATACATACATACATTCGATAACAGTGACTATCTGTAACAAGATTTTTTTCCCCCAAGATGTCTACAGTAGATGTTTATTACTTCAGCAAAACTTAAAAATAAATGTTTACTCGGAACAACAACAACAACAAAAAACCCAAAGAAACAAAAACTCCTTGGCAGAAGTTAGAAGAACATGAACAGGGGACGCTGGGTCACGGCAGTTCAGGGGAGAAACAGTGGGAACAAGGGCTTGCCGCTGGTGCCGTGGCTCAGCAAGCTGATCCAGGCATGCTCAGCACTCCTACCTGTGAGATCAGCAGCCCTGCAAGAACAAGGAGTGTAGGCCTCGCCTTGAAGCCGGTGATGAAGTTGGTCTTTCCAAAGAGGCGGTGTGCTTCACTGTCATCGCTACGGAGATTCAAATACGTGTTTAAAGAAGCCGAGGTAATGTTGATGATTCTGGCTTTCAACTGACTGCCAGAAAGGACGTATGAGGAAGGCTGCACTGAAAGGAAATAATGAATTCGGTTTTAGAAACACACAGTTTAAGGGGTTTGTGGGGCTTGTACTAAGCTGCCAGGCATCTGGAATGCAAGTGTCCGGTCTAGGGGCACAGAATGCAGAATCAGCAGTCTGCCCAACTGGTGAAAAGCATAGTTAAAACAAATAGTTAAAATTGAGGTGATGGAAGCTGGCCATGGTGGCGCACGCCTTTAATCCCAGCACTCAGGAGGCAGGGGCAGGTCGATTGCTGTGAGTTTGAGGCCATCCTGGTCTACAAAGTGAGTCCAGGACAGCCAAGGCTACACAGAGAAACCCTGTCTCAAAAAACAAAAACAAACAAAAATTGAGGTGATGGTCAGGCTTCTTGGAAATAGACAGTAAAAGGAGCTGTTCAGGCAATGCTGTTGCTGAGCGGTAAGTGCTTTGGGCGGCACAAGTCCAGGCAGGACAAGGCAGAGGCCACTGAGAAGGCCAAACAGAAGTGGAGAGCTTGGCCAGTTTGTAATCGGCTGGTCTGGTCTGGACTTAAAGCTTGGCAAGACTGACCAATTGGGCCAACTCAGCTTTGCTTTCCTTTCAGCTTATTAGGACCCTGCAGGTTAGTCATGCGGCAGGCACAGGGACCAGTCCTCAGGAGGAACTAGAGGTTCTCCATCTGGAGCTGTGACCATAGTCTGGGGGCAGTGCAAGCCCCTTTTGTGTCTGAGCTTTTGTTCACTGCTTTTCAAGGCGGGGACCCTTCATGTGTCTACGTGCTTAAGGCAGTTCCTGGTAGTGCCACAGGAATATATGTGGTTTTTAAAAAGCCTTGCCTTCCCATGTGTTCGTGGCTTGACAGTGGCCTGGCAACAGTGGCCAGAAAATTGAGAAGGAAAAGAAGGTCTCCAGAGGAGAGTGCGGTAGGGAATTGTCCACATAGCAGATGGTGGAGAGGTCAAGTGCCACAAAGAAAAGTTCCCTACTTGGTCACTTAGAGGCTGTTGATACACTTAGATCCTGTGTAGACAGGGTCCCACCAAGTCGTTGTCATGTATGTTTTTGATGTGCATGTACATGTTGGTACACATTTTGCATATGTGTATAAGGACTTGCACACGTTCGTGGTGATGCCCAAGAGTGATGTGCCCTTCTCGGTTGCTCTTCCACCTTGTTCATTAAGTTGAAATCTCTCAGTCAAACCCAGAAGTGACCTATATGGCTAGTCTGGGGAACTCTGTCCCTAGCGTCCAGGCAGGCCACTTCCTGACATTCACTTGGGTTCTGGGGATCCAAATTGGTCCTTACACTTGAACAGCAAGTGCTTAACCTCAGTGCTTAACCATTTTTCATTTTTTATAAACGAGAAACACAATATTTATTTTAGCTTCTCAACTTAACTTTAAATTTAGACATAGCAAACGCTATTATTAGCAAAGTGTTAAGAAAATCTGTTTTTAGAGGCTTGAGCAATTTGGGAAAAAGACTCCACCAGTGTGTGCTCTACAGGTTAATGGGAAAACTCAGGTATCACACATCTTTTAGGCTCACTGGCAAATATGTGTGACATTTGTAGCCATACTTCAAAGGCTTCTCTCTGAGTGGAAGAGGGGATGTGTTAGAAACCTTTAGAGGGGATAGAATGCTCTTGGGTATAATTGGAGCAGCAGCCGTTATGCTCGGCACCTCCTGTTTCTGCCATTTAAAATTTTCTTTGACCACAGGCATGGTACTCCACTGACTTTCACTGTCATTACCAGCTTTCCTTGGGCCACTGACTGTGGCGCCCTGCTGGAGCAGTTGAAGTCTGGTGTATCTGGGTAGCCAGCTGAGCTTGATCTATTAGGATGGACTCTCTCTCTCAGTGGGGTTCTCTCTTCCCCCTTATCTGGGATCCCCAGATCCTCTAAGGAGCATCACGTAGCCATCAGGGAAGATTACAGGCCCAGTCGTTTCCTGATGGAACCTGTTCAGCATGCACCTGGGGATTCCTGAAAGTACGCATACCCTATGCTAAGGAGAACCTGGCCTTAAGCAAATGACCTTTAATAGTACCTAGAAGTTTTCCCCCTACCCATAGGATAATTAAGTACTGTGTTTTCCTTCTTGTGATAGGACCCCAAGCTGCTGCATATAAATGAGGTAGTGTACCTCTGCATGCAGATTAGGTACCCTGGCAACCATAGCCCTATTGAATCAGGCACATTATCCACAAACTTCTCCCCACTGCCCAAGGTTTATATATAAAGGTTGGCTGGCTTGTTCTCTGGTGCTGGCCATTCCTCCCCTATGACCATCTGAGACTCCATTTATTTTGGGGGAGAACTGCTGCTGGATGCCTAGTGGTCAGGCAGCAATAGCAGAACTGCTTTAGCAGCTGCTGGAGCTTCCTCCATTGCTACTGCCAGCGTGGTGCTGGCCAACAGTGAAATCTCCACTGCTGTCTAATACCAGCAATTTCATTCTAAAAGTGCTAAACTGTAATACCTCCCCCAGTAAGACTGGGAACCTGGTCTAGTCTGGGCCACCAGTTTTGCCCTAAAGCCCTCTAGTGGTTCCTGAGATAAAAATGGGACCTTGACTTCAAGGTCTATCTGTTGTTATCTGGAAGCAAGCAGTGGACCTGCCTGCCAGAATTGGAACCCAGTCCACCAATGGCCCACTGGATGCTGAACAACTACTAATTTCCAGACTGTTCATCGCTCACTGACCACACTGTCTGCTAGCCTCCTCTAGATGCTGATCTACACACAGCTACAGCCTGTGTTGGTGGCAGCCTCTTCTCTCAGCACCAGTCTCCAATCTCATGTCCTTCAGCAGCTGAAAGACATAAAGTTTCTCATGAGTATGTTCTTGTAGCTGAGCTCTGAGCCCTAGTGACACAGCTTCCTGCTTTATGCTTTTTGTTCATAGTTAAAGAACATTTGAGCATGGGGGAGGGGTAGTCTTACTGGACTGAGGAATAACCAGGCAATGTTCCTTTAGCATCTATAGCATGCTGCTCTGACTCACTCACTACTATGACTTACTTGCCCTCCTCCCTCCATGCTTCCATTTGTATGGTGAAGTCCCAACCCACAATGTGACTCTCTCTGGAGAGAGTATTTTCTAGAAGGTGATTAATGTTAAATGACATAAAATGAGGTACTAACTATGTGAGTCCCTGACCCTATAGAACTCCTGCTTTAAGACAATTATTCCCACCCCCCTGCTGCCCCTGCCCTCTCTCTCTTGTCCTTTGCAAGCCAGAAAACCCTAACCAAAAAGAAATCTCCAGAATCGTGAGGAAATAATTCTTTCACTTAAGCCATTTGGTCTAGGGTGCTTGGTTATGGCAGTCCAGGTTGAATGAGACATTCGTTTACCAAGCTCTTTCCTTCATGGTGGCCCCTTTGGTTCTTCTGACAGCCTAGACCTTTTCTTTTTGAGGCACTCCTCAGTCCATCACCCAGGGGTTCTATATCCAATCATGAACTAAGTTCAGCACCTCTTCTGTAGGACTCATGTGCCTCATGCATGTCAAGGAATGGGGCTGGGTACCAGGGCTGTTGTTCCCATACATGTGCTATCTCAAGTCACATGATGGAATCTGGGGAGGGGGAAATGACACTCAGACTTACAGGATCACATGGTCTTATAGAACATCCAGTAATTGCACATGGGCTGAACACAAAAAGAACTTTCAACCAGGTCATATGAGCATAGAAGTCTACGTATTGGTTTTCTGTGACACAGAATGAGAGCATCAGGAGTGCTTAGACTCTTCCAGGAGGGACGAGGCCGCTTCACTCTCGTCCGGTACTAGCTTCATTTAGGGCTCCACACCGCAGCAACACAAATATTCCTATCTTCTCACATCTGCTGTTCTTTATTATCGATTTTCCATCTCCTCTGCTCTGAAGCAGGAGGAGGAAGAGAGGCAGAGTGAAATCGTGTGCTCTTTCAAAGGATGGAATCAGATATTAAATCCATAAACAAAATGGATTTTAGTGGAAAGAGTGAGTCAGAGCGGATGAAAGCAGTGAGCTTCACAGTGGCAGAGGAGCACCTTAGGGCGCGGACTGACTGCGGCTGTCAGTGTGGCTGGCCATCAGCGGACACCTTCAGATCTAATCAGCATGGTTTGATTCTTGAACTGCCCGTGCCTCTCGGTTTTCTGCTGCACTCCTTCCACTGTTTGCTCTCATCCAGCCCTATGGTCATTTATAAACTGCAAGCCGATGACCCGTGGGGAGATTTCCCTTTCCTCTGGTGATAATGATCCTGTCACTCTAGGTTCCTGTTCCAGTGGAGCGTGAAGAGAGTTAGGCTGATTGATTGAGACTGAGCTGGCGTGGAATAGGATTTCACTTGAGGGCCCATTAGCTTTTCAGCATAATGCCTCAGAGAGAATGCAAACCGAGAGTTCCATGAGGAACATGCCTTCTCAGGGTCAGCTTGCAAGCCAGCTTTCCCTGGGTCGGAGATATTGTATTTGGCCCACCATAGGCTTGAAACATCTAAAAATAGGGATATTTTTTCCTCTTCTTTCTTTTTTAAAAAGATTTATTTATTTATCATTATGTATACAGTGCTCTGCTTGCATGTACACCTGCAGGCCAGAAGAGGACATCAGATAACATTACAGATGGTTGTGAGCCACCATGTGGTTGCTGGGAATTGAACTCAGGATGTTTGGAAGAGCAGGTGGTGCTCTTAACCACAGAGCCATCTCTCCAGCCCTCTACATTTCTTTAAAATTGAAAAATCTTAGATCCATATCTGTCCCTGGGACAATGGCTTTGTGTCTCACAAGTTTGTTTGTTTGGTTGTTTGTTTGGAGACAGGGTTTCTCTGTGTAATCCTGCCTCTCCTGGAACTCACTCTGTCAAACAGGCTGGCTTTGAACTCACAGAGATCTGTTGCGTCTGCCTCCTCAGTGCTGGGATTAAAGGTGTGCGCCACCACTGCCCCTCGGAATCCAGTGAGATTAAACTCCATGACTACAATGATCATGCCTGCATCTTTTGCCACTGTGGGAGGACACTATGTCTGGCATACTTGTAGCTACAAGGCAGGTTCTCAGAAGCATTTATTGAATAAATGCATACATAAATAAATAGATAATCAAAGAACACAATTTCATAAATAAGGAAGCCAAGGCCCAAAGCAACTTGTTGGTCAGAATTCAGGCAGCTGGTGGGGAGCTGGAGCACAGCTAGGATTCAAACAGAACAGCGTGGAGGAGATGGGGGAAGGCCTTGGACCACTGCACGGCTGCATACACAGAAGGCACCTGGTACAGACTTGCTAAACCGATTAACAATGATGCTGAGCATGTTTTCATTAGTCCAAGCATTGAGAAGATTGTAAGAAGTTTGTTTTTTCTTTTTTTAGTTTATAAAATCCATCTGAAAACTGATGGTTTTGGGTACCCAGAGCTTTGAGATTCCACTATGAAGGTCTGAAGGGAAGAGTGTTTTGCATGCAACAGGAAGAGTGTAATGTTTTCTGTCCATATGGAGTCCAGGGCTTCCTTCATTAGAGGGTAGTGCTTCATACTGCCACAGTGCACAGAGATGTATCAGGAAGCTTCTCTGTATAACCCGCAAGAGGCCGCGGGGCTGGCTGAAAAAGCAAAGAGAGAGAAGGGGACTTGGTTTCCAACTCTAGGCGGATGAGTCTCCAGTTGATGCGTTGTTTTGATGTCTTGCAGACAAATTTCAGAATTCAGATAACTGCTGTGTACTTACAGCCCTCTGCCTACTGTGATTCTCAAACTAGCACATCAAAAACATAACGTATCTTGTGTGTGTGTGTGTGTGTGTGTGTGTGTGTGTGTGTGTGTGTGCATGTGTGCATGTATGTTGGGGTGTTGGGATCAAATTCAGGGCCTCTCTTAGTTAGGCACATACTCTGCCACTAAGCTACATCCCTAGCCTAAGATGCCACCCACACTTACTTCTGAGCCAGCTTTTCTTTGATTTCCCCCCTCATCTGTGGCTGTTTATTCTTTTATTTCATAAGCTTGAAAATTTGGAATTTTCTATTATTCGTTTCTCTTTATAACCCACATATTCAAACACATTTCCATTAAATATCTCATATTTCTCCTTCCCTCACCCCCAACCCCACCCCCTTTCAAGAACAGCCTCTAGACGCTGGGCTCTTTGCTTCTAGACTCTTCTTTAATATCACTATATACTACCATCAAGTTCCTCTAAAACACCATGCCCCATCCCACGTTCCAAATCTGTATTATCTTCTCATGGCTTGGCATAGCATTTCCCAATATGTGGTATGCAACACTTTAGTTCCGTGGGAAATGAATAGGTGTTAAGTAAAAAACAGGTTCTGGGATCAAACACTAACGTTGAAAGAGTGATGAGTCACTGCTCCCTGAGGGATGCTCCCTGAGGGGTGATTCATAGCTTTGATACGTTAATGTGCCTCATTACTCGGCCTTCCCCAGGCCGTGTGTTTTCACAGAGGCCTTTTTGCTAGAGAATTTTGTTGGCATAGATCCTCATGAAAAACATTTGGGAAATACTGGTCCACCAATTCAGTCCATGCTCCCTCTGATGTGTCAACTTGACTGGGCCATGGAATGCATTAAGTATTTGGTCGGTCATTATTTAAAGTGTATTTCTAGGTGATGTTAGCATTGACATTGGTAGACTTAGTAAGGCATATCCTTCTGTCTAAATCAAACAAACAGACTAACAGGCAGCCTTACCTGCCTGGCTACCTTTGGACTAGTTTTTATTGTTTGTTTTAGTTCTCTCCCCCCCACCCCCACCAGTCCCCTTTCTCTCTATACATCCATTCTTCTTGGGCCTCCAACTCCCCCTACAGATATTTTTTATTTACTATTGCTGAGTGTGTTTTTGTGCAGGGGTGTGTGCTGCAGCATGCATGTGGAGGTTTGAACACAACTTTGTGGACAGGTTCTCTCCTTCCATCTTTACACAGATTCTGTCGTCATGGCGAGCACTTTACCTGCTTGGCCGTCTCCCTGGCCCTCACCTTGCAGACCTTGAGCCTGGGTGATGAGGCAAGCTAATTCCTACATGTGTGAGAACATATATATATAGATAGATAGATAGATAGATAGAGAGAGAGAGAGAGAGAGAGAGAGAGAGAGACGGTTTCTGAATTATGAGGATTAGGCTTGTGATTGTTTGGCCTTAAGAAGGATTTATCAGGGGCTGGAGAGATGGCTCAGTGGCTGAGAGCACTGTCTGCTCTTCCAGAGGTCCTCAGTTCCATTCTCAGCAACTACATGGTGGCTCACAACCATCTATAATGTGATCTGATGCCCTTTTCTGGCCTGCAGGTATACATGTAGACACAGCACTCATACATAAAAATAAATAAATAAATAAATAAATAGTGGGTGTATCAGGATGTAATTCCCATTGTGCTCTGTGGAAGGCAACTGGAAATGAGCTGTTGCAAGAATGAGTCTCTGGCTGGGCTGTAGCTCATGGGTAGGGAGGGCCCTTGAGTAGCTCGTGAGAGGCCTCAGATCCACAGCACTGGGGCAGGGGGTAGGGTGGAGGGTGGAGGTGAGTGTTTCCTAGCCTTCTAATTTCTCAATACTTCCCCTGCCCAAGACATCCCTAGCCCCCTCACCCCTTGTTTCAAGGTCCAAGTGAAGTCCAATGGTTGCAGCTTGGAGTCTTTTGTAGGCCACTTAAGGTCTTTGAAAGCATTGCTGCACCCAGGGTGTGTAAATCAGAATGCCTGGGAGTGGAGCTCTGGCGCTGATAATCTGTTAAGTTCTCCTGGTGTTTTCAGCGCATAAAAATAGTTTAGAACCAGCCCAGGTTGTCCTGATGCTTGGGACCCACCCTCATTGTTTGCATCAGTAGACTTAGGGTGGGGCCCAAGAATTTGCATTTCTAGCAAGTTCTCAGGTGATGCTGCTGTTGCTGGTCTTGGGGTGTCACCTTGAGAAGCTCTGTCCAGAAAGATGAGGACTTAAGAACAGAACCCAGGTCCCTGATGTAGCTCCTTAGACTGAGGAAAACCTGATAGAATGCATATTAAAGGATTAGCTGAGAGCATTAATTTGTATGATAGCTACCAATTGGTGGCCCAAACTCCAAATTTAGGGCCCAGATGTGTTTTGTAGGGTCACACAATGTTTTCTTTTCTTTCTTCCTTCCTTCCTTTTTTTTTTTTTTTTTTAAATACATTATATGTATTCATGCATGCAGAGGATTGAACTCAGGTTGTCAGGCTTGGTGGCCGGTACTTTACCCACTGAGTCAGTACCACACAATGGTTTCTATTAAAAATTAGCTAATCTTTTAAAACCAGAGATTTAGCCAGGTGTGGTGGCACATGCCTTTAGTCCCAGCACTAGGGAGGCAGAGGCAGGTAGATCTCTGTGAGTTCGAGGCCAGCCTGGTCTACAAAGTGAGTCCAGGACAGCCAAGGCTACACAGAGAAACCCTGTCTCGAAAAACCAAAAAATCAAATGACAACAGAGATTTATACATAGGTCTGAAAATGTAGCTCAGTTGGCAGAGTGCCTGTTTACCATGCTAAAAACCCTAGGTTTTATTCCTGGCACCACAAAATGGTTGTAGTTGTACACTCCAGTAATACCAGCCCTAGGAAGGTAAAGGCAGGAGGTTCAGGAGTTCAAAGCCATCCATGGTATAAAGCAAGCTGGAAGCCACCCTGGCCTACAAGAGACAGTGTCTCAACAAACAAACAATCAAAACTTAAAAAAAAAAGCATAGGTCCCAGTAAAGCTTCTAAATGAAGGTAGTCATACCAGTTTATGCAGAGAAAACTATCTAAGAAACTGTAAAATAGTGGAAAGCGAAAGGAAAAAAGTATTGGCTTAGACCTCCAAGACCAAGTTCTCAGCACACAGGAGATTTATTTGCCCCAAAAGGATAGAGGGCAGGGAGTAAGAAACAAAGATAGGAGATACGAGTGCTGGGAGAAGGTGGATGGACTGCTGACTCCCATGGCTTGTCCTTTCATCCCCATAGAAATACAGTGGCATATGCTTGCACGTGCACACACGCACACACACACTCTAATTCATAATAAATATATCAACTATGTATATTAGTATATAATAAATTTATTAAATATATAGTTGCATATATATGTGACAAAAACTTAAAAAAGAGGAGAACCCTCTGTCCAGTATTTCTCCTTGACAACATTGCTTGTCATATGCTCAACAGCTGACTAACACATAGAAGGCCTTAATGAGCCAGTGCTACTGTGTTATTACCCTGTATTTCCAGAGCATCTCCTGATGCTGCTCTTCTTCCCTGGCCTGGGTTATGTGGGCTCTGATCTGTCATCTGGTGTGTTGACAGTGGCTTTGTCCCAGCACCCACCATACCGCCTTCCATCTCCCCTCTGTCTCTCCATGCCTTTAGACCTTATTATGTGCTTTTTCAGGGTTCATGGATTACTTTTTTCTTTCTAGTCTTCAGTCTAGGATCTGGCTGAGTAAATGCTGATTGAGTAGAACTGAAATTGAATGATATAATTATAAGATACATTCAATTACAGTAAAGTTTTTCTTTTAACTCTTTTATTTTGCAGTAATTACAGACTCCCAGGATGTTGCAAGATCTAAACAACACACATGTTCTGATTTGATCCCTGCACCGATAGTGCTGAGAAGCAAGTGTTGTCGTCAGTCTCATTTTCATATTGAAATGAGTACCTGAGAATTTCTTTCCCATTGGAAATATTGAGGTGGTGTCTGCCATTTTCCACCCAGCAGCTGATTGATTGTTGTTTCTGTGGTGCTGGGGGCGGAACCCAGGGCCTTTTGTGCTAAACAAGGATTCCACTACTGAGCTCCACACAGCTCCAGCCCCTAACAAGCACCTGGTAGGTCTTTGCTTTCCTTTATTACTTCTGCCGTGTTTTCTCTTTGACAACAGAGTCCAAAACTTATGCTAAAAAGGCCTGGTATATGTTAAACATCCAGTAACTATTGATTTAAATTGAATTTCTACTTCAGTATCTTATGATATATATATATATATATATATAAAATGGGCTGGCAAGATGGCTTGATAGGAAAACATACTTGCTGTGCAAGCTTGGTGACCTGAGCTCAATTTCCAGAACGCATGTATAGGTGTAAAGAGAGAGCTGACTTTACAAAGCTGTCCTTTCACCTTCACACACGCACCCCTTTTCCCAACTAACAACAATTACTAAATATGTTTAAACATTGTCAATCAGCTGGGCCTGGTGGCGCACACCTTTAATCCCAGCACTCGGGAGGCAGAGGCAGGTGGATTGCTGTGAGTTCAAGGCCAGCCTGGTCTACAAAGTGAGTCCAGGAGAGCCAGGGCTGTTACACAGAGAGACCCTGTTTTGAAAAACCAAAACCAACCAAACAAGGAAAAGTTGTCAATCCCAGCACTTGGGAGGCAGGGGCAGGCAGATCTCTGTGAGTTCAAGGCCTGCCTGGTCTACAGATCCAGTCCAGGACAGCCAAGACTGCACAGAAAAACCCCCATCTCAAAAAAAACAAAACAAACAAACAAACAAACAAAAAAGTTGCCTATGGGTGCTGGAGAGATGGCTCAGCAATGAAGAACGTTAGCAACTCTCTCAGAGGACCAGGGTTCGGGTCCCAGCACCCACATAGCAGCTCACAACTGTCTGCAACTCCAGTTCCAGAGGATCTGACACCTTTGCACAGACACATATGAAAACAAAACATCAATGCACATAAAAATAAATAAATAAATCTTAAAAGAAAAGAGTTGTCTATGAGTGGGGCATGGGGTGTGCTCAGTGGCAGAATGCTTGCTCTGCATTCCATCCTAAACAGAACCCCAGGAGTTGCCTAAGTTTCAGATCTACTGTACTCCTCTGACTTGTGACCCATTTACCCTTATTCTTTAATCAAAACACATTTGGGCGCAGGGAAGGGAAGAGTGAAAGAGGCAGAGAGAGACAAAAATCTTTGAGAAAAGATGAATGAAAGCCCTGTATAGCCAGACCCTGCCTGAGAGAAGTCTTCCTTTGTGCTACCATCAGAGGAAGGCAGGCTGTCCTGTGCGGAGCAGTTTTGCTCTTGGTGAGGCAGCAAGGCAGAATGGAGGGGACTGAGAGTCAAGAAGAGGAAGAACCAGAAGGGCCAAGTGATTGAAATCAATAAGGAAACAGAACTAGAAATATGAGAAATGGAGAGGAAGGAAAAGCCGAGCGCTACTGGGTTGACAGGAGAAACTGCTGTGCCACCTGCAGTGAGGCCAGCACACCGTTTCTTCATCTTAGCTTAGTGGCTGCCAGAACATTTTATTAGTGGCTTAATTCTTTTTTTGTTTTTGTTTTTATTTTTTCGAGGCAGGGTTTCTCTGTGTAGACTTGACTGTCCTGGACTAATTTTGTAGACCAGGCTGGCCTCGAACTCACAGAGATCCGCCTGCCTCTGCCTCCCGAGTGCTGGGAATAAAGGCATGCGCCACCACCGCCCAGCTACCTGGCATAATTTTAAGCTTATGATTTTATTTCTTGAGCTACTGGTGACTGAACTTAGACAGCCTCATGTGTGCTAATTATGTGCTCCACCACTCACTGAGTTACATCCCTAGCTCAAGTGCCATTATTTAAAATTCTTCACTCTGTGAGGCTGGGGAGATGACTTGGTGGTTAAGAGCATCGGTACTCTTCCAGAGGACCTGAGTTCAACATCCAGCATCCACATGGAGGCTCAGAACTGTCTGTAACTCAAATCCAAGGCTCTTGTCTGGCCTCTTCCAGCACTGCACACATGTGGTTTATAGACACACATGCAGACAAAACACCAATACACATAACATAAAATAATAAAATAAATAAAATAAAGTCTTCCCTATGAATGTGTCTTTACTTAACAAGTAATCCACATTCCTTTTAGAGAATTGTTAAATATAGAGAAACAAAACAAAAAATATTTCCAATTACTCGATATCCTACGATCCAGATTTAGTTGCCATAAATCTCCTGGTAAAATTTATTTATAGTCTAGCCTTTCTCACACATATGCACACATTAATAAAGTGTGTAGGGAGGGACAGGAAGAAGAGGGAGTGATATAATTTGTTTGTTGGTTTGTTTGTTTTGGTTTTTCAAGACAGAGTTTCTCTGTGTAGCGTTGGCTGTCCTGGACTCACTTTGTAGACCAGGCTAGCCTCGAACATAATTGGCAGTTATATATAAAATTGTAGAAGTTTGTGTGTGTGTGTGTGTGTGTGTGTGTGTGTGTGTGTGTGTGTGTGTAGTGTCTCCTGTTTCCATCCCCCATTGGAATTTCTCTATGTAGCCCTCGCTACCCTGGAACTTGCTCTGTAGACCAGGCTGGCCTCAAACTCACAGAGATCCACCTACCTCTGCCTCCTAAGTGATGGGATTAAAGGCATGTGCCACCACTGCCTGGCCTAGATATAAAATTGAAAGGAAGAAACCAGTAATAGCCATTAGTTCTGGTCTGAGTATCTTACCCTGGCACAGAGGGCAGGGCAGAGCCTGCAGTCTTACACTGTGCCCACTTGCCAAGCTGGCAATAGTGACTCCCACATGCTAATTTGTGTGCCTTTAATAACTTTACTTTGTCCCCTTCCAAGCATATCTGTGTTATGCTGTGTTCCTCATTTGAACATGTAGACCATTCTGTGCTTACTGACTCAGGGGGAAAATGTCAGAGAAAAAACAAAACAAAACATAGATTTTTTTTTTCTCCCTCCAGATTTGGTTTCCAAAACCTTGAAGCCTTCAGGGGAACATCAAGACATGGACATGGGAGCTAGGTACGGTAGCCCACAGCTGCTACTCCAGCACCCGAGAGGCTGAATGAGGTGGGAGGATTGATGGGGGTTTAAAGCCACCTGTGGGTGTTACAGTGTGAGAACCTGTCTCAAACAAACAAACAATCTGGGAAGGTGGAAAGGCTTAGTGGGTAAGGGTGCCAGGCCTGAAACCTAAGTCTGATCCCCAGACCTACATGATGGAAAGAATTGACTCCTGAAGGTTATACTCTGACCTCTGCACACATGGTGGTGCAGTTTCATCACACACAGACACACACAGACACACACAGACACACACAGACACACACACACACGTAATAAAGACACCAATGTGGACAATATGATCAGAGCGAGGACTTTGAAGCGAGGGAAAGGGATTCTCTTTCAGACCAGCAAAGAGCCCACTGTTTTGGGCAAGAGATGAGTGAGATGGTGCGGAGAAGACATGAAGAAGTTATGATGAAAGTAGAGACACAGCCAGTCGCAGACAGCAGGAACCTCTGCTTTGTTTTCAGGTCAGTCTTATGTACCACAAAGGACAAGGCTAACAGAGCTAGGATTTCCAGTGTGGCCTAGTTTTTACCTCTCCGGAGGTGGCGGGACCTGGAGGTGGCGGGACCTGGAGGTGGCGGGACCTGGGAGAATGGGGCTGATTAATGAGTCTCATGCAGCAGTTTTTTTTTCACAGCACCAGCCAATTTATACCCTGAGGGTTAAGAGGAGGAATGTGAGTAAAGTGTACAGTTACAAGGGCAAGCCGCCGTGGCAAAACCATGTTTTTTTCCATAGAATCATATAAACAAACAATAATAGCCAGTTTTAATAATGAGTAATCTGAAGTAAACTCACTCCTATCTGCTACACCTAGGAGGAGCACAGAGACACATTCCAAAACAATTCCGTGTTTTGAAGAAACTAAGGTTACAAGACTCTCGTCTAGTTTTCTCACAAGCTCTCAGAATTCTCCTCACCCGGCTCCATTCCTGGACCGTGTTCCAACAGCCCAGGAACGGTGCTGCGCCGGAAGGAGTCAGGCAGTCCTGGAGGCGAGGCCCATGTCAGCGTTGATTAGAGAAGACTGATGCTTGCCCGTGAGCCAGATAAAGTGATTATACCTTCAACTGAGCATTGCAGGGGGCAGACTGCAGCAGGGATCAGAATGTACCCCTTCCAGCTTCTGTGGTTTTCTATAAATACCAGAACTTAGAGGTGCTTCTTACCTAGGTGCCACGTTTGCTCTCCTGTTTGGATACAGGCTACAAAGGGACTTGCCCTACTGCTTTATTTTAGAGTCAAATATGATTACACCCAAGCTGTGCGAGATAGTCATCAGCAGTGCCCACATAAAGCACTTAGCCTGTGTCTGTAGCAGGGCACCACAGAGTGTTTGCTGACTCCGAGTACGCTGTTGTTGAGCCTTTGACTCAATCTCATGTCTTGCGTGATGTCCGAGGCCTGGAGTAGCCCTCTCTGCCTCAGAGGCCCTCATGATACAGTCCCTGCTGACACAGACATACATAGTCTCGGTCTCATTTCAGAATTACTGAATCACACTCCATCAGCTCGCCCCCAGAGGTGGGAGAGTGTGAGAACCACCATTCCACACCATTTGATATTCTTGTTTACCGCCCCCCCCCCTCTCAGGCTCAAACACCGGCAAGCTCCCTGTAAACACTTGACCTTTGACTGGCTGCAGCTCAGGGGCATCTGCATGTTACAAGCTGCTTCTCTCCTCGGGAGCCAGGTAGCTTCTGTTTCCCTTGTAAGGACTCCAACTGTATTTTGCGTCACTCAGGCTCCAGTTTCTGAAAGGAAGCTGGGGAGATGGGAGAAAGACCCTTTAGTAAGTAAATGTGGAAAAAGGGAATTCATTATAGCCCAACATGATCTTAAAGCTTTATAGACTAAATCTCCTGGAGCTTGTGAGCCTCGTGTGGCCTGCCTGGCACATCTCCTAGGGAAATGTGTGGCCAAAGCCTCTCCCCTATTTCTGGGTCAGGAAGTGATAGCACAC
Source organism: Acomys russatus (assembly GCF_903995435.1). Classification (NCBI taxonomy): domain Eukaryota; kingdom Metazoa; phylum Chordata; class Mammalia; order Rodentia; family Muridae; genus Acomys; species Acomys russatus. The sequence continues at coordinate 40,539,665 of NC_067149.1, read as the reverse complement.
AGATGGAATTTACAATGAGACCGAGCCAGTGGCCCCACCAAAGCTGCTCAGAAAAGGCCCCTTTCACGGGTTTCATTCAGTTATAATGAGCACTCCCCAGCCTCTGGAAGGACTGCTGCTGGCTGGCCCCTCATCTTTTTCCTCGACTGCTTTCACTTTTTCATGGAGTACTGCCCCTTAAGGTCCACTGGGATTGGTATGAGCCTTGATTTGGCAGGAGACAGGGAGAAGGAAGTACATGATGGCCTACAAAATTGAATTACTCCGCCTCCCTGGCCCCTTGCCTCAAAGAATAGACCTTTGTGCTCTGAAAGGCAGGGAAGTCCCAGTTTCTCAGGCTTAAAAGAGCCAAAACAAAGCAAGCTTTCTGCAGCCGTCTCTGTTCCTTGAGATGCTTAGTGGGGAGCAGTGAAGAGGCAGAACAGCGGCAGTCCGAGCGGTCTTTATTAAGGGTGGAATTGCTGGGAAGGCAGGCTTTGAAACAAATGTATCCAATGCATTCCTTCAGAAGAACAAGACTATTGGCCTGACTTAAAAATCCAACTTCTAGAACTATGGGGAAAATCCCCACACATTAAAAAAGAAAAGAAATACCTCTCAAGAAAAAACAAAAACAAACAAACAAACAAAAACCTACCACCACCACCAAGCCCCAGCTTTTGGCTATAGCCAGTGACCCACTTTCATGAAATATGTGGCATCAGAACTGCACTACCAAAGAGGGCTTTGCCCTTCGGAATCCGTGGAGATGGTGTTTTGATAATAGACACAGTTTAAGTCATTCATTTCTGTTTTTTCTATTTTTTTTTAAATTATTAAACAACAAACCATAGTTAGAGGCTTTTCTTAGTAATTTCTTACTGTTAGGTTGTGATTTTCTACACAATACCTGTACAAGATAGGCCTACCAACACTCTGGAGAGGGGAGGGGCTCAGGAGGGCCCATCCTTCCCTGAGGATCTATAGGCAGTTAATGATTGCTGGGGAAGTCAGAGGTTTTCTTCACTGGCATAACCACTGGTAAAATGCCTAGGCTTCTATAACAATCCCTAACCCATACTGCTGTAAGCAAGCCTGGTTAATTAAACACACTGGGTTTCTGCTCCGCCCCATGGAAGTAGAGGCGGGGCTGTAAGCTTTGGACTATGGGGACTACAATGAAGAGGAAGGGGATCAATGGAAGGGTACAAGAGTTGATCATGCGGGGTGACTATGATCAAAACACATTATGTACATGTATGAAGCTGTCATAATGGAACCCATTGTTATGTATAGCTACTGTATGTTACTAAAAGCCAGAGAAGGGCAAGATGTCTTAGTGGGTAAAGGAGCTGCCCAGCATGACTGCCTGAGTGTGACCCCTGGGTTCCACATGGTGGAAGGAGAGAACTGATTCCTACCAGTTGTCCTCTGACCTGACGTGCACTTTGGCGTGACTCCCACCCCTGGCCAATCATTCAATCTAGGCAAATATATTAAAAAGAATAGTTTCTCAGTGCTATCAAAGTTGCAAGTTTCTGCACAGCAACAGGTAAAAACCTATAAACAGGACATTTCTACTAAGGAAAGATGGGTTTCCTGGAGTTTGACTTTTTAAAAAGGTTACTTAATCATCATCACCATCATCATTATTTTAATATTAAAGTTATTGATAATGATATGTCTCTTTTTGTTTCTCTAAAAAGAAGTCCAGTGTTTCCCTCAGAAGCCAAGCATTCTGAATGGACCAAATGCTTGAATTTTGTGACTGAATTCAGGCATGGTCACCTCAGGAAATAGCCCACTCATTCATTAATAGAAAGCACAAGCTGAGGAGAGTCCGCCCGCTTCCTGCTTAGACAGGTAAGCTGCTCTTGATCAGTGTTATCTGTTCCTCAGTTCATTTCTTTCTCTTTCTCTTTTTTTTGTTTTGTTTTGTTTTGTTTTGTTTTGTTTTTCCAGACAGGGTTTCTCTGTGTATCCCTGGCTGTCCTGGAACTCTCTTTGTAGACCAGGCTGACCTCGAACTCACAGAGATCCACCTGCCTCTGCCTCCTGAGTGTTGAGATTAAAGGCATGACCTCATCTGACATCCATGGACACTGCACAGACATATATGCAGGCAAAACACCAATACACATAAAATACATTTAAATCTTAAAAAAAAAAAAGTATCATTTTGAGGATAAGAGGTGGGACCTTTAAGAAGTGATCAGGTGATGAGTGCTCTGCCCTTCTGAGCACATCTCTCTGACAGGAGGAGCATGTTCAACTTCCTGTGCCCTCCTTCTTTCCTCCATTGCCATGCAGTGTCTTCTGCGAAGTTACAGCAGCTCTTTTGGGATGCAGCCCTTTATCTTGACCTTTGCAGCCTAGAACCATGAGGCAACTGAGCTCCTATTGTTTATAAGTTACTCAGTCTGTGGCATTGTTTCAACAGCTTAAAACAGACTAAGACAAAGATCTCTTCTGATGAAGATCACTCATTACTCAGCAGCTATAGGGCTTGGGGTGTTCTGCAACCCATTCAACACCCCAAACATTACCCTACCCCAATTGCATTCTCCTCCCACACTGGCTTCCTTGCATATGCCTCCAACATAGTGGGTATCCCGTCTAAGTCCTTAGCAATTGCCATCACATTCACCACCCTGACATTAAGAGGGCTTATGTATGTCTAGCCTCTAAATCAGTGGTTCTCAACTTGTGGGTTGCGCCCTCCTTGGGGAGGGGTCTAATGACCCTTTCACAGGGGACACATATCAAATATTCTGCGTATCAGATATTTACACTACAATTTATAATAGTAGCAAATTTACAGTTATGAATATAATTGTATGGTTTTTGTTTTGTTTTTCGAGATAGGGTTTTTCTTGTAGTCTTGGCTGTACTGGACTTGCTTTGTAGTCAATGCTGGCCTCGAACTCACAGAGATCTGCTTGCCTCTGCCTCCTTAGTGGTGGAATTAAATGAGTGTGCCACTACGCCCAGCTTAATTTTATGGTCTTATGAAAAATAATTATGAAAAATGAAAAATATATAAATAATTATGATTTTATGAATCATTTTATTTTATTTTATTTTTTGGTTTTTCGAGACAGGGTTTCTCTGTGTAGCCTTGGCTGTCCTGGACTTGCTTTGTAGACCAGGCTGGCCTCGAACTCACAGAGATCCGCCTGCCTCTGCCTCCCAAGTACTGGGATTATGGTTTTATGAATGAATAAATGAGTGAAAATATATATGATAAACTTGATGGTCAGAACACAAGGGAGCATGGGGGACAGACATCTAACCCGGGTGTAAAAAGTAAGTGACCACAAAGGGTAGAAAGATGCTCAAGTGCAGGACATTCTCTGGTCCTGGGGCCTCAGAGAAGAAGAGCAACACAAGAGATAGATGGGTCTCACATGGGAATTCATCTTCTTGTTTCATTTGGTTTTTCAAGACAAGGTTTCTATGTGTAGCCCTGGCTGTCCTGGAACTCACTTTGTAGACAAAGCTAGCTTTCAGAAATCAGCCTTGCTCTGCTTCTCAAGGGCTGGGATTAATGTTACTCACCACCACTGCCCCATGGCAGGAATTTATCTTACTGTAGACCTTCAGGCAGAGAGCTTGTTCTTTTCCCATAGCTGGGGACCTGCAGCTCCCCCACCTCCAACTCTGGTCCTTCCAGTTCTCAGGGCAGACCCAATTGCTGTGGAAATCAGCACCGAGTCATCTCTTTTCTGGGCAGCATTGGAGGCGGCCTGGCCCTGTGCCTGGCCTGATAACCAGCCCCCAGTTTCTTTCCCAGTGTCTAAGGCTTGGCCTTGGCAAGTTTTATGCTCCTTGGGACTCCAGCTGACCATGCAGGTATTGCTGGAAGGGTTGCTGGACTTCCAGCAACAGAGTACAGCTCTGCTCGATGCACTGGAAAACAGCCCATGGCATTATGCTAGCAACAGTAGAGCATTGCAGTTCTCAGCTCACTCCTGAGAGCAGAGAGTTGACACACAAAATGTGTGTCCAGTTTACTGCAGGCAGCCGGGTATGGTGGCGCATGCCTTTCATCCCAGCACTCGGTGGCAGAGGCAGGTGGATCGCTGTGAGTTCGAGGCCAGCCTGGTCTACAAAGTATGTCTAGGACAGCCAAGACTACACAGAGAAACCCTGTCTCAAAAACAAAACAAAACAAAACAAAAAACAGTTTACTGCAGGGTGGGTAACAGTGACACGTGGCTGCTGCGTCTCACCTTTAGTCCTCCCCTTCTCTCAAATCCCCAAGTACCTTTGACTTTAGGAAATATTTCAGAGCACGGGTAGATAAAACTATGGTCTGAAAGCCAAATTCACCCTGTGGTCTGTTCTGAGTTTTTGTTTTTTCTTTCTTTCTTTCTTTCTTTCTTTTTTTTTTTTTTGTTTTCAAGACAAGATTTCTTTGTGTAACCCTGGCTGTCCTAGACTCGCTTTGACTCACAACCATTGCCAGCCTCTGCCTCCCAAGGGCTGGGATTACAGGCATGCACCACCATGCCCAGCCTGTTCTGAGTTTTTGTTTGTTCGTTTCTGGTTTTGTTTTTGAAACAAGGGTCTCACTTTATAGCCTAGATTGTCCTGGACATGGCTCTATAGACCCATACGAGCCTCAAACTCATGGAGATCTGTACCTCCCCCCACCCTGAATGCTTAGATGGCAGGCTTGTAACCACCAAGCCCAGCTGTGGTTCTATTGAGGTATTAACTGGCACCTGGTACCACACCTAAGCAAAGATAGGCTATCTCTTTGATTAGCTTTTATAGGATCGTCCCTTCCCAGAAACACCAGAAAACAATTAATTAAATGCCATTGTCTTTATGGAATTTGAATATGTGGTAGTCAGCTTTTCATTTTTTTTTTTTTTTTTGTGACAAAGTACCTTAGAAAATCAACTTATAATAAAGGATGAAATTTATTTTAGCTCATGGTTTCAGGGGTTTTAGTCCTTGTTGCTTATCCACATTGGGAAACTTTTCACCTCACAGCAGCCAGGAGGCAAATGAGAGAGAGAGAGAGAGAGAGAGAGAGAGAGAGAGAGAGAGAGAGAGAGAGAGAGATGAAGAGGCCAGGTTCCCAATATCTCTTTCAAAGGCATGATTCCAATGACTCCTAGTAAGTTACACCTCTAAAAGGTTCCACCACCTCCTGATAACATAGACTGGGCTTTAGGCCTTCCGCACATGGCCTCTGAGGGACACTTAGGAGTCTGCCCCTAAGCTAATTCCTGTGGCCAGTGGTGGGATACTCTTATGGGGGTGTGTGTCTCTGTGACCACAAAGGCTTGCAAAGAAAAGAGTCCTATGAAGCAAGAAGGAAGTCCAGTTCAACACAACTCAGCAGCTGGTGCCTACTCAAACTTGTAGCGTCTGACAATGGGCAGTTTATTTTAGGCATATTTAAGTACAGCACAACTTTGGAAAAAGTGCCCTGATGATAATTAACTCAGCCCTGTGTGTACAACAAAGCTCAAGACATGTTTACATTAAAACTCTTTACAAAGTACACATGACCTCATCCATAAAGATGGGTTCTATTGACTCAGAAACAATGTTCAAGATAAGGGTCTAGGGAGAATGAGATAAACATAAAAGTCTGTGGGAGCCAGGAGTGGCTCTAAGAAGACACGCAAGTTACCCAGGCTGTTGTCAAGTACATATTACATTTCCCATAAGGATGGGATCTATTGATTGAGAAACAATGCTCAAGATAAAAGAGGAAGAGTCTGGGATAAACGTAATAGTGTGGGGGATTCAAGTGTGGCCTGGCCCTACAGATAGCACAGATTACCAGGCTGTTAACTACATTCATTCCCAGCGTTCTGGGCAGAAAACAGGTGTACATCTCCTCTGTTGGGGAGACAGCCCTGTGTGTTTAACATCCCTGGTTTCTCTAGTGCTTTTCTGGGAGCACAGGACCTTGTGCCCTGTACACGCTGATACCTTGTGCTGACAAGATCCACTTATGAAGTTAGAAGTTTGATAACCCCACACAAATTACTTAATTGAAAGAAGAAGAAGAAAATATTAGGAAACCCAGAACAGGACAAGGCAGGAGTGGGTGCTAAGAGGGGAGACAACGAATGCTCATTTGATTGGGCATTATACTTTCTGCTGATTTTTAAAAATAAAATTACACTCAGTCCTGGCAACTATTATATTTACCCATCTCCACTGGGGAAGAGTTCATTCATTTCAACATGTAGGTTGTGATGGAAGGAAATCTCTCAGCTTGGCACTGCTGTAATTAGCTTAATGATCTTAGAGAAATAATTTGCTTTTCTTTTTAAAAATCTTTATAACAAAAAGGGCTTTTTTTGGGGTAGTATTAGTCCCACCTGTTTCTTCAAACAGACTCAATGAGTAGATGTTGGTATTTTCTTATATCTAATGACTGTAGTACTGTGAACTAGCACATAACAAGTGTCCAGAAAACACTTACATGAATAAGTAAACATTAAATTAGAGGTTAACTGTGCCTTGGGGTTTTTAATCTCAATTCCTTCCATTAGCTGAATGCCATTGCCCTAGTTTCCAGGATTTTCTCTGAAAGCCCAGGCTACTTTGTAGAGCAATGTACATTAGGAAGGTGTCCTAGGGATCACAGTCAAATAGAGCAGAAAGGGACACGATTTCCAAGGTCACCTGAAGTGTGGGAAACAAAAGAGAAAAGAATGGTGAGACTGATAGGGTATGGAGGGGTGAGGTGATGGGATATGGAGGGGTGAGGTGATGGGATATGGAGGGGTGGGGTGATGGGATATGGAGGGGTGAGGTGATGGGACATGGAGGGGTGAGGTGATGGGACATGGAGGGGTGAGGTGATGGGACATGGAGGGGTGAGGTGATGAGGATGTGAAGGGGTGAGGTGATGAGATATGGAGAGGTGAGGTGATGAGATATGGAGAGGTGAGGTGATGAGATATGGAGGGGTGAGGTGATGAGATATGGAGGGGTGAGGTGATGAGATATGGAGGGGTGAGGTGATGGGATATGGAGGGGTGGGGTGATGGGATATGGAGGGGTGGGGTGGATGGGATATGAGGGGTGGGGTGAGGGGATATGAAGGGGTGAGGTGATGGGATATGGAGGGGTGAGGTGAAGGGATATGGAGGGGTGAGGTGATGGGGAAATATTCTGTAGAGGCTATTTCAGTACTCACTGTTACACAGGAGCTACTCCAAAAGTCAGTGGTGTAATATAACAGCAATTTATTGTTTTTTGTAACTCTTTGGTTTGACTAGGAGATTATATGAGTATGGCCTGGGGCTTCTCGTGAGGCCGGTCAGTCAGGACAGGAGGACGGATCCCTCTCCCTGTGGATTCTCATCCCTACTGTCTTGTTTGTGCTTCTTACACAGCAATTGGGTTTCCAAGGGAAGCCTTCGTGGGGTCAGGCACCAGTGGATAAGCAATTTTCTAGGCCGTGACTGCTTTACGTTTGGTCATGTTTCGTTGGCTAAAGTAAAATCTTATGGCCACCCTAAGTCAGGATGGGAGGACATGATGTACAGGATGCAAAGAGCAACACTAGTGTCTATGCGGAGCCACCAATGGATGCTCACAATCCTGGTTTCAAACACACAGAAGGAATAGGATAAGGCTGGACATGATTAATGAGTTCCAGGGACCTGACACCCTCTTCTGGGCTCCACAGGCACTAGGCATGCAAATAGTATAGAGATATACTTGCAGGCAGAACACCTGTACTCATAAAATACAAAAAGTGAAAATAAAGCAGAATAAAATAAAGCATGCAAACAACACAGACAGGTTAAAAACTTTTGGGGGTTTTGCCACCCAGAGGGCACATCTATTATGTTAGTGTTTATCAGCAATTCCTCAAGTGAGTTTGTGCACAAATTCAAGAAACAGGATGCTGCTATGGTTGGACCTAAAAACCTCTTGGCTGTGAATGTGCAAATTTGTTTAGGCCCACTCTGATAGATATTAGGGTTGTTTCCAATGTTTAAAATTCCAATGAACTTTTTGCTGTTCTTACTTCAAATTATACCCTTGAAATTCTCTCTCTCTCTCTCTCTCTCTCTCTCTCTCTCTCTCTCTCTCTCTCTCTCTCTCTCTCTTTCGTGTGTGTGCGCGCACTCTGAGCTATGTCAATCTTGCTGAATATATCATGTGTAGGGTTTTTACAGTCTTAACTGTTTTGTTCATACATTTTGTTTTGCACCTCTAATAGGAATCCATAAATTGTCTTCAAGCAATAGATGAAAGACTTCTAAAGACTCTTTCCAACCCATTCACTGAGTTCTCGTTCTATTGTTTTTTTTTTTGTTTGTTTTTGTTTTGTTTTGTTTTTTTTTTTTGGTTTTTCAAGACAAGGTTTCTCTGTGTAGCCTTGGCTGTCCTAGACTCACTTTGTAGACCAGGCTGGCCTCGAACTCACAGTGATCCACCTGCCTCTGCCTCCCAAGTGCTGGGATTAAAGGTGTGCGCCACCACACCTGGCCTTTCGTTCTATTGTTTTTATGTGTATGTGCATCTGTGCATAGGTTCATGCATGTGAGTGCAGGTGCCTCCAGAGCCCAGAAGAGGCTGGAGTATAGATGATTGGACCCCGCCTGATCTGAATATGGGGAATATGGAGCTTGAATTCTGTGCAGGGTCAGCAAGTGCTCTAAACTGCTGAGCCATCTCTTCAGCCCTCAGCCAACTTATTAAACACAATCTGCTTTTGCTTAAGAAGTTCAAGGGGCTGGAGAGATGGCTCAGAGGTTAAGAGCACTGGCTGCTCTTCTGAAGGTCCTGAGTTCAATTCCCAGCAACCACGTGGTGACTCACAACCCTCTATAATGAGATCTGGTGCCCTCTTCTGGCGGGCAGGTACAAATGCAGGCAGAACACTGTGTACATAATAATAAAGAAAATAAATCTTAAAGCCCTATGAGATGGCATTGTGAACCAGTCACATTCCTTGGATGGCTGAGTCGTATGTAACCATGGTTACCAGGTTATTACTCTCTCCTTAAAGAAATGTCATACCATTATAATTTCCAGTCCCTGTGCCCTCTGGCTGGCTTGTATGTTCAAAGGTTAAGCTTCCTCCAGAAGTTTGGTACAGCTGTAGTGGGGAAATCTAACTGGAGCCATGAAGGTTTCTACCATACTTCTTGGCCCGTCTCCTACCAGGGACTTTACCGCTGGGCAGTGCCATGGGAACAGCCACACTTCTCACTCGCTCTTTGTCATGTACCCACCTCTCTGCCCTTGGTGGGAAGGACCTTTGTCAGTGTATAGTCCAGTTCCCTGCAGTAATATTGGGTCAAGATATTACATAGGGAGTAGCTGTTGAATGAATGAACAAATGAATGAGCGATTGGGTGAGTGAGGGGAAAAAAAGTAGGCAGGAAGGATACAGTAGACAAATAATGTTAGAATGCTCAGTGTAGAGAAAGGGGAGTGACTCGGGGAAAGCTGGAGTAAAATATAAGATGAAATTTGGAGTGAGAAAACCAGGATGAAAATTTCTGTGGGGCTACCTACATCACCTTGAACAAGTCATGAAAGAATTTCTCTGTCTAATTCTTCTTTTACACAAAAGGAACAAAAGGTGGCCTCAACAAGTACTTGCCAAGTGCTTGCTTAGGCCTGGGCTAGGGCCACAGCAAGGAATGGAGTCTTTTGTCAGCCATGGGAGTATACCCCACAGTTCAACTTCAAAGGATCAAGGGAGAGCCTTTGCAGGAGGAGTAGCTAGCTGTAGCCTCCTGAGCCTGCCTGGAGCACTCGTACTAAGGCCACTCTCTTCTGGGGTTGTTTCCACAGTGACAAAGCTTGAGAGGACAATAGAGCACTATAGCAGGAAGCTCTTCCCACCCAGCCTCTTCCCCTCTCTCTTCATTGTGTCCGGCCATGTGGTCTGAGGCTTTGCTCACCACTCCTGCGCCCTCTCCCCCATAGGTGTTTTGCCCAATATGTCTCTTGCATGTTTAATTCTGTCTTAACGCTTTCTTCTAGAAGTCCCAATCTGACAACTGCTTATTGTTTAGAATCTGAGTGATGGTGGGGCAACGCATGCTATGGGTTGCTGAAAGGATACAGTGAGACGATGCGAAGGGCTGCTGTGGAGCATGGTCCGCAACCATCAGAGCAGAAGTGACTACTGTTGATGCCACCTTATAGACGGAGTGAGTGGGGTCAGTCATTGGCCCTCACCTGAGAATTCAGCCAGGGCCATGCCTGGGCCTCGTTGCCAGCTGTATGTAATGCTGCCGCAGCTTTGCATGGCTTCAGGAATGAGAGCAGTGGTTCTTAACCTGTGGGTTTTGAGCCCCACAGGGGCAGCATGTCAGATTCTTACATTATGATTCATGGCAGTAGCAAGATTACAGTTATGAAGTAGCAATGAAACGTTTTATGGTTGGAGGTCAACACAACATGAGGAACTGTATTAAAAGGTCACGGCATTAGCAAGGTTGAGAACCACTGCTCAGGGATATACAGACTGTGGAAGGCTGGGTTGGGGATGGGGAGATGACTCCATCTATATAGTTATGGGAAATCCATGTAGTAATGCAGCTGCTTTGGGGGTAACCCATTGGGGTAAGCCTGATAAACTGGCTAGTTCACCAAACCAGACCTGGGTAGAATTGTCACTTTGGCCTGTCCCTGGGGCTCTTGTCCTAGTTTGCTTTCTATTGCTGTGATAAACACTAGGACCACAAGGCAACTTGGGGAAGAGAGAGTTTATTTGGCTAACATGTTCTGATCATAACCCATCATCAAGGAAAGCTTGGGGGCAAGAACCAAGGAGGAGGTCATGGAGGAGCGCTGCTTACGGGCTTGCTCAGCTTACTTTCTTATGCATCCCAGGACAGACTGCCCAGGGATGGCACCACCCACAGTGGGTTGGGCTGGGCCCTCCCCCATCAATGATCTGTCAAGATGGAGGCAATGTGACAGAGGCAATTCCTCAACTGACTTTCTCAAGTCTCTTCCCAGATGACTCAAGCTTATGTCACGTTAACAAATAAACAAAAGCAAACCCCAAAAACCCCTAACCAGCACATATCCTATTTGGGGGGAGCAGCCATTTAGTCATGTCTCCCTAGAAAAGGTTCATGCAATGGGGGCTTAGCAGCAGGCCAGCATGGAGGAAAGGCTCAGAGAAGGGCACCTGTGGCTGTCCTCAGCCTGACTGTCTTAACCGACCTTGTGGGTGCGGAGCCGCGTCTGTGTGGCATCAGTGCCATTAGCTTGTTTAGGCTGGTGGCTGCCTCTGAATTCCCATGTCCTTAGATGTCCCTTGAAAAACGAGGGGCTAATCTTTGTGGGTACTGGGAACAAGAGGAAGGTCTGAGGAAAGAAAGACAGAGATGAATTAGAGGTGTTTTCTGAATAAATATCTGCTTAGCAGCCATTGTTCTGCTCCTTGTTGGGCACCGGTTATCAGGTGACCAGGGCACAGGTGCTGTTAAGGAGCAGAGATGTCAGAAGGGCGGATGGGGACAAATAGGTCTGTGAGTACTCAGCTCTTGTGAGGGGTGCAGACGCTTGCAGCACTATCACTCTGGGCATCGCCATTTTTGACAGTTCTCTCCTTAGAGCAAGTCTGCAATTCTTCTAGATGCTTCCATACGACACATTCATCCTTAGTCATATCTTTGTTTCCTGACAAATGGGTGGTTTCACAAGCATGAAGACCTCCGGGCACACTGGTCAGGTGCACCTCTAGATGCAGGCACAATGCTTGGCACACAGTACCTTGTGTGCTCAGCTTTCCAGTGCAGCGACAGAGACAACAAGCTCCTCAAGAGGAAAGCTTGATTTCAGCTCATAGTTTGGAAATCTCTGTCTGTGAATGGTTGGTCTCCTTGCTTCTGAGCCTGTGGTGAGGCACATCATGGTGGCAACACAGTGTGGAAGGGAGTCCTTCACCTCACACACAGAAAAACCAAGAGACCAGAGTCCCACAATTCCCTGAGGCCTTGCCTCTCCCCATTACCTAAAGCTCTCTGCTAGGGCTCCCCAGTTCAAGCTTCTACCTCCTCCCAGCAATACCACGGGCTGGGAACCAGCCCTATAACACATGGGTCTTTGAAGGACATACAAGTTCGAACGACAGCATATATACAGTTCCCTGACTGTGAGAACAACCTCTCTCTCCTGCAGCGGTCATATGGCTTTAATCAGTGCATGTTTATCAAGCAGAGTCCACAGTACACGTGTTGTTAGTGTGGGCTTTTCAAATTGGCAGAGTCTTAGGTGCTGGCACAATGAGTGGTGTAGTCTTCCAGTTCCTTCCCTACTCGAGTGGTTACTTGGGGGGAGGGGCTGAATGAAGTCATAAGAGCAAAGCACTCTCCACAAGGCTAATCGTGTAATTACTATCCAGACAGCGCTCAGTAAATAACGAGTGTATTATTTGTTATTCAGGATGAGCGAGTTCTCAAGAGCTATACAATACCAGGCCTAGAGTTAGTGCCACCCTACCTGTACTAGTGCCAGGTTGACAGCAAAGTCTCATGTTGTTTGCCTACAATTAAAAACAAGTAGCTGAACCACGTGCATGCCTGGAATCCCAGTGCTTGGGAGCCAGGGGCAGCTTATGAGTTGGAGGCCAGCCTGGTCTACCAAGTGAGTTCAGGATAGCCAGAGCTGTTACACAGATAAATCCTGTCTTGAAAAAACCAAAATAAATAAATGAGTGAATGAATGGATGAATAAATAAATAAGCAAACAAGTAAAAAGTTGGCCATAGTGGTGCATGACTTTAATATCAGATGATGTCTTGTGAGTTTGAGGACAGCCTGACCTACACAGCCAACTAGGGGTATATAGTGGGATCCTGTCTCAAAACAAACACACTAAAACAACAAAAGCATCCATTCAAAACCCAAGTAAACAAAAAATGAAGGATAAAAAAACCAGAGGCAGCACTGTGACTTACCAGCATGTCCAGAACAAATAATTACCTTGTCAAAGATTTATCCTTCGCGTTGCTCACAACGTATTACCATTTTGAAATAGAGTGAAAAGAGAATGTGTGTGGGGGCAAATGGGGTGAACGACTGCAGGTATTGCCATCATATTATCATAATTGCCAGTTTCCGCTGTCCTTTCACTGTTTTAAATTCTGAAATTCAGAGAGCGGAAGCGGCTTCCTTGGACTACAATGAACTGGTCTGAGCAGCCACTAGGAATATTCTCAGAATTGCTCACCAGGTGGCGCTCTTTTACCGGGATAGGTTCTGACAAACACCCTCCTCCCACTTCCCAGCATGCAGTGCCTTCCCCACCTGGACAGGCCAGCATTGTAGCGCTAGCATGAATATTGTGTCTAAGCCTTGTTTCAGATAGGGAGAAATACAATTTTGAGAAAGTATGTCTTTGGATCCAGAGGCCCCAGGTCACCAGGTGGTGGTAGGGTGGAGTTCTGCTTTATCCAGTTCTGAGCCTCATCTGCTTCCTCCCTCTGCTTGGCATCTCTTACCCAGCTCTGCACACTTTTCCAGATCTTGTCTTGCGACATCATCTCACACTGGACCCAGGTGGGCAGAGCAATTACTTTCCTGATGGGTATTAGTCAGTTTCCGCTATCAAGGGCAGAGCCGGAAAACGATATAGACAGGTGATGGCCATTTCTTCCTCTGCTGGAGGCAGGCAGGAGCAGTCGGTATGTGTGCAGCTAGGGGCAGGGACCTGGAACCAAACTGTCTTTGTCACAGCCCTTTCTCTTTTCACAGCAGGATAACAAGCTGTGAGTAAACTCTTTCTGTAAAGTGGGGAAAATAAAATATCCCACAAGGTCATCAAGAGGACAGAGCAGACATAGGTAAAGAAAGCACTTACTGCAGTTGGAAGCACGCGATCTGAGAATGTGAGCTTTGTGGCTCACCAGCATCCTACCTGGACAGGGGAGCTCCTGGGAGGATGCTGGGCTGCCCACACTGCCCATACAGCACCCTTTTATGATACCAGTCACACATTTCGGTGATGCGGTGCGCTAAACGTAGGCTCTCATGCTCCCAATGAACCCGCAGCCCAGCCCAGGGAAGTAGGTGCTAAGCATGTTTTCGCCTCACAGAGGAGGCTTCGACATGACGAAGTCATCTCTCAGGCTCACTGCCTACTGGCAGGAGAAGGCCTCACAGTTAGGCATGTCCGGCACCCAAGAGTAAGCTGTTTATTTCTGCACTCTACTGCCTCCTTTTGAAACTGGCAAAAATAGTAAATGTAAACCCCTCAACAGTGTGGGTGCCATCCATGCTCCTGGTACTCCTGCAGGGTACATCCTTCCCAGAAATGCCCATCTATAGCGTGATGTTTCTTACCCCATTTAAAAAAGATTATCTATCTATCTATCCATCTATCTATCATCTGTCTGTCTGTCTGTCTATTGGCAGGGCCTCTCAATGTAGTGCTGGATGGGTTGAAACTCTGTTTAGATCAGGCTGGTCTTGAACTCACAGATACCCATTTGCTTCTTCTTCCCTAGTGCTGGGATTAAAGGCATGTGCAACCACATCTGGCTAGATTTATTTCTGTTGCTTTTTATTATATGTATGTGTCTGTGTGGGTGCTTGAAGAAGGTGAAAGAGAGCCCCTTGGAGCTGGGGATAAACATAGTTGGGAGTCTGGTGAGGGTGTTGAGAACCAAACTTTGATCCTGTGGAAGAGCAGCAGGTGCTTTGAAGCACAGAGCAGTTTCTTACCGCTCTTAACTTGGGGGACAAAGAGGCAGATTTCATTCATGCTTTTCTGCTCTTCCAAGATGCCTTGAGTGATGAATACAAGGCCTCTTAGATTATATTTAGTGTTAGAACCTTCAAGGGTCACCTTCCCATCTTGCATTTTTGTGCAGCCTCAGGCCAGCTTTCTGAGCAGGCAGGCTGCCTGGATCCCAGGCACGTGAGGTCTATCGAACCATCCAAGATGTAACACAATCACTCTGTGACTCAGACCCGACTCTCTGGGAATTTTCCTTTCTGGGCACATGACAGTCTGTGCAGCATCGGCAGCTTCTAGCAAGAAAAGGAACGGTAGATGCTACGTTACTGTTACAGAACCACAGAGTTGCAGGCAGGGCTAGAGGGACCATGCATGGAAAATGGATAGTGGGGCCCTGGTGAGGGAACAGTAACCACAAGGAAGGTGGCCAGTACGAATAAACGCTTTCAACTGTTTCTCCCTCTCTTCCCGTCTGTCTGTCTCTTTCTTGCATGAAATGATCTTCTAAACAAAAAGTCTCAGTCTCAACTATGTCAAGGTCATGGCCTGTTGGGAGGATCTGCCCTGTGCATTGTCTGGTGTGAGTGTCATCTTTGTCTGCTACCCACCAGATAGCACAGCGTCCCCCAGTGGTGCAACAGCCAATGTCTCTAGATATTTGGGGTGTATTGGGGGATAGAATTGTTTCCTCCTCTCTCTCTTCCTCATTCCCCTCCTGAGATATGTATTAACATTTTTTTTTCTGAGGGCTAGACAGATGGCTTACAATTAATGATATTGATGGCTCTTGCAGAGGACCTGAGTTCATTTTCTAGCACTCACATTGGACAGCACACAGCTGCCTGTAACTCTAGCTCCAGGGAATTCGGTGTTCTCTTCTGGACTCCACAGTTACCTGCACTCACACTTAAACATACCTGCACACAAATGCACACACATACACTTAATTAAAAGAAATCTCTCTCTCTCTCTCTCTCTCTCTCTCTCTCTTTCTCTCTCTCTCTCTTTCTCTTTTGGTTTTTTTCAAGACAAGGTTTCTCTGTGTAGCCTTAGCTGTTCTAGACTCGCTTTGTTTACCAGGCTGGCCTGAACTCACAGCCATCTGCCTACCTCTGCCTCCCGAGTGTTGGGATTAAAGGCGTGTGCCACCATGCCTGGCTAAGAAAGTTCTTTTTAAGAAGACCTTCCTGGGATGGGAAGGATGGCTCAGCAGTTAAGAGCACTGGCTGCTCTTCCAAAGGACCCAGTTTCAAATCCCACCACCCACAGGACAGTTCACAACCATCTGTAATTCTAGTTTCAGGGGATCTGACACCCTCACACAGACATACATAGAGGCAGAACACTAATGTAAATAAAATAAAGTAGTCATGATAATAATATAGTGTGGTGTCTTCGTTAGGGTTTCTATTGCTGTGATACTGGTACCTTCTTAGGCACTGCTAATTTCTCTGCTACAGCTAACTGGCATCAATTGTCCCAGATAAGCCAAGGTTTCACTTTAGTGATGCTGATTAATCACAGCTGAGTTTTTGGCCACAGCTGACTAGAACCACAGATTCTAAATTCTGAATAGCAAATGGCCCTGATAGAATCTCTGCTTCCCTCTGAAACTTCACAAGCCAGCTCTTTGGGCATCCTCTGTGTTGGTCTGAGGTTCATCTTCCAAGTTCTTACAATAGCTCACCAAGCTTTGAATGCTCAATGAATTCAATACTCATCGACTACTCAGTGGCTCTTCTAGCCTGAAGTCCCAATGTCCTTCCACAGTCCTGTCCAAAACAACTTGGATCAGGCCTGTCTCAGCAACACCTCACTTCTTAGTGCCAATTTCTTTCTTCATTAAGGTTCTGTTTGCTGTGATAAAACACCATTACCAAGCAAACCTGGGAGGGAAGACTTTATTTTGCTTATACTTGCATATCTTGGGCAGTCAGAACAGGAACTCAAACAGGGGAGGAACTTAGAGGCAGGAATTGATACAAAGGTCATGAAGGAGTGCTGCTTACTGGCTTGCTCTTCATGGCTTGCTCAGCCTGCTTTCTTTCTTTCTTTCTTTCTGAGATAGGGTTTCTCTGTGTAGCTTTGGCTGTTCTAGACTTGCTTTGTAGACCAGGCTGGCCTCAAAGTCACAGTGATCTGCCTGCCTCTGCCTCCCGAGTGCTGGGATTAAAGGCATGCACCACCAATGCCCAGCAATTTTTTTCTTTTTTCTTTTTTTGTTTTTGGTCTTTGAGCCATCTCTCCAGCTCCTCAGCCTGCTTTCTTACAGCACCCAAGACTACTAGGCCATGGGTGACACCACCTACAATGGGCTGGGACCTCCTATATTAATGACTAGTTAAGAAAATGTCCATAGGCCTGCCTACAGGCTAATCTTATGGAAGTATTTTCACAATTGAGGTTCCCACTTCTTAGCTGACTCAAGCTTGTGTCAAATTGACATAAAATTGGCCAGTACACATGCTTTGCTGGCTTGTGAATCAGAGATGCACACATCCTTCAAGAGTTCAGAATTCAGCTAGGGAGGCATGGGTCAAACAGTTGGCAAAAGGGAAAAGCTTCAACAAAGACAAAAGTTAGGTCCTCAGAGAATCACAGGCACAAATACTCCAATGACTGGGGAGACCCAAAAAGCTTTCCCAGAAGGTAATGGCAGACATGGTGAGTGAAGGGCATTCTGGGCAGAAGGAAAGTGGGAAATGTGACATGTTAGAGGCAAATGCATTTTAGAATCGCCGTTCCCCCAGTGTGCACTAGGAATGACTAGGGAGAAGGGATGAGACGTAAGCAGAACAAAGCAACAACGGTGGTGATGACAGGTAACATGCACTGAGCACTTTGTATATGCAAGATTCCCAAGTCCTCAGGCCTCATTTCCTGTGTGGTGTGCTAGTCAGAGTGGTTGTGGGAAGATTCAGGGAGCAGGGGACTAGGTTGGACTTGTGGTGGAAGGAGAAGCATATGCATACAGGGAGGGCAGAACTGTTTGAGGCCATCTTTGGATACTAGCTAGCACAGTTAAACTTTCATTTCAGAAAGAGGTGTGCCAGGAAAGTATGATTGGAGACGTTCTGTTGCCGTGATAAACCGCTGACCAAAAGAAACTTGGGTGACAAAAGCCTTTGTTTGGTTTACAGGCCTCAGTCTATCACTGAGGGAACTCAGGGCAGTATCTGAAGGCACGAACCTGGAGGCAGGAACCCAAGCAGTTAATAGAGGAACATTGTTAATTGGCTTACTTCCCCTGGCTTGTTTTCTTATAAAACCTAGCACCACCAGCTCAGCAGTGGCACATCAATCAATAACAAGACAGAGCCCCATGGTCATACACAGAGGCTATCGAGGCAAGTCTCAGTTAAGTTTCCTTCTTCTGACCTGTGAAGTTGACAACCAAAATTAGCCATAGAAACCATGGAGATTAATTAAGAAACAGCTGTAATAAACTTGGATAATTTCAATTGAGTTGGTCACAAACTTTCCTTTTGATTCTGTTACTATGGAAGACTGGTGCAACTGGATTTTTTTGTTTGTTTGTTTTCGAGACAGGATTTCTCTGTGTAGCCGTGGCTGTCCTGGACTCTCTTTGTAGACTAGGCTGGCCTCAAACTCACAAAGATGCAACTGGATCTTAACATGCACACTAGCCTACATTTAATGAGCACAGACTATGTGACAAATGGTGCAAAACTTCACTCTGACAGGAGCTGGAGAAATGTGATGCACACCAGTAATTCCAGCACTGGGAGGTAGAACAGCAAGAAGATCATGGGTTCAAAGTCAGCCTGACCCAGCACTCGGAAGCAGAGGCAGGCGGATCGCTGTGAGTTCGAAGCCAGCCTCGTCTACAAAGTGAGTCCAGGATGGCCAAGGCTACACAGAGAAACCCTGTCTCGAAAAACCAAAAAAAAAAAAAAAAAAAACAAAAAAAACAAAAACAAAAACAAAAAACAAAAAAACAAAAAACAAAGTCAGCCTGAGTTATCTGTCAAGGCTTTCAAACAAAACAAAACAAAAGAAGTGGCAAAGTTGGTGCCGGAGAGATGGCTCATTGTTAAAGAGCCCTTACTACGCTGGTAAAAGATGTAGGTTTAGTTTTCAGAAACCATATAGCAGCTTACAACCAGATGTGACTTCAGTTCCAGGGGTTCTGGCACCCTCTTGGGGCCTCTTGTGGACACTGCGTGCATGTGGCACACAGACATGCTGGTAAAACACACACACACACACACACACACACACACACACACACACAGAGAAAATTTTAAATCTTTAAATGAAAGAGTGGTAAAGTCAAACTGAACACAGCCAATCTGAATTAGAAACCTGTATTCTCTTTTAAAATAATATATCATGGTGAAAATGAGACAATGATGTGGTCATGGTGGTAGTGGTGGTGTGTGTGTGTGTGTGTGTGTGTGTGTGTGTGTGTGTGTGTGTGTGTGGTGTGGTGGTGGTGGTGTGTGTGTGTGTGTGGTGTTGATGTTGGTGGTGATGTGTGTGTGTGGTGGTGGTGTGTGTGTGTGTGTGTGGTATGTGTGTGTGTGGTGGTGGTGTGTGTGTGTGTGTGTGGTATGTGTGTGTGTGTGGTGTGTGTGTGTGGTGGTGGTGTGTGTGTGTGTGGTGTGTGTGTGTGTGGTGGTGGTGGTGTGTGTGTGTGGTGGTGGTGGTGTGTGTGTGTGGTGGTGATGTGTGTGTGTGGTGTGTGTGTGTGTGTGGTGTGTGTGTGTGTGTGGTGGTGTGTGTGTGTGGTGGTGTGTGTGTGTGTGGTGTGTGTGTGTGGTGTGTGTATGTGGTGGTAGTGTGTGTGTGTGTGGTGGTGGTGTGTGTGTGTGGTGGTGATGTGTGTGTGTGGTGTGTGTGTGTGGTGTGTGTATGTGGTGGTAGTGTGTGTGTGTGTGTGTGTGTGGTGTGTGTGTGTGTGGTGGTGGTGTGTGTGGTGATGGTAGTGTGTGTGTGTGCGTGTGTGTGTGGTGGTGGTAGTGTGCGTGGTGGTGGTGGTGTGTGTGTGTGTGTGGTGGTGTGTGTGTGTGGTGGTGTGTGTGTGTGTGGTGGTGTGTGTGTGTGTGGTGGTGTGTGTGTGTGTGTGGTGGTGTGTGTGTGTGGTGTGTGTGTGTGGAGGGGCATGAGTATGTGCACTACATACAAGTGGAGGTTTGGAGACAACTTTCAGCTGACTCTTTCCTTTCACTGTGGGTCTCAGTGACTGAAGTCAGGTCAGGCTTGTGTGGCAAGTGCTTTTGCCTGCTGAGCTACTTCTCCTGCTCCCAAACCTGTATTCTAAACTGTTTGCTCCCACATTATCCCTGGGAGCCAGATGAAGAATGAATTTATGCCAGTTCCACAAAAAGGGTCCAACAGGTAAAGCTCATTAGGTCTAAAGTTTTAAGCTGCAGCTATCAAAGTGCCCAGTGAGGCATATCAAAGGAGAGTATTGCAGCACTGTCGCTCAGTGAGTCAGCTTAGAAACCATCTCTCAACCTGCTGATATCTCAGATAAAACTATGTGTGATACTTGTCTCCTATACTTTCTTGCAAATCATAATTTTCAGTCAAATGAATACTTACTGAATAATGATTATTAATCACAATTATATTATTGTATTATTCTATTGAGTATTGTATAATGATTATCTGATTAAAATATAAAAAGTATGCTGTGACTACATCTTCTTCCTTGTATAACTTTGTTTTTCTTGGAGTTAATAATTTTCTCATATTTTGTGCATTATTTCCTAACTGTGTCCTTTTCTTTCCTATTAGAGCTTCCATGGGCCTACCGGTAGTTTTTGTTTGTTTGTTTGCTTGCTTTTGTTTTCAACTTTTTAAAAACCTCAATTCTTAAATGATTT
Source organism: Acomys russatus (assembly GCF_903995435.1). Classification (NCBI taxonomy): domain Eukaryota; kingdom Metazoa; phylum Chordata; class Mammalia; order Rodentia; family Muridae; genus Acomys; species Acomys russatus. The sequence goes on along the minus strand of NC_067149.1, from coordinate 40,519,134 downwards.
TTTATAAATGTATTTTTGTTTTGTTTTGTTTTGAGACAGGATTTCTCTATATAGCCCTGGCTGTGATAGAACTCACTCAGTAGACCAGGCTGGCATATACGTATCTTTTATTCACCAGATGTGTCTTCTCAGAAGCTTGCTACTGAGTAAACTCACCCTTTTTAGTTCTTTCTGAACTCTTGTTGGCTGCTGGCTCTACTTAGCTGTTCTGGCTTAAAATCTCTCTCCAAGTTGACTGATTCAAACTGACATCTCGTGCTTCTCCTGAATGCTCTGCTGCTGAACTCCACAAACTGAACTGCGTGAACCCAACTGTACTCAACTGAACTGCACCAAACTATATGTAGTGTCTTGTACTGAACTCAACTCTGCTGTACTGTCTTCTCTACTGAACTCTCTTCTGTACTGTCTCAACTCTACTATGCTCTGTTTTCTGCTGACTCTCTACCGTACTGTATTGTCTTCTTTACTTTCTCTCTGCTCTACCATACTCTGCTGTCTCAACTCTATTGCACTGCTCTTAAGCAGCTTCTCTTTCCTGTCTGTTCTCATGAGAGTTAGGTGTATCCTATCTGTGACTCATTCAGTCAAATCTTTCTCTGATTTGTCACTTTGTCTGCCCCTCAATTAGATGCCACTTTAAAAATGAGTGCTTCCTTCTACAAACTAACTTTACTTCATTGTATGGGATTAAAAAAAAAAAAAGGTATATTAACAGAGTGTCTGTATTCCAGCCAGAGGGATTAAAGATGTGTCATTCCAGGCAGATCATACAGATCTAGAAGGTCTTTGGATGTGATCTATAGCCAAAGTAGCCATGCTGCTGGATTAAAATTTCTCTACAAGCTGGGCACAATGGTGTACACCTTTAATCCCAGCATTCGGGGAGAGGAGGCAGAGGCAGGTGGATCGATGTGAGTTCAAGGCCAGCCTGGTCTACAAAGTGACTCCAGGACAGCCAAGGCTACACAGAGAAACCCTGTCTTGGAAAACAAAAACAAAAAAATTTTTTTCCTCTACAGATTTTATTTATTTATATTTATTTTTCTGAAATTTGTATGTGTACTGTATTTAAATCATTTAAATCAGTTCTCCCTTCTCTTCCGTCCAACTTCTCTCATGTCTCCTCCCTCTCAAATTCATGCCCTCTTTTTCTTTTATTATTAATATTATATGTATTATGTATCATATATCATGTATCAGTACAACCTACTGAGTTCGTTTATGGTTGTTTGTATATATGTTTTCAGGGCTGACTATTTAGTATTGAGTAAGCAACTCATTCCTGTGGGAGACTGATTGCCTGTAGCTCTTTATCTTGGGGTGGAGCCTCGTGTGATTTCCCTCATCCACATTGCTGTGTCAGTCAGTATTGTCGTTTTTCAGTCTTGTTTGCCATGTTGAAATTAGCATTGGCCTCACCTCCTCATCGTACTTTCAGTTTGAACCTTGTGCCCTTCAGTTTCAGGAAACTTTCTAAAGTTACTTTCCCAACATTTCACCTTTTGATTACTTCCAAGAAGTCTATTAACTTTTAAATTTTCTAGGGTTCCTTTTCAAAAATCTTGTTTTTTAAAAAAAATTGATAGATGTAATATGTAAATTCTGTAGGGGCAGTAACTATAGTTTTCATTGGTGGCCTTTCCTATTTATTCCTGGTTTAATTGAAAGGGGCTGTCTTCTGATGGAGACTTACTTTTGCTTTACATATCTGGTGACCTTAAGCTACCAGTTCATGTTTTAGGGTAAGGCACAAAACCTGGCTGGGAGCCACAGCAGTTGCTTCTCATTGCTGTGACAAAACACCCAACAAAAGGGTGTGCCCTGGCTTACAATTCCAGGGTGTAGTCTGTCATGGTGGGAGGTGACAGCAGCAGGAGTGTAAGGGGCAGTTGGTCAGGATGCGAAAGGAGGTGGATGCTAACACTTGGCCCAGTTCTGCCTTCCACACACTTCTGGCTCCCTAGCTCCTGCGATGTGTCACCTTCATTTAAGGTGGAGTCTCCCACCATAATTAACCCAGTTTACAAACTCCCTCATAGACATGCCCAGAGATTTGTCTCCAGGGTGATTCTAGATTGTTTGAAGCTGACAAGCAGTATAAGCCACCCCAGAAGCCCTGGCTGCATAGACGGAGCTTCTGAAGTCGGGCTCTTTGCTGTTGGGTGTTCAGGAGGTCATCTTGTTGCCTTGTTCTGTACCTGTGGTGTATACATACAGTGGGATATTTCTGGCCTGAGGGAAGGATAAAATACTGGTACAGTCTACTACGCAGCTCAGCCAGGAGGATGTAAAATGAAACAAGCCATACACAAAAGGCCTGAGTATGTATTCAGTGGGATTTCGCCTATATGAGATATCCACAGCTGCAAGATACAGAGCCGGAAAGTAGGATGGTAGTTACTGTGGAGTGGGGGAAAAAGAAAACTGACAGCCAGTGTGATTCATGGGGACAGACTTCCAATTTGGGACCATGAAAGTTCTTGAGAAGGACGCAAGGGGTCCTTGCACGTTATGGGAATGCATAGCATACCAGTGAATTGGACATCTAAAAGTGTCTTCACACTGTCTCTCTCTCTCTGTCTTTCCCTTCCTCCCTCCCTCTCCTTCCCCCTCCCTTCCTCTCTCTGCAGTCCTTGGGATTAGGCCTAAGGGCCTTTCACTTGCTAGGCCAGCATTCTATAACTGAGCTATGTCCTTGGCCCTAAAATGGAAAAATTTAGATTATGCATAATTTATGTAATAAAATAGAGCAAAAAGTGGGAGGGAATGAAAACCTGCAGCTCACTGTGACAGTATTTTCCATTTTCTGGGTCCATGTGAACATCCCCCTTTTGATCCCCCCCCCCCCACCGCCCATGCCCTGTCTGGTTTTGTTTTGTTTTTCAAGACAGGGATTCTCTGTGTAACCCTGGCTGTCCTGGAACGCATCAGGAACTAGGCTAGGCTCAAACTTAGAGGTCTGCCTGCCTCTGCCTCCAGAGAGCTGAGATTAAAAGTGTGTGCCACACTATTGGTTTCCCTTTTACTCTCTTGATCATAATTTCTCTTCTCAGGAAAAGAAAGGAATAGATGTGTATGGCATTTTTTCGTCCCTGCTACACAGATGGGATGATGCTAAAAAATATAATTGATTTGTTTCCATGCTGAAGGGAAAAAGCTGAGTCACAGGCATGTGTATTTCTAACTGTGTACAGTATGAAGCACGGCGTGGGTCTGAGGGCATTAAAGGGGACAGAACATAGATGGAACGATGTGTAATATATTTGCTTTCAACTCGGCTGGAGCCCTAAGTTGCCGTAGCAACAGGCCAGAGCAGGAACCTGATTAGAGGAAGGGCTTCTCAGGTTCAACTTACGTTATTTAATCAGGCACAAATGACGGGGCAGATCATCACATGGTACCCAGAAGATCCTCTACGTTGATAAAGCTGCATAATTAGTGAAATCTAATAAGTCTTTAGAACGAGTAAAGCAACCTCCCAAATCATGCATTCTTAACCCTCAGAGTCCTCACTAGTCAAAGAACTTCCTGGGGTTTCTTTGCTGAAGTGTTTGAAGCAGAGTTAGAAATAGTATTGGAGGGTTCTTCTCACCAGTGTAGGGCAAGAAGTCACCTGAGGGAAGTGATTAGCACGACCAGCCTGCTGCTATTGGCATTTAACGTGTTCATGATGTCTGGGGTGTGCAGGGTCATCATATGAAGAAGCCACTCTATAAAAGTCAAGTTTAGGACTCTGTCATGGGCTGGGGGGAGCAATTTTTGAAATGTCTGTTGTAATGATACGAACTATACTGCTGGGGGGCGGGGTAGAATAAAGTGTGGCTAGAACCAAGCAGGCTTGTGTGGGGGCAGTCATCACTTCTCATCTTCCGGAAGGCAGGCTTGTCGTAGCTAATTTTTTTGTTGTTGTTGTTGTTGCTGTGATAAAACATTATGATATAAAACAACTTCTGGAAGAGAGGGTTTATTTTGGCTTATAGTTCCTGAGGGACAGGTGTTCACTTTGGCGGGCAGGCAAGATAGGAAGTTATAGACCTGGCTGTAGGACCACGAAGCTGAGAGCTCATGTCTCCAGCCACAAACATGAGGCAGAGAGGGAACTGTAAGTGGGTGAGTCTTTAAACTCTCCCAGCTCATCCCCCCAGTGACATCCTTCTTCCAGCAAGGCTGCCCCTTCCTATATATGACCTCTCCAAACAGCGCCTCCAACTGAGGACCAAGTGTTAAATACACCTATGGTGGAGATTTCTTTCTTTAAACCGGCACAGAAGTTTTAAACAGAATTACAGAAAAAGTCATTCCCAAGAGGAAGGCAGATTGGAGTCATTAAAGTCTTAGCATCATCTGAGGACTCAGTTTGTCAGCTTCTGATTAAGTTGGGCTCATTTCAACCATTTGCCTTTGCCATCCTTCTAGAAGGTTCCTGGCAAAGTTGTCAACTGGAATAAGATCTTGGTCAATTTCCCCAGGCTAATGGTTCTTTCCAAGTCTGTATCAGTCTTGGGAGGCCAATGGTTTTTGTTGACTGGAGCTTATCTACAATGATGGGCTGTTTTACAACAGAGAGACTTTAATTGAGTTGTTCTACCCTGGATACAAATGTTGTATAATCAAACATATAATTTAAATCAGTAGTTTTGTCTTGCTTTTTTTTTTCTTTCTGTTGCTAATTCTAAAGCCCAAAGTGAAGCATTACACAGTTTAAAAGCAAGGGTCAGATGTGGCCCCCTTGTGCTCTAGTGAGACAACAGTAAAAGAAATGACAGAGTCAAGGAGTGACTGATCGCCACAGGAATGATAGCTATCAGGTGGTCCCAATCCGAGCACCTTAGGCTCAGAGAGCAGTGATGGGGAGGGAGAGGAGGAGACCTATCTGCTATTTCCAGGCTTCAAAAAAGACTAACCCCAGCAGCTTCTATTTACCAGAGATGACACGCTCGGGCTAATTAAACCAAAACATCAGGTTTCTTTGCTTGGGGCCAGAATTAGATCAACTCCGTATAGAAACACCAGAACCCCATGCTGACTGGAGGCTCTGATTGGCATCCTTTGATTAATAAAACATGAGACAGTGAATTCATTATCAGTTAATAAATGTATTTTGTCCGATAGAAAGTGTTCTAAAGCATGGTCTTTGTGAAGCGAGAAAAAATAAGATGTTCCATTTGGGCGGAAACACTGGGAATCAATCAGAGGGGTGTTTTTTTCTAGATGAGAAGATTAAGGGGGGCAGAGAGCAAAGGAGGCCGCATGGGGAGCAGAGGTGAGGCTAGCCCAAGCCGGGCTTGGGGCACAGACAGGACTTTTTTATTCAGTGGATCTCAAAGAGTGCTGTGGGCCAACAGCACTAGTTCCTCCTGGGAACTTGCTAAAAAAAAAAAAAAAACGCAGCCAGTTGCTCAGGCTTTGCCTACAGAGTCAGCCATGCTGGGGAGCAGGCACAGCCATCTGGATTGTAAGAGGCCTCAGAGCGGGGTTCTCAGGCCCACACAGGTTTCTACCATTGTCTCCCAAGTCTTGAGACGCTAACATGAAAGTTGGTAGTTCTTAGGGGAATCTGGTCGGCTGAAGGCCTAAGTGGAAAGTGTAGGATGCTGTGGACAAGTGCCCTCTTCCAAGCTCCCAGCTGCTAACGTTCTCAGACTCAGTGTGACCCAACAGGTTTTTAAGAAGAAACACCCAAGTCGTTCCCAGTCTGGATGTGTTGGAACAGTGAGAACAGACTTCATTCACTGTCAGAGGCTCGGGCAGCAGTGGAACTGAACCCGAGTGTGATCGTGTTGCTCTCCCCTCACATTTATTTTTACAGATGCTTGCTTTTTCTGCCGAGTGATACTAGTTTTCAATTTATAGGGGTGGGATAAACTATTCTCTCTGAAAACCTTGTTTATGCCACTCAGTTTTCGGGATAGAGGTAAATGGGCCAGCGAGACAATTTAACCAGAGAAACTACCCCGATGAGTGGGTTTGATCCCAAACCTGTGTTAAGGTGGAACGAGAGAATGAACTTCACAAAGCTGTCCTCTGACATCCACGCACATGACATGGCGCAAGCACACTCAAACACATGCTGTACATACCATACAATAATAAGTACACTTTGAAAAAGATGGTTATATCAGAAGTTTGTGGAGGTGAGAAATATAAGAGCATGGCATCAATGATTAAATTTTGTGAGATATATTGGAAATAGCCAATGTTTGTATGCGTGTGTACGTGTGTATGTGTATGTATGTTTATGCATGTGTGTCTATGCATGTGTGTATGTGTATATGTCTCTATGCATACATCTGTGCCTATGTATGTCTGTATGTGCACACATGTGTATATTCCCATGTATATGATGTGTGTATATTTGGTATTGATGCTTGCCTGTTTGTCTTTCCTTCTTTTTCCTTTTTTCTTTTTCCTTTTTTTTTTTTTTTTTTTTTTGGAGAAAAGGCTGCAGAGACATTTGATTGCAACAAGCACCAGAACAAGGGAAAGAGATACCTGCCAGCAACTCTACTTCTGGGAGCACGGCTCACTAGGACAGAATCTTGCACACAGTTCTTTGCGAGGACTCTGTGGTCCTCCTTTTCCTTTGGTGCAAAGCTGCTGCGATGTGATGAGAGCTGGAATGCAGGCTTTGTGCTGTCTTGACAAAAATAAGGAAACCTCCCTGGGGAGGTGGCAGTCAGCAGCATGTTCCCAGCTCACCGTGTTCAGACAGATGCTTCATTTACTCGTGTTACTTGCAGTCAGGATGTGCCGGAATGAATTGGTTCACGTACACACATAGATGTGCTGTGGACAGGGCCATCTGGGGGTAATTATTCTACATTCCTTTCCCCTCTATTTTTCAAGTTGTAGGTAAAATCTGATTAAAATAATGGAGATGCACCCTTCAAGGTAGTGCCTGTGTAGCCTTCTAAAACTTGGCACAGAAAACACAGCTTAGAATGCATGTGCACACACATACTTTCACATACACATATGCACTTTTCTACTTTAACAAGACTTCATGCAGCTTTTCCCATCCCTTAGAGTTTTGACTTTATTCTAATTCATAAAAATTCCCAACCAACTAATGGTCTCAACTGTTTGGAAAGCTTCATTCTGACTCATAGGGTCTAAGTTATTGTTCATAAAGTTTGCTTGAAAGATGGTTAAAATTCAAATTTCTATGTTCTAGAGACTTTTTTCCCTCCATATTTCACTCCTCGGGGATACCAGTATGGTGGAGGCTGTGACTTGGACCTGCAAGTTTTAATAGGTGACCAGGAGGATTTAGATGCAGGCAGAGCCTGGAGCATGTTTCGAGAAATATTATTTAAAGGGGAAATGCAGGATGGAGAAGTGGCTTAGGGGCTAAAGCACTTGCTGTACAAATACATGGATTGGGGTTCAGTCCCGCAAACCCACATAAACACTGGTGGGCATGCCATCCACCTATAATTCCAGCTTCCAAAGGCAGAGATAGCACAACTATCTCACAAGACTAGCCATATCGTGGGCTCTGGGTTTGATTGAGAGATCCTGTCTCAGTGAATAAGGAGGAAGAGTGAGGGAGGATGGTCCCTGTCTTCAATCTTGGGTCTTCATATGCACATCAAAGCACATGCACACACACATGCAAAGACATCCATACGCAAGCATACACATCACGCACACACATAGAAAATGGGAAAAGGAAGAAAAAACCACAATGGAATTCTAAGATGCTAATGTGAAAAACTACGAATCATTGTCCTAATTCCTGGATAAAAAGTTCCAGTGCAGGATGGCAGTGAGTGCTCCTTGCTGCCCAGTCCCTGCTGAGCCGTTCAGGTGTGTTCACAGCTCACAGGCACAGTTCCAGTCTTACTGCCTTCCCTTTGTCCTGCTGTGCATAACAAAAACATGTCAATCCCTTTATTATGCACGTGGTAGATGCTTTTGTGTGAATTTGTGTTCTGGCAGCATGCCAGACCAGGCTTCTTCACTGGTCTCCCTGCTGCAAGCAGCTATAGCATGCTGGCTCACATTTAACAGCCATGCTTAGGAGCTGGAGAGATGGCTCAGCAGTTAAGAACACTTGCTGCAAGCAATAGCAATTGAGGATAGCAATCAGGATGTAATATGAATAAATTATAATAAACAAACAAACAAATATGTAAGCGAGCACTTGCTGCTCAAGCATGAGGACCCATGCTTGGAGCTAGCACCGCTGTAACATGCCTGTAACCCCAGCACTGAGTGAGGGTAGGGAAAGGAGGCCCACTGGGGCTCGAGAGCTGCCAGGACCCTAGCACCCCTGTAACATGCCTGTAACCCCAGCACTGAGTGAGGGTAGGGAAAGGAGGCCCACTGGGGCTCGAGAGCTGCCAGGACCCTAGCACCGCTGTAACATGCCTGTAACCCCAGCACTGAGTGAGGGTAGGGAAAGGAGGCCCACTGGGGCTCGAGAGCTGCCAGGACCCTAGCACCCCTGTAACATGCCTGTAACCCCAGCACTGAGTGAGGGTAGGGAAAGGAGGCCCACTGGGGCTCGAGAGCTGCCAGGACCCTAGCACCGCTGTAACATGCCTGTAACCCCAGCACTGAGTGAGGGTAGGGAAAGGAGGCCCACTGGGGCTCGAGAGCTGCCAGGACCCTAGCACCCCTGTAACATGCCTGTAACCCCAGCACTGAGTGAGGGTAGGGAAAGGAGGCCCACTGGGGCTCGAGAGCTGCCAGGACCCTAGCACCCCTGTAACATGCCTGTAACCCCAGCACTGAGTGAGGGTAGGGAAAGGAGGCCCACTGGGGCTCGAGAGCTGCCAGGACCCTAGCACTCCTGTAACATGCCTGTTACCTCAGCACTGAGTGAGGGTAGGGAAAGGAGGCCCACTGGGGCTCGAAAGCTGCCAGTCTAGCTGAAAATAAGACAAAACTAAACCGGGGGCTTCAGGTTTAGAAGAGACTCTGCCTCAAAGCAATAGGTGGAGAGCTGTATAGGAGGATGCTAGACTCCATCCTTTGTCCTCTGCATCTGCGCAGATGTGGTAACCTACACACACACACACACACACACACACACACACACACACACACATGTGTGTGTACGTACATCTCTCTTTTTCTCCTGCACAAACAAAACAAACGATTGCCCCCAAATAAGTACACATGAGCAGGTTGGTGCTCTGTTTTGATCCCAGCAATTGGGAGGGAGAGGCAGGTGGATCTGTGAGTTCAAGGCCAGCCTGGTCTACAAAGCAAGTTCCAGGACAATCAGGGCTACACAGAGAAATTCTGTCTCAAAAAAACCAAAATAAATAAATAAATGAAAGTAGATATCTAGATAGATGATAGATAGATAGATAGATAGACAGACAGATAGACAGACAGACAGACAGATGTGAGTCAGCAAAGTAAAAATATAAGAAAGGCAGTGTTCAAAACTGGCTTTTGCCTCTTAGATACTTTCTGTACTTGCTCAGTCATGGGGACGGTAGACTGAAACTTGGACCCTGCTCAAGTGTAGGATCTAACATAATGAATCTCAGACGGCCATGCTTTGGGCAAAGGTGGTTATTTACTGTAGGGTGACTGAGACTCCTGTCTCCTGAAAGGAAGACAACCGCCTATCTTAAACAGTTAGGCGAGATGGAGGTCCCCCAGAAAGAAATCTTTAATAATTAAAATTGTAATCACAGGCCAAACCTCTTGATGACCCAACACATGAATTCATACAAGGTGGTGACAGACGGGTGGAGATCCATGGGAGCTCCACAGAACCAAATTCTCTGGTCTCTTCCAGGCTTACAGGAGTTTGTCATGATAGAGGTTTAAGAAATGTTAGCTCAAACCAGGCAGCTAGTGGTGGCACGTTCCTTTAATCCCAGCACTCTGGGAGGTGGAGGCAGGAAATAAGAAGTTGCTGGGCGCACGCCTTTAATCCCAGCACTTAGGAGGCAGAGGCAGGTGGATTGTTGTGAGTTCAAGGCCAGCCTGGTCTACAAAGAGAGCCCAGGTCACCTGGAGCTGTTGCACAGAAAAACCCTGTCTCCAAAAACAAAAACAAAAAACAGAAACAAAAAGAAAGAAAGAAAAATATTAACTTAGAGATATGAAAACAATAATTTGGAATTTGGGAGAAGTAATTAAAACTCAGAATTTATATTCATTTATTATTATTATTGTTGTTGTTGTTATTTTGGTTTTTTTTTTCAAGACAGGGCTTCTCTGTGTAGTCTTGGCTATCCTGGAACATGCTTTGTAGACCAGGCTGGCCTCAAACTCAGAGAGAGCCTCCGGCCTCTGCCTCCCAAGTGTTGGGATTAAAGACATGTGCCATCACTGCCTGGTCTTATTTTCATAGATTTATTTATTTATTTATTTGTTTGTTTTTGAGACAGGGTCTCATGTCGTGCAGGCTAAGCTTAAGCTCACTATGTAGCTAAGGACAGCCTTGAATTCCTGATCCTCTGCTTGCAGTGCTTGGAAACCAATGCGTACTATCACACTGGGCTAATCTTTTCTGTTTTTTTGAGGTGGAAGAGGACTAAGATGCTAATCCATTTTGAATATGAAAAAAATTTATATTGTATATATTGCGTGTGGTGTGTGTGTGTGTACATTGCTAAGGTACTGTGTGGGGATGAGGAAAGAACTCTTTTCCTATCCATCACTAGGCTTATAGTTGAGGCCCTAAAAGACAGATTTTCTAAGAACAAGAACGTACACACTTATTTAATGTAAGTGTTATCCGACAGAAGAGTCTCAAGAAGTGAAGACTTATGAGGCGGCTAAACCTGTGTGTTTTAGGCTTCAGTTTGAAGAACAGTGGAACATATGAATTGGAATCTAAGAGGTCGGCTGAGGGATGACTCATGCCCAGAGGGACGTGAGCTGCGGTGAGGCGAGGCAGGACATGAGCCAGGCCTGTTCCTTCAGCTTCTGTGGGTCTCTGCACCTTCAGAAAAAGAGCTTTCTGGTTCATTCTGGTTGTAAGAAATAAGATTATGCCTCTCTAGTGAAGCTCTCTTCAGAGGAAGGTGAGAGAATTCTTTCACACACTGAACTGGGATTAACCATAGTCATTCTGCCATATTCTAGAACACTAGAGCTCAGACCTCCTCCGTAACTTACTTTGGATTCCCATTATTTAACTTTTCTCTATCCCTCTCCCTCTAAGAGCCCCAGTCTATCACTGTTCTTCCTACACGTTTCTCTGTGTAGTCTTGCCTGTCCTGGACTTGCTTTGTAGACCAGGCTGGCCTCGAACTCAGAGATCCACCTGCCTCTGCCTCCTGAGTGCTGGAATGACAGGTGTGTGCCACCACCACCCAGCTGATGTTCTGATTTTATAATCATCAGAGCTGAGAATGCAGCTTTGCAGAGGTGCATAGTACAAAATGGCACAAGAATGCTTCTGGCCATTTACAAATTGTTAGAAACTCTGTTCTAATCCCCAAATAAAATTCACTGGACCATTTTTTCCCCTGAAGTTTGAAACAAAAATTCAAAGTAACTTTTGAAGTCAAATAGTCTAGCTAGACATGGTGGCACATTCTTTTAATCACAGCGACTCAGTAAGCAGAGACAGATCTCTTTCAGTTTGAGGCCAGCCTGGTTCATGGAGAGAGTTCTAGGCCAGCCAGGGCAACATGGTGAGACCCTCTCAAAAAACAAACAAACAAACAAAAAACTAGACAAAAGTGAAGAAATAAAACCAACAATTCAGTGCAGCGATAAACTACTTTGATACTGAGGTGTTTTGGATGGCATTCACTGTAGTCACGTGGCACAAGGGTGTGCACTCTGCGTGAAGTGCCCATGCTGTGTTCAGAACCAAGGCTGCAGCCAATTAGCATAGTGCAACCTGAATCAGAACTTCCAGAAACCTTGGGTTCCTTATATGTTTGAGTTCAAATTAACTATGTTTGCCACGTGTTCAGAAACCTTTTACTATTGGAAAAAATTTCATGACTTTACATTTGGTTACGTGACCCCATTTCACTCTATTAGCTTTTTTTTTTTTTTTTTGGTTTTTCAAGACAGGATTTCTCTGTGTAGCCTTGGTTTTTTTGAACAATTAATTTTGTTTTTTGTGTATGTAACTGTACCTGGGTGTATGTCTCTGCACCACATGCATGGAGGGACATGCAGAGGTTCCAAAGGGGATGTCCCCTGGAACTGGAGTTACAGCTGGCTGTGAGCTGTCCTGTGGGTGCTGAGAACCAAACCCTGGTCCTTGCAAGAGCAGCACACATTCTTTCCAGCCCCCTGCCCCCTCCAATAGGCTTTTGTTCAAGTTGCTGTCTCTACATCAGTAGTAGCACCAGACTTGTGGCACAGTGATCCTGTTATCTGTCCCTGGGGCACTGATTTTAGTTACCCACCCCCAAATGTGTGCCTCCTTACACCTCTCAAAGTAAATGGCATGGCATTACACCTGACTCTAAATATAGGCCCATATAAATCCTAACACAATGCAAATGTTTTGTGAACCATGCTCTACTGTATTTGGAGGCCAGAGACAAAGAAAAAGCTTGTGTCTATTCAGTACAGATGTAAGTTTGTTTTTCCCCAAATATTTCCATCCCCTGTGGGTTAAATCCGTGGGTGTGGAACCCCCAAAATGAAGGCTGCAGCCAGTTTATTCTTCTTTGCTAAACATGTGATATAATCAAACCAAGTTAAATGCAAACCCCATTTCATTTGCAGGTCTTTGATCAGGCAGTACAGATGATTAATTCAATTAATGTCAGCCTTTATGTGCACACATTGTTTCAATATTTTGTTTTATTAAATGGGCAGTACACATAAAGGGCCTTGTAGCATGTCGAGGTGGTGTGTGTGTGTGTGTGTGTGTGTGTGTGTGTATGTGTGTGTGTGTGCAGTTGTACCTCTGGTGAGGTATGAGCTGAACTAAAAAAAAAAAAGAATTAAATAAAAATTTAGTTTTTTAGAAAATAAGTACCCTTTTTACATGAAAAGGCGAGTGGCATAAACTGTAAAGTATATTTGTGCTTCAAAGCAAAACTTGATACTGTTTGGCACACACCCCTTAGCAGATTCTGATTCTGTGGGAGTTATTTTACAGCTCTGTCAAATTGTGGCAATACAAAGTAATCTTGCTGGCCGGGTGTTGCCTAGCACACAGGAAGCCTGGGTTCCATCCCCAGCATCACATAACCTGCCATGGTGGCACACACCTGTGACGCCAGCATGCTGGAGCTGGGGTGGGAGGATCAGGGTGTTCAAGGTCATCCACGGATATCCAGTGAGAGTTTGCCTCTAGCCTGAGATGCATGAGACCTTGACTCAAAAATAAAACAAAATAGTCTTGCTTATATATGTGCAAATGAATTCTGCCTAATGGAAGGCTATCTTTTCCCGTACAGTGAAGAAAGCCGGTTTTCTACCCATTTACACTTACCCTTGAACATTCTTTTATTCTTTATAAAGTTGTACCTTAAAATTTAAAATTTTATTTAGAGAGAGAGTGTGTATATGAAGGTCAAAGGACACATTTTGCTGGAGTCAGTTCTCTCTTTTCACTGTGTGAGTCCTGGGAACCAAGTTCAGGCATCAGCCTCGGTGGCCAGCACCTTTACTCCCTGAGCCTCTTCACTAGCCAAGCTGTACCTTTTAAACTTGTTCTTGGAGCCTTCTAACACATCTGGTTGCTTCCTTCATTAACTCCTTAGCATGTGTTTGTTTCATATTATCATGAGATAGTTTTTAAATTAGTTTAAAGTTATTTTATGTGTATCGATGTTGTGTCTGTCTGTCTGTATGTATGTATGTTGGGGACCACTTGAGTGCCTGGTCCCATGGAAGCCAGAAGAAAGTGTAGGATCCTCTGGAACAGGAGTTACAGATGGTTGTGAGCCACCATGTGGGTGCTGGGAGTTGAACCCGGGTCCTCTGGAGCAGCAGGCAGTGATCTTAACCACTGAGCTATCTCTCCAGTGTGCCAATAGTAAATAATTTTACTATCCATTGGTAAAGATTATGTCATTTCTAGGTTGGGTATTTGGAAGACAATTTCCAAGAAACAGTTAACATGGGCCTGGCAAGGAAAACAGAGGAGATTGTGTTTGTTATAGAGATCCGGTTACAGTTATCAGGTGAAAATGAGACTATCTGCCTCCAGTGAGCCAGACATCAAACCAACCTGTAAAGACCTATCTCATAAGATTGGTAATCAACTTAGTAAATATGGTACTGGATAATGCAAGGTGACACTATTTGGATGATCTGCTTAATTCAGCAGGCAAGTGACGAATGGATATATGCTGTCACAAGCGATGTAAAAGTAAAAAATTAAGGCTGTATAAAGTGGCCAATAGGTAGGTAATGTAATTGAGTACAAAAGGCTCACTGAGAGACTGGGGATGCAGCCCCATGGAAGAGGGCAGCCTTAGTGTGCACAAGCCTAGGGTTCCATCCCAGCACCAGGAAGCCTGACAAATTCCAAAGTCCACTGAAAGGGTTTTCGATTGCGCATGCAACTTTAAGAAACTCACTGTGGGTGTGTGAGAATAGGAGTGGGCTTTAGAGAAGAGCTTTTGGGAGTCCAGTCTCTCTTTTCACTTCAGGTTCCGGGGATTGAACTCGGGCTGTCAGGTTTGCTCAGCGTGTGCTTTTTACCCATGGAGCCATCTTTCCAGCCCCTCTCTGAGCTTTGATATGATGCCAAATGCTGATTTGCTTACCTCCACAGCCAGTGGCTTTAAACGTCAGTCTACGTGACCATCTGATTCTGAGTGACCATAGCCAAGCATCGTGATCTTCGGTCTCAGTTTCTTCATCTGAGAAACAAGTGATGTTAGATCTCTCTTTCCTCAACTATGAGGTTTGGACAACTTCGAGGCCGGGGAGTAACTAAGCAGAGGGTGAGGTGGCTCGCTCATTTTCTCTGAGAGGCAAGCTAGAGATCTAGTAGTGAATTCATCTTGCTACCCAGTCCTAGGGCCTGGAAGTAGAATCCTAAGCATAATGCTCCAAATGCTGGTAGATATATTCTTTAAACCTCAATTCAGAAATTGCTTTCAGCCAATATTACCTCTGCTTTTGGAGCACAAGCCAGGCTACTGTGCTGGAAATAATCCTTGTCATCTTATCGGAGTGGCTTGTGTTGCCATAGTTACTATTGGGTTCTGTGCACCTAAAATTTCAAGTATTTATCAGGGAAAAAGAATTTACTGATCTCTCTCTCTCTCTCTCTCTCTCTCTCTCTCTCTCTCTCTCTCTCTCTCTCTCTCTCTGTGTGTGTGTGTGCGCACATGCATGAACTCTGCCTTTGGGAAATCAGAGTGAGAGAAGTAGACTTTATGTTCTATTCAATGGTTTGTTTTCAGTGGGGACCATTACAAAAAGACACGCAGAGAAACAGTTAATTCTCCAGCAGTGAAAAATGGGCTTGGCCATGGCCTTGAAGAATGGAGTTATCAGCATCCCGCTGAGGCCCCACCATCACTGCCATCACTGCGGATGATGGATGAAAGCGCAGGTTGTTGTTGCCAGTTGTGCAGCTCAGGAAATTGCACGAGGCAGCTGGTTATTTATGACGGAGCTAGGCAGAGCTGGTCAGCAGGTTTCTCGGGTGCTACCACACTTTGCCGGTGGTTTCTTCCTTCACGGTGCTGAAGACAAGAGCAGAAATGTGCAAGGAGGTGGGTCCCGGAGGGTGTGTGGGGCTTCACAGGGCAGTAGCTATAGCAGCAGAAACACTGGAGGGAACAAACTTGGCCACTCATCATCTGTGAGTAACTAGATGCACAACCCACCCGATACCTGTGTGTTTATGTGGTCTGTTTGCCTGGCTGTTTTGCAGGCTCTGAGTTGGCCCACAGTGGTGCCCAGAAATAGTCCCCTCTGCCTGGTCGCCATGAGTTAGACTGTTTTTTTTTTTTTTTTTTTTTTATGTGACTGTCTCCTAGGAGCCCAAAGCTATGCCACATGGCTGGAAGCTGTGTTTACAAGCTTTTCATCTGTCTTTCTTAACTTGTGGTTGCTATGGTTTCCTTAGCCTGCTGGGCCTGGCCCTTGAAGAGGGACAAACTGTCCACTCAACCAAAAGCCAGAGGCACCAGCTCCATCAGCACAGGCCTTTTGGATATGTCCTCAATTATATCCAACCGCCTTCCCATCCTGAGACCAGACTTTCTCCCCCAGCAAGCTGACCTTGGTCTTGGCCCCAGGACTAGTTCCGTGGGATGTCTGCCACTGTCCTGCACCCAGCATGTTTGTCTCAGCTGGGTTGTTTCCCATGGCACTGACTTCTTAGTAGCTCAGATTTGCTTTGCAGAATTCTATCCTATTCTCTCATTATCTTTACCTAATCATAGCCAAGACACATTTACACTTAGGGTGACTCCTGCACCCTGCTAATCTGACAGGGTGTCCTTCACTGCTGGTCCAGCATTCATTCCCCAGTTTCAGGTAACAGCACTTTGTGATTTCCAGACCCACCTCCCCCAACACATCTAACTCAGTTTACAGGGTTCTCTGGGGGGGGGGTCACCCCACCCCTCTTACTCCAGGGGCTAGCCAGTTAGGATATTTGTGTCCTCCAGCTCTCACAATGGCCCAGAGATGGACACATGAAGGAAGCCAGGTCACAAAACAATGTTGGTTAGGAAGTCTCTCGCTCTGTGGTTCTTTAGCGTGTGTGTGTGTGTGTGTGTGTGTGTGTGTGTGTGTGTGTGTCAGGTGTAAACCCCATTTGCAGCAGGGAGGGACAATGTTTAAAGAACACAGCGACAGAGAAACAGAGAAGACTGCTGAGATCAGAGCAGACTCCAGTCTGAAGAAATGCCCCTTTTAATGCAAATGACTGTTTGAAGGACTCTAGCCATCCTGAGCATGGTAAACATGGCTCTGGCAGGCCTTCCCTGCCTCCTCTCCCTCCCTCACCCCCCCCCCCCCCCCCCCCCAGTCCCCCTTCCCTCTGCTTTCCTAAAAACCATTAGATTGCACTCCTAAAGCTAGCTCCCAAGGTCTATTCTCTTATTTGGCTAATCCCGCTTCCTGAGGCTGACTACCAAGGTACAGCTATCAGAGTATTGAAGTCCAGCAATCAAAAACCCCCTTTGGCTCACCTAATTGCCCAATCAAAATTGAACACCCCATCCTAACGCAGGGTTCCCCTTTTACCTTTATAAACTGCCATTTGCCCATAGGGCGCATCTGTCTCCTCCCTCTCCAGAGGCAGTTCTTTGTCCCACTCCAGGACAAATACCACTTACCCTCTCCCTGGTCCCTTTTATCCCCTCTTCTTTGTCGTGCTCCCACCCCCCAACCTCCTGTCTTTGTTCATTATTCCTGCCCTCTGTCCCCTCTGTGCCAAATAAATCTCTTTTGTGCCGAGAAGGTGGTCTGAGAACTTGGTCTTGGGGGTCCTGCGCCAATACTTTTCCCCACACTGTGTGAATGAGTTTCCTGTGACTGGCATCTGAAAGAGTCTGTTCTGGCTGCATGTCAGTGACAGCAGACTTCCAGAAGTGAGCTCGGGTCTGGCAAGCATAGCCAGCTGCTCTAATTTGACCCTATTCCCCTTGGCTGCAGTGGCACTGTGTCTTCCACTGTGCCAACTTTAAAGGCCTCTCATACACGTTGGTGACTTTTAGGAACTCCGGCATCTTCTCACAGCCTCTCCACTCTGGCTGGTTCCATGGGCTCCCAGCATGGTAGCGTTCTTATTATAACCACGGCATCAGCATCTTCTCTCAAAGTCACTGAAGACTGGCTGTGTTTGCACATAGCTTGTGAGTTACAAAGCAGGCCTGTATACTCCAGGGCTGGTTTGCTATTCATGTATACTCCAGGGCTGGCTTAATATTCATTTTGTTTCGCTACACAACTTCCTAGGTATGCCACAGACTTCTTTTGCCTAGCTTTTCTCCCAAGGAGGCCTTGTCCACTGCACACCTTGGAGAGGATTTGCTTTGGCAGAAATCTGACACAATGGTAAAAGGCTTGGGTCTACCTGAAAAACAGATCCTAACCTAGACCTTGGTTGTTACCATGTGCTGCCTCTGTCGCAGTCTGGTCTTTAAAGTGATGACTACCTTAATTCCCCCAATGCGGCTCCATGTATAGCTTATAAACAGCAGGGATTTCTCACTGTTATGAAGGCTCGAAGTCTAAGACATACATATATATGGATACACACACATACACACACACACACACACACACACACACACACACACACACACACACACATTTCCATGGTTTTCAGCTGGTGGAAGGGATAAGACAGTTCTCTGTTGTCTCTCTCTAAAATATTTTTAATTTTTGTTGTTGTTGTTGTTTTTGTTGTCTCTGTATCCTTGGCTGCCCTGGAGTCACTTTGTAGACCAGGCTGGCCTCGAACTCACTGAGATCTGCCTGCCTCTGTATCCCTGAGTGCTGGGATTAAAGGCATGTGTTACCACGACCAGCTTCCTTTCTATTGTTGAGATAAAACACCACAATGGAAAGCAACTTGGGGAGGAAAGAGTTTACTTGGCTTATGTGGTCCAGTCACAGTCCGTTTCTGAGGGACGGCAGGGCAGGAACTTAAGGGAGGGACTTGGAGGCAGGAACTGAAGCAGAGGTCATGAAGCAATGCTGTCTGCTGCTTTCTCCCTGTGGCTTGCTTAGCCTTCTTTGTCATGCCTCTCAGCCTAGGGGTGTCACTGTTTCCGTGGGCTCATCCATCCCACACTGATCATTAACCAAGAAAATGCCCAACAGACTTGCTTACAGGCAATCTGATAGGAACATTTTTTTTCCCCAACTGAGGCTCTTTCCAGATAACTCTAGCTTGTGTCAAGTTGACAGAAACTAACCAGGACCATGCAAAAAGTATCTCATTCCTACTCAACCCACACACTTCACCCCCAATTCTTTCATTTCCTGAATACTTCCTTCTCCCTTCTGCCTTTGTGTTCCTCCTCTCTTCCTTTTCTTTCTGACCCCACTAATTCCAGCGAGCGCTGCCTGGAGATGCATGGGTGGAGGGCAGCCCACCAGGGTCACTCCCATGTGCCAGCAGCCATCAGTTGCGACATCTTCTCAGAAAGGGGTGGAGCCTTGTGATGGACGTTTTGGCTGGCTTGTCTTGCGCAGTCTGTGTGCAGGGAACCCCAGCTTTAGCAAGTTCGTGTTTCCAGAAGACAGGCAGCATTTCACAGCCCTTCCCCCCTTCTCCAGCTTTTCCATTCTTTTCACCCCTTCTTCCTTGATGCTTCCCTGAGCTTGGGGGCGGGGTAGGGCTGGGCACTCAGTGATCATCTATTCTCAGCACTTTGACTACTTATGTCTCTGCATTGGCTGCAACACCTACAAGAAGCTTCTCTGACCAGTTTGGCGACATTCCCGATTAGTAAAATCACAGCCATGTTCTGTGTTCTCAATAATAAAGACACCAATCCTGCTCATGAAGGATTACACCTTCTGAAAGACCCCACCTCCTAGTATTATTATCCTGGGGCTAGGAATTCAGCATGCGAATGGGGTAGGAGGGGCAAAGGCTCAGAATGGGCAGATTAATCACTTTTCTGAATCTAGTTTTCTCTTCATAAAATCCACATGTCAGAAGAATAGTTCTCACCTGGGGAGATTACTATGAGCACTAACAAGGCGCATGCGTGATTTAATATATATGCATGTGTGCTACAATAGTAATACTCATGGGAACTAGGCACTCAACTGCACATATTGTAATTCAGCCTCCAGCCAGTGAGTATGGTACTATTGTTTTCACACGAGAAAGCTGAGACACAGAGAAATCAAGTGACTTGTCAAGGATGGTGTCTTGTGGGTGGCAGTGTAATATTCCTCCCAGACATGCCGCCTAAAAGCTGTTAATCACAGTGTTGTGAAATAGAGCCAGAGTCGCATAATGTGAGACTGGTTCTCTGTCCCTCCCACAGTATCCAGTGATCAGGGGAGAATGGAAACAGTGGAGCTAAGGTGGAAAAACCATTCCAAGAGCACAGATCCTTGAGGATGGAGACTGTGCCAGAGCGGTTCAGAGACTCACGCGGGGCCAGAGACCAGCGAATAGGGTGTGGGAGGGGGCTGGATGCTGATGCAGGAGACTTCAGAGAGATCGACAGCTCAGAAGTTAAACCTGTATACAGGAGGAAGCAGACTAGGGGGTGCCTGGGTGACACAGAAAGCTGAACTGGCAGGGGAAGGAGTTGGCATTGGGGGGGACAATCTATAACTTCCGGCAGGTGTAGTGTCTTGACACTGACTGATGTTTGATGATGACAATCTTGTTTGATTCATCCACTCAACACATCTTTATAAACCACATGGAGAAAAAGCTGATTTTCACAGCAATAGCTTCTTCCCTCCCTTAACCTTTTGTATCAGTTTGATTTCGGTTACTGTGGTAAAACACCATGACCAAAAGCAACTTGGGAAGGAAAGGGCTGATTTCCACTTAGAGTTTATAGCCTGTAATGGAAGGAAGTCAGGGCAGGAACTAAAACAGGGGCCTCAGAAGAATGCTGCTTACTAGCTTTTGTGAGAGCTAAAGTTACGTTTTAAGTTTTAATTACTGTGCCTAAGAGATCCATAAGATAAAAGTGCATCTAACCCATAAGCCCCTTGCCCGAGGACAGATCCTTCCTAGATGCTGGAGGCTACTGTT